>NC_082642.1:30291056-30652722 GCF_028023285.1 Balaenoptera ricei | reverse complement strand
CCCAGCTATTTAAATTGATCAAAGGACAGTTAGAGGATGTCTTCTTTTCTAGTACTGGTTTGCTTTATTTCTTGACTTTTTTATAGTTTTGAGAGCTCAAAGTAAGACAGTTTTCAATTATTTTTTTTCATGTTTAACTTTTATGCTACAAGAAATATATTTTCCTCAGAGTGTGCCATTTAGGTACTATGGCTGCTGCTGAGACAAACTGGCCATGGACAGATAGACTAGTGGCCACCACTACCTCTAGCCAAAATATCTTATAAGACTTAATGTCACCAGATAAACTGGTCGAGGGAATACAAGTAGAAAATTTTTAGAAGATGTTTCCTGGCCTTTATGGGCACAGTCATCTATGTGACAATCAGTTTATGGTCCCACATTTTAAGCTTTTTTCCTGAGTTGGTTAAAGTAGTTGTTGGTTCTTCTCTAAACTTCCATTGATAAATACGTTCAAGAATAATGTCCATGTGTTTGTTACCTTCACATTGAAATAATACATGTTCCATTTTTCCTGTGTTTAGGGGAAAGAAACCCTGATGACTCCTATCCCCTTTGCTAGACCACAGGATTTGGGGCCAACAGTTGCTATTGTTACTAAAGTCAACCAGATCCAGGATCATCTACTGAAGAAGCATGATATTGAGCTTTACATGCACCTGAACAGACTAGAAATTGCACCACAGATATATGGGTTGTAAGTATTCAAGTTTAAATTTCAGCAACACCTAATTATGATTTATGGTGGTTTCTATATGTTTCAGATTCATAGAAGTAAGAGTAAGAGCTATGCCGGCTACATTTCATTTCATATCTCCTTTTGTGTTCTGTGTGCCAGACTCTGTGCTCATTGCTTTCAGCTGTCCTATTTCATCTAACGTGACCCCTTTGTTACAGAGAAAGAAACTAAGGTTTACAATAAACTTACACATATTGAACAGTGAAGTCGTAATTCAAATCCAGGCAGAATTGGCTCTATAATCTGCAGAGCCAGTGTAAAATAAAAATGAATGGCCCTTTAAAAAAAAATTAGTGGGAATTTCAAGATGGCAACAGCAGATCATTAAACCAAGCATTCTGAGAAGTGCGGGGTCACACTGATTGTACACAGTGAAGCCAGCCCGGAACCCAAACTATCCTGTAAGATATTCACGTTCTTTCCATTTTATAGTGTGCTTATCTGCTCTGCCCTCAGAAGTGCATTTCTAAAAGTAAGATAAATGTCCCTCACAGTGAAAATAATGCATTAATCATCTTCAGCCAGATGACTTCTGTAACATGCTATAGCAGAAAATGGAGCCAGTTACCCTTAGATGTGTGTGTGTGTGTGTGTGTGTGTGTGTGTGTGTTGTGTTGTGTGTGTGTACGCATTCAGTGGCTTATAATATGAGTAGGCAAATTAGAAAGATAGCAACTTTAATAAATATGAATTAGTTGTGTAGTGCTACAGACAACAAAAGAATCCTTTAAATAGAAACAATATCACATTTATATCTGGTGCTGGGCAGATTCCTGGTAGATATTTCCTGCAAATCCCATCTCTCAACCAGATAGAACATGGAAAATTGAGAAGGTGTTACTGAGATATACATAGTAGATGCTCAATGAATATGAATTCATATTTCTGCTCTCCTGTTTTCATGATGCCTGTTTTCATTTCTGTGACTTAAGCTTGATTTCATCACTGAGAGCAGCTCCGTCATTCCCAATGGAAGTGAGAAAGTTCTGGGGAACATGGGTCCTCAGCAGCACTCTACGTTATTAATGAACTGGCATTTCTTACACTTCGAAGTCTGGCTAATATATTTGTGATTATAGAGTAAAAATTTATTTTACAATACCTAGTGGCAAGGTAAGGAGGCTGATTCTATATTCCTCTCTACTCTGCACTCAAAGAATTGGTTTACTCAAATACAGAAATCCATTTTATAGCCTCAAGAATTTTTGCGAGTCTAGAAATTGGTCTTAAATATTGGAGAAAGAAACTAACGTCGGACACGTCGATCATTTCTTTGAATGCTCTCTTGTTTGTTACCTCTTTGGCCAAGCTGGTGCTTCACATTACGGTGGTCGTGGCATGGACTTGGGTACAATGATTTATAACTAGTGTGTTCTGGTTTCCTTATCAGACATTAGTTCCCATCAGCTTTCTCTTCATAATAATGATTCATAGAGCTTCTTTGATATCCAGCCAGCACCTTCCCAATAAAATTCTATGATCCATGACATAATTACTCTTAATCCTTTCAACTTTATTTTCAGCTGTACTAACAAAATTAGGGCTTGGGGTAACCATAGTTGACTCAGTTATCCCTTTATTTTTGTATAGAATCTCATCTGCATTATCTAAAAATATGTAATTGTTTTAATTTTTGAAGAAGTCATTCATTCTCTTAATTGGGCTGTACTACATTTTATAGTGTAAGAGTTTTACTTACTCATATCACTTATTAAAGTTGATTTTATTATTTCTATTTGTGGGACAGTGTGGTTGAATTTTCCTATGTGTTTATGCTACCCTAAGCTGTACTGCTCACCTGTATATTTCCTATTGATGACTGTTAGAATCTTTGGGCCCGAAGGATAATATCAGTATAATATAAAATAGCAGTTAGAAGCACAGGCTTTGAAATGAAGCAGACCTGTTTAACCAGTTAGAGCCTTGGTTTCTTCATCTGTGTAATGGAGATGAAAAATAGTGGTACCTGCTTCATGGAGTGCCTATGAAAATTAAATCATAATATATAAAAATCAGTGTTCAGTTTGGAATAAACATTCAATATATGTTTAGCACTGCTTTTGTTGTCATTATCTGTCATTATAATTACTGAATTAAGATATCATGGCTCTGTCAATATGATGTACCATGTGATTCATGAACCCTTCCAGCTCTGGCTTTGGCTTTCTGTGTTTGCTTCACGGAAGCATACAAGCTTCTACTTAAGTGGAAACATAATAGTTACCCTTGCACCAGTGCTTCTCAAGAGATAGAGTAGAAGTGGAGAGTAAACTTTTAGAAACAGATCATAGCAATTTGGCACAATAATTTTATGTCCTTGAAGGTAATAAATTTTGTGGGTCTTTATCTCGTGGGAATGAATTGAAGTTGTTTCTTTTATATCATGCAAGTAATATTAGTCTAAATAATTGCTGACGCTACTGTCTGTTGCTGTTGGGAGAAAGTTGTTTACATGGTGGAGAAAGGGTTATTTAGCAAAATGAAATTATATCCCATATTGAGTCCAGGTTTCTAATTTTAGTCAATCTTAGCAGTTGCATGATACATTAAAATTTATTTAAAATCTGCCCTCTGATATGGGTGTGGTTACCTTTAAGAAAATGATTTTATAATTACCCTGTTTTTAGAAGTAGTTTTTCTTCTGTTTTTTGTAGGAGAATATATGTGGGAGTCTCCTGATGTAGCATATATAAATGCATTTGTTGCATTTTGCTAATAAATGTATTTAACAATTAGAATTAATAAATAGGATAAAAATATTAATTGTACAAACATTGGCTAAAGTCATTCCAAATTAGCTTATCTTAATTTTAAATAAATTGATGATATTTATCTTGAAATATGGGAGTAAGATCCCTTGAAATCTTGAATGTTATATAATAATTTGCTTATTAATGTGATTATTTTATGTATTTTAGTGCATTATCTCCTGGATAATTGTAGCTGGTTTTTCTGTTAGGAAATGTTAAATCAACTTACTATTTAGGTTAAACAAAGTTAATTTGCAATGAAATATTTAATACTTTCTAAGTGATATTATAAAATAATATTTCCTAAAAGTAATTTATACTGTTTTTCATTAACTTTATGAAAGATTACTCCTGTTGCACCTAAAATGAAATTTCTTTTACTTTAATTCAGATAATTAACATCTTGAGTTGTCTTTTGCTTGCCAGTTATTGATAAGTATTAGACTTTTTAAAAATTAAGTTCTGTAGGGGCCTGTCAGTGCATGCATACTAATTTCCAAAATAAAACATTGACTGTATCATTTCCAACTTTCCAAGGTAATTTCTAAGAGTTGCTGTTTGGTATCTTCATTGTTTTGTCTTTTTTTTTTAATTAATTAATTTATTTATTTTTGGCTGTGTTGGTTCTTCATTTCTGTGCAAGGGCTTTCTCCAGTTGCAGCGAGCGGGGGCCACTCACTGTCGCGGCCTCTCCCGTTGTGTAGCACAGGCTCCAGACGCGCAGGCTCAGTAGTTGTGGCTCACGGGCCTAGCCGCTCCGCGGCATGTGGGATCTTCCCGGACCGGGGCACGAACCCATGTCCCCTGCATTGGCAGGCGGATTCCTAACCACTGCGCCACCAGGGAAGCCTGGTATCTTCATTTTTAATATGAGAATAAGAATGTCCTGTGATTTCATCACTTGGGAATTATTTTTGTGCAGAAGCCTCTAAAATATTACTGTTACAATTCCATCCCTGAATATGTCTTGTTTTGAGTCCAAAAGACCCTTAATCACAGCAGATTCAAATACAAAGATTCAATACTGTTTTCTTAATACTTAATACTATAAATACTCTTTTATAAAAAGACCAAAAATTGAAGTTTAAAAATAACAGTTTTTGCTAGGCCAGAGTAACTGTTTTATTATCACTCTTAAATATATTGAATCTGTATATTTTCGACTACATATTATACTTTGATATAAATAGAATACATAATAAGCATCTGTGGGATATGCAATTAATGTCACTTTTGAGGAAAGACCCTCATAACACACTTGGGCTTTGGCATTCTTAAATTACGAGCTCTTTACAGCACACATGGGATAGATTCCATATCTCCCAAATGTTTTTTATACATCTTTCATTTCCCTTATTTCCTATTTTCTGGATTAGCAGTTGTTTTGCTGTGGTGGTTTCTAGTAATTTAATTGAGGAGGTTGTTGGTTATTGATAAATAATCTGCTAAATTGTGGTATAGTTTCAGAATATTTATATCACATTTTATTTGTTCTAACACATATCAGTGTGATTATGTATGACTACCAAGTTTTTTAAACTGATACTGGAAGTATAAACATAGGGTAAAAATATAACTCTCAGTCATCAAAGTCAATATAATTACCCACCTTAAAAATTCTCTCTCTCAACAGGTTAAGAAATGGCTTCCTATTCTAAACACAGTTAATGATTGAAATATTCTTTTCTTTTCAATGAGCTTTATGTTATGTATTAAACATAAAATATAGAATGAGGGATTAGAAGGTGAAGAGCCAATGATACCTTGTCATACAGCACTGGGCATTCCCCCCAAATTACTCCTTTTGAAAAAGCTGGCTTTTTCCCCCTCCTACAATATATGAAGAATTATGATTAAGAATTGTGGGGAAGAATAATAAATTATTTGAAATATTGGTTAATAATTGTTAATATTTTTTATTTCCTGTGGACTAGGCATTGTGCCTAAAGGCTTTATGTTGATTATCTTATCTGTCCTCACAACACATTGGGATAGATGCTGTGATCATCTGCATTTTGTAGATGAGGAAATCAAGGCTTATAAAGGCTTATTTAGATCAACTAACTACCAAGAAGCTGAGCCAGGCTTTGAACTCCTGAGCCTACATTCATACTCTAATTTGACTAGAAATATGAGTGTGGTAGAAAACTAAGGTACCCAAAGGTACTATGTATCAGATGGGACCATGAGTCAAATGCAGGGTGAGCAGGTAAGCAGCAAAGACCAGACAGGTATGAGGCCCAAAATCAGAGGAGTCTTGTTAGTGGTGATCAGAAACCAGCCTACTGGGCTTCCCTGGTGGCGCAGTGGTTGAGAGTCTGCCTGCCAGTGCAGGGGACACAGGTTCGAGCCCTGGTCTGGGAAGATCCCACATGCCGCGGAGCAGCTGGGCCCGTGAGCCACAACTACTGAGCCTGTGCGTCTGGAGCCTGTGCTCCGCAACAAGAGAGGCCGCGATAGTGAGAGGCCCACGCACCGCGATGAGGAGTGGCCCCCGCTTGGCGCAACTAGAGAAAGCCCTCGCACAGAAACGAAGACCCAACACAGCCAAAAATAAATAAATAAATAAATAAATAAATAATAAAAAAAAGAAACCAGCCTGGTAAGGAGGAAATGGAAAATCAAAGACACTGGAGAGCCTGAGAGCCATAGCCATGCCAAGAATCAGGACAGAAAGAGCACAGCATCTTCTGCACAAAGGTAGCAGCAGCAGAGATGTAGGTAAAATAATAAGCCATCGCCTGAGGCTTAACTCTTCTTGTCCAGGTCCAATACTGGCC
This sequence comes from Balaenoptera ricei, assembly GCF_028023285.1. Classification (NCBI taxonomy): domain Eukaryota; kingdom Metazoa; phylum Chordata; class Mammalia; order Artiodactyla; family Balaenopteridae; genus Balaenoptera; species Balaenoptera ricei. Next base: position 30,646,453 of record NC_082642.1, on the reverse strand, counting down.
TTATTTAGGTCAGGCCACTGGATAGAAAAATAAGAAAGCAAGTGGAGAAAGGGTGTTCTGCTACTTTAATCTTTAACTTGACCTACAAAAAGAGTTAATTGATGAAATAGAAGAAGTGGAATCTGTACTGACAAAGTAATCATGAATTTTAAGATAGACAGGCCAAGAAGGAAATGCTGTGCCTAGTTACACATGCAGAAATTTAGGAAAAGTACCATCCACACATCTTTCTAGGTAAAAATATACTCTTCCCACAGAAAGGTGAATAAAAATGAATAATTCAAAAGGGGAAAGCAGTTTCTTAAAGGACTGCTCAAAAGCAATGTAACCAGTAAGATATGGTGTTTACAACTGAATGCAGTTGTCAAAAATAATCATCTAAAGAGCAGTCAAAATAATTTATAACATTATTTGGATCTTAGATCTACTTAATTCTAGTGAATAATTCAAAGTGGGAAAGAAGTATAAAAGTTTGCATAATTTATCACACGTGAAGGAATATATACTATTTCATTGATATTTATAATCACTAAAGAAGTTTTTTGTTTTATAAAACTTCTACAAAATAGTATCCATGCAGTAGGATTGTGAGTTTTAAATGAAAAAATATCATTTAGAGCACAGTAGTTGGCATGTTGTAAACACTCAAAAATGTTCATAGGTATTAACTTTCATGTGCTAAGTCCAATTGCCTGGCTCATAAGACTCACTAAGTAGTCATAATAACAACAACAACAAGAGCTTACAAAGAAAGCATAAAACAATAAAACAAGATGACAAATGATACTGTCAAACAGTAGGTATAGTACTATACCTAAGTGCTTTAAGCTCTCCTAATAAAAGACTATTCTTGATTGACTTTATGGACAAAATCCAAGTACATGCTACTTAAAAGAGACAGCTAAAATACATTGATATGGTTTGGTAAAGGAATACAGAAATGGCAATAGTAATACCAAAAAATACACTTTGAAATGAAAATATTGAAAAAGAGTATTCTTTATTAATAAAACATTCAATTATAATAGCCTTGAATTTTGGTGTGTAAGATCTATGACAGCAAAGAGTTTGTCTGCCTTGTTCATTAATATATCCCAGATGCCTCCCTAACAGAACCCACTACATGGTTAAGTATTCAGTAAATATTTTTGAATCAGTGCATGAATGGGATGGAGGTAAAAACAAAGGAAGTAAAGGTCACAAACCAATTATATAAGGAACTGATTATTCAAAATATCATTGGTGGAAAATCTGCTATTTTGAGGAACATCAACTAATACTTATTTAAAAAATGAAAACTCTAAATAATTACTAGAAAACGTACATGAAAATATAACTATAACCAATCTTCCAATGACCATGGATTTTTCTAAGAAAAGTAGCAATGAAAGACATTTTAGAGAGTAAGTTTGAAATATGACTACTCCAAAATTTCATTCCAATAAAATTCAGTGCAAAGACAAACTTTTTTTGCAATGTACACAAAATATATGAAGAATATAAAGCAAATTTGTATTCTTTATATAAAATAAGCCCTTAAAATTAGTAAGAAACCACTTTACCTATAAAGTAGAAAAATAAAGTGAACCAACAATGCATAGGAAAAAAAAATCAATGGCCAACAAATATAGTAAAAAGGTTTCAACTATTCAAATATTTAAAGAATTATAAATTAAATAGCAAAATATAATTTTCATTCAGGTTGATTAGGATTGGAGAAAATTTTACTCAATGCTGATATAATTAATTTGGGAGTTGATTGGGAAAGTGAGTAAAACACCTGATAAACTTGGGCTCGTTGACTCATGATTCTACTTTTAAGCTTTAAGGGAATCAGGGATCAGAGGTCTGTATAAAGATGTTTATCACAGTATTATTTATGATATGAAATGGGAACTAATTTCTAATAATAAAGGAAATAATAGGGTAAATAAGTCCATTTGATGAAATTATGCCATAATTTAAATGATGTATTTGTGGACTCTGTAATCCCAAGAGGTGATGCGTATGATATAGTCTAAGTGAAAAATCACGAAGAGAAACCACATACAATCTATTTTCCTAGTTTTAAAAATTATATATGTTTTAAATGAAAATTAGCCTGGAAGTAGTGTTAACAATGGTTATCTCTGAAAGGGAATAAAGAATCGTGTTTATTTTCTTTATACTTTTTGCTGTTTTCTCAATTATCTCAATTTAATCACAGATTGATCTTGTAAGATTTTTTAAAATATAAGGGCAAACATAGGGTACTTAATTACTATTAGTGGGCACATACGTCAGTATCCAGAAAACTGAAATACTTTGAAGACATATTTGAACCATTATCAGTAATCTTTGAAGAATTAAGAAAAGTGGAGGTCATGGCAAGAATACTTAAAGTAAAAGAAAATCTATTTTAACATCTGCAGTGCAATAAAATGTATTTACCTCAATCTCTGACAATATTTTATCACTTTTAAAAAATAGATAATCTGTAATTCTTTGAAAGGGAAATTATTTTATATAGATCTAGCATGTGTTCACCAGAATAGTTCGGACAAGATAGAACTGCATTTTCTTTTCTGTCAAATTACCAGATTAGAGAAAAACTTTTGACTGAAGATTTTTATTTCACCATTTTCTTGTAATATTCTTTTGCTCAAAATGGAGGATTTGAAGACGGAGTGATACTACATTTAGGCTGAAATGTAGCTTTACTTAACAACCATGTTCAAAGAGTATCCATGAGTGTGCTGTGACCTAGGTGGAATGGGGTCCTGGTGGCCTGCCACAGGGCTTTGTTATTGGCCCTGCACAGAATCCCAGCATTCTGGGATTAAGGGTCTTTTGGAAGGTCACTCTTGTAGCTACTCATGAAATGCTTCAATCTCAATTGTACCATTCCTATTAAGTAATTGAATATCTCAACTTGACCAGTCCCTTGTTGGGGAGTTTGGTACCATCACAGATAGTTGCTTATTTCATGGCTGATTTGACTTACCTGTCCACTATACCTCCCAGTATAACATAACAGATATTTTAATTCCTGATAAATGTTAGGGACTTGTTCACAGGGTGCTCACAACATTACAAAAAGTGAGGTTTGAAATAATATAGACTTAGATTAAATCATGGCTTTAAGGGCTGGCAAGATGGTGGAGAAGAACGTGAGCTTACCCCTTCTTACAAAAACACCAAAATCAAAACTAACTACTGAACAAACATCGACAAAAAAAAATGCTTGAACCTACCAAAAAAGATACCCTACATCCAAAGACAAAGAAGAAGCCACAAGACAGCAGGAGGGGCACAGTCGTGATAAAATCAAATCCCATCCCCGCTGGGTGGGCAACCCACAAACTGGAAAACAGTTATACCACAGCAGTTCTCCCACAGGAGTGAAAGTCCTGAGCCCCATGTCCGGCTTCCCAGCCTGGGGGTCTGGCAATGGGAGGAGGAGCCCCCAGAGAATCTGGCTTTGAAGGCCATCAGGGTTTGGTTGCAGGAACTCCACAGGACTGAGGGAAACAGAAACTCCACTCTTGGAGGGTGCACACAAGGTCATGTGTCCACCAGGACCCAGGGGAAAAAGCAGTGACCTCATAAGAGACTGGGACAGACCTACCTGCTAGTATTGGAGGGTCTCCCGTGGAGGCGGGGGACAGCTGTGGCTCACTGTGGGGACAAAGACACTGGAAGCAGCAGCTCTGGCACGTACTCATTGGCGTGAACCCTCCTTGAGGCCGCCATTTCCTCCCCAAGACCTAGCCCCACCCAACAGCCTATAGGCCCCAGTGCTGGGACGCCTCAGGCCAGACAACCAACAGGGTGGGAACACAGCCCCACCCATCAGCCTACAGGCTGCTTAAAGTCTTCCTCAGCACACAGCTGGTCAATAAACACACCCCCTGACATGGCCCTGCCCACCAGAGGGACAAGACCCAGTTCCACCCCACAGTGGACAGGAACCAGACCCTCACACAAGGAAGCTTGCACAAGCCTCTTAGACAGCCTCATCCACCAGATGGCAGACAGCAGAAGCAAGAAGAACTACAATCCTGCAGCCTGCAGAATGGAAACCACATTCACAGAAAGTTAGACAAAATGAGATGGCAGAGGAATATGTCCCAGACGAAGGAAGAAGATAAAACCCCAGAAGAACAACTGAGTGAAGTGCAGATAGGCAATCTACCCAAAAAAGAATCCAGAGTAATGATAGTGAAGATGATCCAAGATCTCAGAAAAAGAACGGAGGCACAGATCGAGAAGATGCAAGACATGTTTAAAAAAGACCTAGAAGAACTAAAGAACAAGCAAACAGAGATGAACAATACAATAACTGAAATGAAAAATACACTAGAAGGAAACAACAGCAGGGTAACTGAGGCAGAAGAACGGATAAGTGAGTTGGAAGACAGAATGGTGGAAATCACTGCCATGGAACAGAATAAAGAAAAAAGACTGAAAAGAAATGAAGACAGTCTGAGAGACCTCTAGGACAACATTAAACACACCAACATTTGCATTATAGGGGTCCCAGAAAGAGAAGAGAGAAAGAACCTGAGAAAATATTTGAAGAGGTAATAGCTGAAAACTTCCCTAAGATGGGAAAGGAAACAGTCACCCAAGTCCAGGAAGCACAGAGAGTGCCAGGCAGGATAAACCCAAGGAGATACATTCCAAGACACATAGTAATCAAACTGGAAAAAATTAAAGACAGAGAAAAAAAATATTAAAAACAAGGGAAAAGCAATAACATACAAGGGAACTCTCATAAGGCTATCAGCTGATCTCTCAGCAGAAACTCTGCAGGCCAGAAGGGAGTGGCATGATATATTTAAAGTGATGAAAAGGAATAACCTACAACCAAGAATACTCTACCCAGCAAGGCTCTCATTCAGATTTGACCGAGAAATCAAAAGCTTTATAGACAAGTAAAAGCTAAGAGAATTCAGCACCACCAGACCAGCTTTGCAACAAATGCTAAAGGAACTTATCTAAGCGGAAGAGAAAAGGCCACTACTAGAAACAAGAAAATTATGAATGGAAAAGCTCACTGGTAAAGGCAAACATAAAGGTAGGAAATCATCTGCACGCATATATGACGTCAAAACCAGCAATTGTGATAAGAGGAGGGTGCAAATGCAAGATATTGGAAATTGATTGGAAATTAAAAGACCAGCGACTTAAAACAATCTTGTTTATATAATCAAAAGAAAGCAGGAGATATATTTGATAATAATATCAAATAAAGTAGACTTCAGAGCACAGAGAATTACCAGAGACAAAAGGGATATTACATAATGGTAAAAGGGTCAGTTCACCAAAAGGACTTAGCAGTCCTAAATGTGTGTGCATTAAACAACAGAGCTACAAAATACATGAACCAAAAACTGATAGAACTGAAAGGAGAAAGACAAATCCATGTTTATAGTTTGAGACTATCAATAATTGATAGTACAACTAGACAAGAAATACAGAACTCAACAACTAAATATATCCTGGCCCATGAAACAAGCCTCAACAAATTTAATAGAATTGAAATCATACAGAGTATTTTCCCTGTTCACGATAGAATCAGATTAGAAATAATAGTTAAGGGGAAAACTTCCCAAACACTTGGAAACTAAATAACACACTTCCAAATAATCCCTGGATTGGAGAGGAAGTCTCGAGAGAAATTTTTAAAGATACATTTAACTGAATGAAAGTACAACATATCAAAATTTGTGGGACAGAGCTAAAGCAGTGCTGAAGGGTAAATTTATTGCACTAAATGCTTATGTTAGAAAAGAAGAAAACTCAAGTTAGTAATCTAAGCTTCCACTTAAGAACCTAGAAAAAGAAGGCAAAATAAACTCAAAATAGGTAGAAGGAAGGAATAAAGGTAAGAATTGAAACCAATATAATTAAAAACAGTACAAAGATAATAGAATAAGAAGAAACAGAATAACAAGAAAAAGGAAACAAAAAGCTATTTCTTTGAAAAGGTTAATAAAATTAACAGGCATGAAAAAATGAGAGCAGGAGAGAAGTGGGTATGCTTATAAAAGAGCATAGGAAGGATCCTTGTGGTAATGGAATATTTCGGTATTATGACCTTGTGAATGGTTGTGTATCCTGGTGGTGATATTGTACTGTAGTTTTGTAGGATGTTACCCTTGGGGAAACTGAATTCACAGACTCTCACTGTACTGTTTCTTCCAACTGCATGTGAATATACAATTATCTCAGAATAAATTTAATTAAAATAATGTCAGTTCAGATGGCTCACATCTTTTGCCCTTTTTACAAATTGGGTTTATTTATTTGCTTAGTATTGAGTTTTGAGAGTTTTCTCTATAGTCTAGATACAAGTCTGTTGTCATTTGTTATTCACAGATAGTATCTTCCTGTCAGTGGCTTGTCTTTTCATTTCTTGTAAGTATCTTTCAAACATTTTTCATTTTGGTGAAATCCAATTTATCTACTGTTTCCTTATCAAATGTGTTTTTGGTGTCATATCTAAGAACTCTTTGTTTAACCTAAGTTTTCTTCTAATTGTTTTATGTATTATATTTAGGCCTGTGATCCATTTTGAGTTGATTTTTGTATAAAGTGAGAGGTATAGGTAAAGGTTAATTAGTTAATTATTTTTGGCAGAGGATATCCAGTTATTCTAGTGTCATTGTTGAAAGACTATCCTTTTTCCATTCAGTTGCCTTTGCATCTTTGTCAAAAATCAGTTGGTTTGATTTGTACGGGTTTATTTCTGATCTGTATATTTTGTTTCTGAGAGAGAAGTGTTAATCCAGCTATAACTGTAAATTTCTCGATTTCTGAATTCCAAACTACTTAGGTAGACACCTAAGATTGAGAATTAGCCACCCAGTATTCTTAACCCCATACAAATGGCACAATTTTCTTTTAATTTATGGCCGGCCACTCAGTTTTGTTTATTTCTTGGTACTTTCTGACACACAGAGAACATAATTCCAGTCATGTGTATGGTATGTACAGACGTGGTAATAAAACTTTTAAATACAGTAGGCTTATGAACTTCGAGGAACCAGTGATTTCCAGTATGACCTTGGAATGCTGCAGCTAAAAGGGCTGTAACTATGGGGAAATGCAATGTTTAGCACAGACCAGGACTTTGTGTGTGTGTGTGTGTGTGTGCTCCTTTCTTAAATTCTTCCCATGGTCTGAAATTTTTTCCAATTAAATGACTTCTTCCACTAGTGTTTTGGAGCCTAATAAATATATTGGACTAGTGAAAACAACCAAAAAGCAAATGATGGCATCTTCATTTAATGTATTTAAGTTTTAAATGCTTCCAAAATATCGAGCTTCTAATAAGAAGTATTTACAGTGAACATTAAAATGCTTCCAATACATATAAGAAGTTTCTATCATAAATTTTTCAGCTCTGCAACTAAGACCTCATTTATTAAATTTTATTTATTTATCAAAGCAATTCACATATTACAGATGAGTATGTTGATATATTTTCTGGAATTTCCTGGAAGTACGTGATTAAGTTCACAGTGTTGAAATTCTTGCTTCTGATTAAGAACTGAGGTGATTGAAACACAAGACATACTAGACATCTGAGAAATACTGATGTGCCGAAGGCTGCCTGGCCAGGATAGTTCATGACGGAGCATAACCCCTGCCCCAGCACCATTCTAGGTGTTAGGGGTAAGAGTCATCCTTATCTTTGAGTTACACATCATGAACGGTATAACACTTTGCCAACCCCAGTGTTAAACTCACCCACCAGACCTGGGTCAACTTCAGGTTGTATCAGCATTCTCTAGAGGAACCCGGTAGGACTGTGGCTGCACCGTTGTTGCGATGTCTTTAACTGAACATAAGTACAACGTACAGGAAAAACAAGTATCACCCCAAAACTCGACACACATAAAATACCGCCTAATAACAGTCATAAAAAAGAAAAGTTCTCCAGAAAGACATTGGCAGAGTTGTTTTAAGTCTTAGTGGAACAGTGGGATGTCTTCTTTAAGCTGTCTGGTTTAACAACAGAGTGATATGACTGTAAATCCAGTATTGCCTTTGAGTCTGTTAGCCAGTAGAATACATTTAGATTGGAAGGGATGTAATTTTTGTCCTCAAATCAGAACTGTAGGTTCTAAAGCAAGAAGGAGAAATTTTTAGGGCTTACAGGGAAATAATAGTTAAGTGTGGGTAAAAACCTTGGCGTTATTAATTAGCCTCTCATATTCAGTTTCTCTCCCTCATTTCTCATCCTTGGCGTCTTTATTTCATGGGTCTCTGATTGTTTTTCTATTCTCAAACTCTTTCCATAACCAAGTAAGCCAGAGGCAAATTGAATATCTACAGCTAATTGCCCTAATAAGCGCTTTCCTATTGCTATATGGTAATTCATGTATAATATCATATTCCATTATTAAGTATACCTTGTAATTAACCTAATTTGTATCACTTAACATCAGTGATTACAGTGTGTGTCTCTGATAGGTCTCTGACCAGACTTAAGTTTCTACCCTTATTTTTTGACCTCTAGGGACTTGGCCTAATACATGTAAAACCTTTTATGGGAACTACTAGGACTTCAAACACATGCCTGTAAATGTCAAGTTTTCTAGAGAAGTGTCTCTTGACTAGCTTTTTAGACATTTGAGATCACCTAGTGCACATTTTGTGTGAAAATTCTAGGTTATCTTTCTGACTTTTGTAAAATTATTTTAAGGACCGCATTTCACCATTACATAAAATTTCATATGACCCACGATATCCAGTTAGAATCCTGCCTTCCTACTGTTAGTTCTTCCCTGTCCTAAATGTTAGAAAAATGATGAGTTTGCTTAATGAAGAGAACCTCTTCCAAGCTCATAATTTCATAAGATGCTGTTTGACAAAGGCTGCCAATTAATTAAGAAAATTCATCATTTATTACAGTCAGTTTAAAAGGGTAAAAAATGAGAGCTCTTCTACCGCAAACTCTAAGAAAAACTTTTTCCTTCACTAATAGTGATACAGGTTAAACATTGCTAGAGCATATTGCTTTTTACTTCTTATTTTTGCTTTTGGCTGCTTTTGATTCTTCATCATATGTTTTTTTACCCCTCAAATTTCTTATTCTTATTTTTGTAGTTTTAAATACTAGATTTGTACCAGAATTTAAGTGCAGGGAAAGAAATATTGTTTGCAATTCAGTTTGGCTTATATATACACACTTTGTTTCTAAAATCTTCTTTCATTAAAATTCACCTTCTCTAATAAAAATAATGTTTTTGTTTTCATTTTACTTCATTTATTGTTAGACATTTTTGTATGATTTCATATAATGATTTTTTTACACCAACGTACCACCTCTAAAAGGTCCTTATTATGACTTGAACTATAAGTGGTATGTGGGATTAAAAAAAAAAGTCCAGACTTTGAAAAAAAGTTTTAGTCTTATTAAAATTAAATGTTATGCTACATGGAATTTGTGGGGGGAAATATGATACACCTTTTAAAAGGTCTTAATTTAGAATCGATGATCATTGAAATAGACATAAGCCCTGATTAAGAGGCGTCAGAAACAATGTCAAGATGACTAGGACTTGGAGAAAAGACTGAGTTATGGTCTGAGTGATCCCATCTGTGCTGAGCAGGTTCGGCTTTTACTAAAGAGAGCATCTGACCTAACTAAGTCACTGGGTGTTAAACAATTAAAAATGGTTAAAGTGTGAACAGTGACCCTCGTGGACACTCTCCGAAAGAGCTAACGTCCGCAAGTGTGAAGATGATCCATCTCTGCACCAAGGGTGGGAGGAGGGGAAGGATTATTACTACAAGTGTATTTTAGTGGGTAGCATTTTATCATGTTGGTGCCTAGTACATACTGTAGGCTTAGTTTATTCGTATTACTGATTTATGATTCAAAGGGTTTTATCTTTTTTTTTTTTTTTTTAAATTTTATTTATTTATGGCTGTGTATGGGTCTTCGTTTCTGTGTGAGAGCTTTCTCCAGTTGTGGCAAGTGGGGGCCACTCTTCATCGCGGCGCGTGGGCCTCTCACCATCGCGGCCTCTCCCGCTGCGGAGCACAGGCTCCAGACGCGCAGGCCCAGCAATTGTGGCTCACGGGCCCAGCTGCTCCGCGGCATGTGGGGTCCTCCCAGACCAGGGCTCGAACCCGTGTGCCCTGCATCGGCAGGCAGACTCTCAACCACTGCGCCACCAGGGAAGCCCCCAAAGGGTTTTATCTTATTGGAAGTAAATATTAAGAGAAAAATAATATTTATATGTTGTTTATACCCTCTTACAAGTTACCGAAGCTGATATCAGGTTCCGGGTTGCACTGAATGCTTGCGAAAGTTGAGTTAAAGTCAGATTAAGAGTACTTCCTTTTATAGGGTTGCCACGTGGCTTTTCTATTTGCAGAGCCCTTAAAACAGTGTCTGGCACATAGGAAACACTTTCTAAGTGTTCATTAAATTTAAAAATAATGATAAATCATAGCAAGGATCATAAAATTCTAGTTAAGACTGCATACCTCTAAATAATAATAAAAATGATGAATAATATTACTCCTTCAAATTGAAAATTAATGGTAAATGGTTCTTTCCAGAGCCATGAGTCCCCATATACCAAATTGCTCTAGTTTAGCCCATCAGTAAGTAGCTGTCTTTTCTGTAGCTTGATGGGCTCCAGGGGGGAGGAGGGCCTCTGCCTCTTGGTGTTCACAACGACACTGTCAGATCAGGGCAGACTGGCTTCTAAGACGACTTTCTTCTTGTCTTTGAATTTTCACTCCCACTCTTCTTCTGTGGAAAATACAGTTTCAAAACAATAGGAAGTGTGAGGCGAGAGGGATCAGTTACCTAATTGTCCTCCTCCGTAGGTTCTGTTGCTGGCGGTGGAGAGTGCACGGGCTGTCCAGAGCGCACCTCTAGGCTTGCTCCTGGCTCCCCTCCACCACATAGGCTCCCTGCCCGTGCAGCCTCTTATCCTCTGTCTCCCCTCCTCCCTGCGTCTCCTTCCTGGCCTGCCCCTCCCTCATCACATCCCCTGCTCCGATCGTGCATTCTGCTGGTGTTAGGACATAAAGGCCAGAGAAAGAGGAGGAAGGGAGACAAATGAAACGCAGAGAAAGGGTTTTTGTTTAATGTTTGTCAGCCATGTATTTAAGCCACTGTCTAGATTTTATATAGTCTCACTGTTTCTCTTCTGTCAGGCGACCCTGAACATTGACACCCTCCCACCACGCCCCCCTTTTAAACTGCTTTAAGGATCTCTGGACAAACAAGGTTTGACTGATTTCCTGGTACCAATTCTACAGCCGTAGGTTTAACGTTTGCCTCCCAAGCCCAGCATGCTGGAATAAGGTCCCAAGACAGTGCAAGACTAGTCCATCTCATCCAGGACCAGCGCTTCACAACCAAAGGGTGGGTCCCCGTAGTGACCCGACTGCTCCCAACCAGCTTCCGACCCACATACGATTAGCCTCTTTTTATTATTTTTTAAAATTTTTATTGGAGTAGAGTTGATTTACAGTGTTGTGTGGGATTAACATATATACACTACTATATATAAGACAGATGACTAATAAGGACCTACTGTATAGCACAGGGAACTCTACTCAGTATTCTGTAATAACCTAAATAGGAAAAGAATCTGAAAAAGAAATATGTATATATATATAAAACTGGCCTCTTTGCTTCTGGTTGCTTTGTTCTACTAGTTGATAAGAAGTTTGGCTTTTCACCTAGGTGTTCTTAGATTTATAAGTTTTCTCATTAAGGAAATTTGATTAAGCTGTGTATATCAATTTTTTCTTAGTTTCTTTAGTTTAAGCCTTTCACTTGATTTCGTTAATTTTATGGGGGTTTTTTTCAGCTTAGTGGTTTTGAAAAAATAGAACTGTTTCAGCCCTCATTCATTCAGCAACCACTAATTATTAAGCACCTACTGATATCAACATTGTTCTTCATGTTTGGGTATTTGAAGGATTATTAATTAGAACAGGGAACAGCCACTCTAAAAGGCTAGATGAGAACTAGTAGAAAGAATCTGGGGGCGTGGGCATATTTTGAATCAGCAAGTGGAAAAATCTTATATCAAAAATTATTTGCAAAATAGCTGGTTTAGGATTGGTGACTGCCTTCATCCTGATGTCTCAGCAGAGGCTCAAGAGTCCCCAGCCACCAGAAATTTGATGGATGAGTTGCCTTATCAGTGAGAGATTGGACAAAAGGGCGAATAAAGTCCAATATTAAGGTTGCACATCTTTGAAAATAACACAAATGACTAGGTTCATTCCTATTAAAAATAACCAAATCAATTTTTTTAAACCAACAATGATCAGTTTTTTTTTTTTAAAAGCAGCATACCCGTGTTTTCATATTGAGAATGACCATGGTCCTTCTGAAGCATGGTCTCTTTAACAAGTTTACACGTATTTTAATGAAATGTTATTACTCAAAATATTTCTAGAACTCCCTCTTTGGAATTGTCTTTATTACTAGTGTAGGAGCCACATTAGAAACCTGATTCATGGCTGTGTAACCAAATCATCAAAAAGAGGTTTTGTCTAATGTTGTTTCTCATATTGTTTACCACATTTGGCTCTAATTAGAAGTGTTAGTTACTTTCACGAATAAAACTCATCCTCAAAACACACCACTCAGCCTCTCTGGGAGGTATTCAAACAACCTACCATGGCTCTGAATGAATCCTTTCATCTATAAATTTTGGTATCTTTGTTTAAAAAAAAGAATCAGTTTCATTACTTTCTAGTCACATGCTCTATGTATTTTATTATTAATGTGTGGAAAATTGATGTTAAGTATTATACAGCAAAGCCAAGACAATACACTGATACTACTTGATGATGAAATTTTCTTCTGAAGTATTACTTTGAAGTAAAACTGTGGATTACCTAAAAGAGAATCCAGTCTGAGATGGCTGTCCTTTTCTACAAGATACTAATTCATCCAATGACACACTTGAGTTTTCTGAGTTTTGTTCTCTACTTGAGCTGTTTAATGACCACAGCCTCCTGAGGGATGGTGTTGACTCTTACAAACAAATGGGAATGTACAGGTGCCTTGAGATTGCCATAAACACAACAGGGCATTTGAAGGACCGTGGCAACGGAGAGAGCAGGGTTCTGGCTCCCGTAGCGGCCAGCCTTCAAAAGAGCTGAGCCAATAGACTGCTGTGCCTTCTTTTGAACATAAGCTGGAAGTTAGAGGATCTGGGAGACAATTTGGTAGAGTTCTATAAAAAAACCTTGCTTATAAGAAAGCAGCTAAAGGGACATGGTAAATGGAGTAAAATGATCCTGTCCCTTGGATTGTGAACCGCAGTCCAGTTGGCCAGATTTGGATTTTTCAGCTATTGCCCAGCTGGTGAACAGTTCAAAACTATTTTCGATCATGTGATCCCATTGTGGCCAATTGGGTGGTTTGGCAGACAGCAACATAGTAAATATCTGTTCACACAAATTGTACGCATACCGCATTTGTCCATGTGCATTCTCTGCTTGTCTGTATTGATGATAACATCCCCACATAGATAGGTGGGTAAATCGTGTGTATAGGTCCATACCTGGATATTTATGCACAGTAATTATGTACTTTGATTCATTCCTTCTAGGAAACAGAATGGTAGGAATAATCTAGTTAAATCAGTTTCTATGGGGATTTTTTTTTTAACTCCTTTTTTCATATTTCCTCTAGTTGTAAAAATTACAGTGATTACACATCATAAAGCCTATCTGTAATAAAACGCATCAGCTGGCCAAGGTTTTCATCGCTCACTCAATAATCCATTAATACAGCAACGCTGCCCAGGCATCTTTATAATACCAACTCGGAGGTAATTTTAATCAGCTAGACCAGCTGGTATTTAACAGCAGCTGCCGGAGACGCCACAAATATACTCAATAGCTGACATCTTTATTTGCGGTTTTTCAAGGGGAGAAGAGATTCTCCTGTGGTTACTTGTATTAAGCATTTAAAAGAAGGTGTAAAGTATATAGGGGTTTATACCTAAATGAGAAGGGGGAGGGAGTAATGATGAAACAAAGGTGATAAATTCTGTCAGGAGCAGAGGTTTGTGAATGAAGAAACTGCTCAAGTGAATAAGAATACATTGGCTTTGGACTTTAGATCTTTTTCCGAGTTATGTTTACACTGATCTTGGATGTGGCTAGCAGTAAAAATGTGCTCTGCTGTGTAGCGTCCCGATACTCCTGTACTAGATTTGTAGTGTCCTTTACTAGGTAAAGCTGTGGAAAAGAATCTGAGTCTGTGAAAGAGAGGTCTGTTCGTGTGCATGTGTTCTGTCTCAGCCCCTGCATGCCATGTCCTGTTTTGTTGTTTTATGGAGATGTTTTATTAATGTTCGATTTTGATACTTTCAATGAAAAGGATCATCATCGATATGTACTGTCTAGTAGTAAACATGGAATGCCATTTCACACGGGGGTGTGTGAGCATCGGTGGGGGGGAACAGGCCTCGGCAACGTGAAGTCAACAGTCACAAACCCATTATAAATAAAAATTTAATTACACTTGGGGGAGCTTGGCTTACAAAGCTCAGAAATCCATAATGGAGCTTGCTGGTAATAAATGCCTGATCTGTTCGTTAAACTCCACTGTTCCCATCCTTTCCTTGCCTCCTTTTATAAAATACTTTGACATCTCTACGGATTAGAAACTGGTAAACAGAGCTGACTCTTTGAGTAATAAAATATTTTGCCTTTACCTCTTTGACTGTGAATCTCCCCTTTTAGTTTAAAAACCAAGAGAAGAATTAGAGTAAAATAGGAAAAGGCAAAGGTATTGTTAGAAAAATACAGGTCTTTCAAGACAGTTACTTTTAGTCCACATTTATAAATGCGGGCTTTGCCTACAGATAGCTGTGTATTCAAATGTGTTGGTGATATAAATGTCTGATACTTATGTGAACAGAAGCTAAGTGGTTTCCATTTTCATGGAAAATTTTGTGTGTCATTTTTTCTAAGACTGCTTTCATAATTAAATGTAAAAGAAACTGATGGAGTTATGGGCCTTGTACACTTGGCATAGAAATTGTCTTGTCATTTCTGACTCTTGTAGAGCAATCAAACCTTTTTTTATGCTAATAGTTCTTGCTGGGAAAGGAAGCATTACAAACTCCTCAAAAAGTAAAATGTATTACACGTTTAAGCGTGCTTCTGTACTAAATTATCAGAGGTTAACGAAATTTGTTGTAATACCAAGTCTTTTGCAGTTAACTTCATTTATCAGTGACACCGACTGTCTTTTTCCAGAGCCACATAGTGATCTGTCTGTGTTGGATTATGATTGAATACTGAAAATTAAAATCCAGCGACAGAATGGATTACTGAGATAGCAATTTGAATTTTAAAATTACTTAGCAAGCATTTTTTTCCTGTTATTTGTAGTGAAAACAGTCTGTTTAAGTTTGTTTAGTGTTTGACAACAGACAGTTTGATATATTGCTGGGCACAGCGGTAGGTTGGACTTGAGTGGTATTAGCGCTCCGTGTTTTGATTAATGGTAATTGTTTCGATGAAAAGGCATGTTTTCCATACAACTCATAGTTCTGGAAAACAGAAGTCAACTTGCAAGATCCATCATTACTGTTCCGAGTTAGCATATCAAAAGGGCAAGGAGAACCTGCCCGAGTAGCACAGTAGGGTTTTTTTGCTTTTTGCTTTGTATTGTAGTTAGAGCCTGTTCTTTATGTCAGAATATACATCTTCTGTTATTTGTCTTTTGTTCAGCATTTGAAGTTGATTTATGACACATTTCTGTATCCCATAATTTAGTTTGAATCCCACACCAAGGTGAAATTTCACCTGTCTCTAGAGTCGGCTGCAAAAGGGACCAGAAGCGACCTAGTGTAGTATAGATTACAATTTTTTTCCTTATTTTTCTCTAGTCTTGCTCTCTTGTTTTAAAAGAATGCAGTTTAGAAAACAATTAGAAGGTTTATTTGAACACTTCAGAGATTTCTATTGCTTTTTTAAATAAAACATTTTACGTATCATTAATGTACCCAAACTCGGGGAAAAATGGTAATTTTTACTTGGAGAAAATAAAACGTGCATTTAAGGAAGGACCAATTTTTGTCAGCCTAAAAGCTGTCAGCATAAAGCCTTTCATTCTCACACAAAGGTCTGTATACATATGTGAAATAGATGTGTGTATGCAAATCTACCCACAAAATGCACAACACTCTGCATTTAGGTTATCAATAGGTAGAAATTGACCTTAAATGAGTGTCCTTACCTTTAGCAGGAGCAAAGGAAAACCACTTTCCTGTAAGGACTTGGGAAGGGGCTGGGAGAAAATGCCCTTACCATATCTAAGCATCCTTGTTTTAAGAGGGTGAGAAATTTTGTAGGTCGGAGGTAGTGCTAGGGGATTTTCTTGCTTTACTTCTCTTTTGCTTTTTCCCTACTAAAGAAAAGAACTAGGTAGTGTAGTAAGTGTAACCAGAATAATCTTCAAAGTGGCATGAATGGCAACCATGTTTGTGAAACTAAGGTTGAGAATCAGTATTTGCACAACCCGCCCCTACTTTATTTTTTTAAAGAAGCGTAGAAATTTTGAGTCTGCTGGGTAATTTCCTAAATATTTACCCAGGAAGCCTAGTATGATATTTAAAAAATATTAGTCCTCCCTGATAGAAGCAGGATTTTAGGTTTATATAAATATTGGAGGTTTGGCATAAATATGAGCACATATCTTCTGTATATCTTTTATATAATCCACGTTCTTTAATATATTTGAGGGAAAGGGGGGGTGGTGGGAGGTGAAATCTCTAGTGCAGAAACTTGTGGTGTTACTCTTCATATCTAAAAGGGAATGAATGGTCCTGCTGCATGGTCTCCTGGCTTGAAATGCTATTTGTCAGAGTGTTTATTCCAAGCAAAATTAAAATTAATAAACGGTTGTCTAGTACACACCTAAGCCTTTGACATAAAAAGAAATATAATTTAAACACTTTTTTCCTCGTAGTGAACAGCCATGTGTCATTGAGGCATCTTTTATTGAAAGGAACTTTATTTAAGTAGCATAAACTTGTTGGATGGGCTTCAATTAAATGATGATTTGTTAATGCAAATGTGTGGTGAATGACTGGTGTACATCTGTCTCTTCATCCACAGGCCATTACTGTGCAGCGTTAGCACATGATTGTAAAAAAACGAGAAATCATTATATGCAGGTAGTACATATTCAGTCAATTCCGACCTTATGTCTCTGGCGAACTAAAAAAGGTATATAATGTAAATGTTATTTAATCTGAATAACAAAAAAGCAACACTTTGACTCTCTCTGACTCAGGCTGTTAGGTGATGTGAGGTGACTTGCTGTTTGGGGATTGATGGTTATTGGTGGTGCAGTGGGGAAAGGATATCACTTGAATCCTTTGTCATTTTCCCCAGGCACTCCTCCAACCTCAATTATATTTCAAGTTCTATTTTCTTTTTGTTTTTCTTTTCGAGAGTGGTTTGTGGAGTTGTGGTGAGAAATAGGCAATGATGACCACCAGCATGAGTGCGGTAATCGGTGACAATTAATACAACAAAAAAATTATACAATTAGCGTCAGCTCCATAAGTGTCTAATGAGCCATTTGTCAGTCTTTTGGTGAAATAAACTACTCTATCTTAATTCTCCACTCTTGCAGCAAATAAATAAAAGTTATGAAACGCCTGGGCACCAATAAAATATAATTTATTTCATAGGGCATGACAGAACTCTTTACATATCTAAAATGAACATGTTATTTACAAATGACTTGTGATACTCATAGAAGCCATGGATCTGTGTGCTAACTGCTTTCATTATAGAGATAGGCAATTTTTTTCTGATTGTTTAATCATTTAAATGTATCATTACTCCTAAAGGCATGTGAGTGAAAGTGACTCCTCCTGGTGTGATTAACTCATGAGGCCAGAAAGAACCTCAGAAATGAGCTGTTCTGCAGCTGAAGACATTAAGAATTTACTGGAAAGGACAAAACAATAATTTTCATTTGGGAATCTCTCAGCTCTTTACTGATTATCTCCCTGCCCTCATTTATTTTTAGGAACCCCAGTTTCTCAAAAGTTTTTCATCATCACTATATATCAATCAAACAAAACAACATTGTAAGCTTCTTTCAACTTGTATTTTGTACTAGGTTAAAAGTTGTAATCACCATATGGTGAAAATGTGAACTGAAAATTCACATTGAAAATGTGAAGTATCATTCAAATGAAAGCCCAGATATTTGAAAAACAGTAATTAGTCGTTTCAATCAGAACAAGAGCACAAAAACTGTTTTTCAGGGTAGCATATAGCCCTGTTCTTAAATGTAATCCGTGAACCAGTTGCATCAGTATCATCTTCGGAGATTGTTAGAAACGCAGGTTGTTCAGTCCCTGCTAAATCAGAAACTGTGAAAAGGGTCCAGGAATCTGTTTCAACAAGCCCTGCGAGTGCTTCTGATGTCCACTAGAGTTCGTGAGCCACTGATGTATACTGTAAAGTAATTGAAGCAAAAATAAACTTTAGGAATCCCTGATATATAGAACCCAAAAGAAAGTAGACATCTTTCAGCTTCAAATAATTTCCATGAGATCCAATTCGTCTCATTTCCCACTCCTCTTGGTTGGTTCAGTGCTACTTTTTGACCCCCTCTTTCTCTGTTTTTTTTTTTTTTGTTGTTGTTGTTGTTTTAAATATTTATTTATTTATTTGGCTGCCCCGGGTCTTCGTTGCAGCATGCAAGATCTAGTTCCCTGACCAGGGATTGAACCCGGGCCCTCTGCATTGAGGGCACGGAGTCTTAACCGCTGGACCACTAGCGAAGTCCCTCTCTTTCTCTGTTTTAATTTACCTTCATTCTTTACCGTTTTTGCAAGGTAATGATAAAGTCTTCAGGCAAGTTCCAAGTTATTCAGCCTGCCACTGTCTCTTACTGCTAACCAGATATTTTAGCCTACAGTTTAGGGTTGCTAGTATTTCATGGTTAGTATTTGGTTTCACCTTTCAATTTTAAACTTATTTCAAAGCTATTAATGGACAGTCCCCTTAGAATGAAGAGAACAGGTTTCTTTCAGTGCCAGCCTGGTGAGTCCATGAAGCAGGAGGCTGGTGAACCTCTGGAAGGAATGGGTCAGGTACCTCCAAATGGCTTATGAGACATCATTAGGACTTGATGCTTTACACCTGCAGCCTGAATGATCCGCTGTTATTACTAGTAGCTGTAGATAGATCCAAAAGATGAAATTGGGTCTAAAGTGGAGAGTGGCAAGTGAAATCAGAAAAAAAGACAGCTAGGAAGAATTTTACTAAAGGTGAACTAGAACCAATGATAATTATAGGCAGTTTTGTGTAAAAGGCATTCCTAGGTCCCCTGCTACTCAAAGTGTGGCCCATTGACCAGCAGCACCGCATCTCTTGGAAGCTTGGGAGCAATGCAGAATCTCAGGTCCCACACCAGGCTAGCCTACTGACTCTGAATTCACATTTTAACAAGATTCTTCGTAGACTTGCATGCACATTAAAAATAGAGAATCACTTGCTTAATATATGAGCAGGCAAGGGATTGGGTCAGAGATTGGTAGTGAAGACATTACCAAAGCAACGTCACACTTTTACGTGGGGACAAATTCTATGCAGCTGTGATAGTTCCAAGGGGTGTTTTTCAACAAATACACAGGACAATTGCAATTGTTATATTGGCCCAACTTACTGGATTTTGGAATAAATTCAACATGGAAATATAAAATTTGATTAATGATATTTAAGTTTAATTTTTAATTGTTTCTTTCCCAGAGGAGAAGTTACAGTTCAAGTGGGTATTATAAGTGTGAAGGGGGTTACAACCGAGAGATGATTTAGATTTAAATCTAAACTCTAAAAAAAGTTCTGAGCTTAGACTTTCTTAATCTGGTTTTTAAAAAGTGGTAGAAGTGTTTGGATTCTGATATTTTAAAAACTCAGTTGCTTCATCTCAGGAAGTTAAAAAAGAAGGCGAGTATATTATTATAATTTCTTTTTTATAATACCAAAAGAAAAATTTAGGTTGAAACTTTTAGGTAACTTGTCACACCATTTTAAAAATTTAGTTTAGAGTTGTGAGCAAATCAGTTTAGCTAATTCTCAATTATTCATATTAAGAAGAAGCAAGAATAGTCTAAGAGGTGACTATTTAGTAAAATAAGTGAATAAGGAGAATCTCAAAAGACCAGGTTATATAGTATTAAGGGACTAAACCAGGCTTACTTCGATATATAAAGTCATCATTTAACAAGTGCTTTCAGGTGCCTGAGCTCACATGCCCTCCCAGCTCCTCTCTGAGGTAGACAAACAGTGAGTCTCAAGGAAGCTGACAGGCTTAACCAAGTACTGAAAGCTGGTGGTTAAGAGAGCAATGTCTAAACTTATATCATCAGACTCGTGGGCCAAATACCACCCTGTTCTGAAAGCATAAAACAGAGAAATACCCCCAGGTTGTAAAACATACATGTAAAAGTATATAAAGATAAATTTGTAATTGATGATTAAATAACATACATTGTCAACCTAGTACAGAAATTAACTGTTCTATGGAACAGACTAGAAAGTTCATAGATTCAAGTATATATAAAAATTAGTGTATACTGATAGTAGATAGATAGTGAATATGTTCCAGGTGCTTACATATCCTAACATGATAAAGGTGACTTCATATTTATGGAAGATAAATTATTCAGTAAATAGTGTTGAGACAATTAATCTATTTGAGAAAAATTAGGTCCTTACCCCAGTCCATACGCTGAAATTAATTCCAAAAAGATTTAAAAGTAAAAAGTGAAAGTGTGAAAAACTAGAAAAAATAGTTGAATATATTGTGTTCTTGGATATGGAAAGGGCTTTCTGCGTATGATTTCAAAGCAAGAAAACAATAAAGAAGATTGAGAGGTTTTAGAAAATAAAAATGTTAAATGTATGGAAGAAAAACCATCAACTGAAGGGCAAATAAACTACAAAAAATATTTATAACTATGTTACAGAGGATTCATGACCTTAATATATTAAAAGCTCTTACAAATAATTAGAAAGAGGAGTAACAACTGACTAGAGAAATGGGCAAATGGTACAGACATTTTGTGTGTACCATTTTGTGTGTGTATATGCACATATTTACTAATGAACATATTTTAAAAATTAAGTAATCAAAGCCATGTTAATTAAAGCAACAGTGATGTGTCATTTTTGCCTTTGGATTAACAAAGGTAAAACCAAAATAATGCACCCTGTGTTGGGGCAGTTTCATGGAAAGCATCAATTCGATGGTTTGTTTCAAAATGCATAAAACTGTACATAACCTTTACCCTCCAATTCCATTACTGGGCATTTACTCACAAGAAATAATTAATGGTATACAGAGATTTTGCCTTAGAGATTTTTTGGCGATATTATTTATGATACTGAAAAATTCTGTAAATGTAAATGCCTAAAAATAGAGGATGAGTTCAATAGATAATAGTGTATTCATACAATGGAAGACTATTCAGCCACTTATATGTGTAGAGAATAGAATTGGAAAGCCATAATCCGCGATTATTTCTGGGCTATGAGATTATCGGTACCTTTTTGTTTTCTTCTTTTTGCTTATGCTTTTCTTTTCTAGCTTTTCTGACACAAATACTGATCACTTTTGTAGTAACGAAAAATAATAAAGTCATCCTTGACATTAGTAGATATGTAGAAAAATACATAACCAATTTTTTTAAATGTAGATCGAACGTTTACCTTTAACTGAGCACTTGTTAGGTGCTGGTGCTAACTCGGGAAATACAGCTCAAGGAATTCATCATGAAATAAAGAAGTTGTGTAAATAAAAGGCATGTGAGTCTGAAAGACTTGTGTAGTGACAAAGGTAGAGGTACTGGTAGCTCAGAATGGTCATCTGGGCTTCATGACAGTCAGGAGGCGGGTTGAGCAAGAAGAGATATTGGAGAAAGGTTTTGGAGAAGTTCCCCAAATCCCTGGAAGAGGCAGAGCATTTCTGTCATGTGTAGAAGTGGTGAAGAGAGCTGGACTTTTAGCCCGCAATTAGGAAAGACTAAAATGTGGACTCCATGTGGGGAAGCGGCCAGAACTGAGTCTCAGCAGGAGTTTAGATGTGGTAACGTGTTCATCAGATGAACAGTGCAGGCCAAAGTTGACCAGATTTGCATTCTAGAAAGATCTCTCTGGAGCAGAATGCACCTAAATAGGATGGCAGCAAGGAGACAGATTAGAAAACTGATGGAGTGTCGGGCAGGAAAGAGAAGGCGTTTGGCAGTGGATTTGCAGAGGGAAGGATGACCACATGTCAGAGAATGAGGAGTCTTGGTCCTCAAGCACTGGAGACGGGAGAGGGGGGGTTTAAGGGCGAGGTGCCATTAACTCCACCCCCAGATACAGGAGGAGAGAGGGGAGGGGGGGAGAGGGGGTGCCATGATGAGTTCTGTGTCAGAGGATTAAGTTGAGTCGACTGTTCAAATCTCTGTTACAGTAACATACTTTGATTTCTTACTGCATTTTCAGCTTGAATATTCCTTTTACAATTATTTGTAATGTTCTCTTAAAATCTTCCCAGACACTTTGCTTCATGTAAATGTGGTGGTTTAAAAGTTTTCATTTAAATACCGTTTATTAGAAGGCACTGTAGGATAGTGATTAAGAATATGAACTCAACTCCACCACTTCCTCTGTGTGACCTTAGGAAAGCAACCTGCATCTCTCAGCTACAGTTTCTCATCTGCAAAATGGGCATAATACCTTTAAAGAGTTCAAAATTAAATGAAGGGCTCCATGTAAAGATCTCTCCGTAGTAATCACTCAAATAAATGTTAACCAGTGTTATTTATTATAACTTAAGACAAACGGTTTATAGGAAAATACAGTTTTACGATAGATATAATACAGAAAATATTTGCACATTTTTCTAAAAACAAAATGATTATAATATATTCGCTGTGCAAAAGCAAGGGAATTCTGTACATATTAATATGACATTTTCAGAGACTTGTAAGTTGAAGAGCGCGTGCCTGCAGCCCAGGATTTATCTACAAGGAGGTGATCTGTGGTGTCTGATTAAATTAGCAGAGAAGCAGCAGGGACAAGCCCTGGCGCTCTGGGTAACTGCGAGAAGAAATACACTACTAGACACACACCTGTACTGATTTTATAAATATTTGTGCGTTGGATGAAATTGCTTAGATCCCTGGGAAAGAAGCTGATTCCCTCCGTCACTGACTCCAGACTCCATTACAGTGATGTGTCCATCCCTCTGTCTAATCCCACTGCCCTTGCAGCTCTTCTGGGAAGGGTGTGGAGGCCCCAGAGGATAACACTCCGGAGTCTTCAGGGCACATTGACTCTCCATCCTCAGCCTCCTAACATGAAACAGGAGCTGCTTTTGTTAAAGTTACAGTGACAGCCTCGGTCTGTACTTTCTTTCTGCCAGACGTTCACTTTCTCCATGTGCTCACTCTCAGTCAGGTATCTGTGTCATGGCCCGTGAGATCTTACTTCACACTTACAGGCCGTGGGTGTGCCCGGCCCCTCAGCACGGTCGCACCCCAGCACTGCCGCTGCCCTCTCCCTGCTTGTGCTGACAGCCTGAATTCGATATGGGCCTGCTTCTTTGCGGGTCTCAGACCCTCCATCACCTGAAGGCCCTGTTTGCCCCCGTGCTGTTTTCATGCATAGACTTTTTAAAATTTTTATCGGAGTATAGTTGATTTACAACGTTGTGTTAGTTTCCAGGTGTACAGCAAAGTGAATCAGTTATACATATACATATATCTACTCTATTTTAGATTCTTTTCCCATATAGGTCATTACAGAGTACTGAGTAGAGTTCTCTGTGCTATACAGTAGGTCCTTGTTGGTTGTCTGTTTTATATATAGTAGTGTGTATATGTCAATCCCAATCTCCCAGTTTATCCCTCCCCCACCCTTACCCCTGGTAACCATAAGTTTGTTTTCTACATCTGTAACTCTATTTCTGTTTTGTGGATAAGTTCATTTGTACCCTTTTTTTAGAGTCCACATATAAGCGATAGCATATGGTATTTGTCTTTCTCTGTCTGGCTTACTTCACTCAGTATGACAATCTCTAGGTCCATCCATGTTGCTGCAAATCGTTCCTCACTGTGAACTTCTCAGACTGAAGTTTCGCAGGCAACAACTGGGTAGCTGCCTGGTCCCTTCATGTTGAGACCCATCCCCAGGGTGGAGGGGACCCGAGCATGAGATAGAAACATAGGGTTCTTCCTGCCCCCTTGTGTGCCCATAGCCCCCACTTCCATCTGGGAGCTCTGGGCTGTCCTGAGGGTTTGTAAACACACAGTGGGAACTGTTTACCATCCCACTAGTTTCTAGAAGAACTGTCTGGCAAATTTGCTACTGCCGGCAACTATTTCAAGACTACTTTCTCATATTAAACAAACAGATAATGTTCTGCTTCTCACATTAACATTCATTCCGTTTTAAATTTAAAGTTTCTTTTCCTTAGAATTGATCTTCTTAGCCCTCTGCTGCAAGGCCCTCGACTGTCTTCTCTCTAGCATTAATTTTAGGTAGTGACCAACATCCTTGCCTTTTTTTTCCCCTTAAAGTTATCTCCTCACCCATGATTAAAAGGATTATCTCCTCAGTTCTCTTAGATAAATTCACTGCAAATGTCATGCAAGATATTATAGGTGGTAAATTTCTGCTATATGGTGTGTGTATGTGAGTATACATATATCCTTTTTAATGTCATATTTACAGATTTCTGAATGCCAGTATTTGAAGATCAATTTCTACTAACCATGGAAATATGTAGGGCAAGATAGATGACCACTTATTACTGGTCAGATTCTTTTCTTCAAGTAGTTTGTTTTGACACACAAGTCACTAAGTGGTTTTTCAGAGAAAGCTTAGCTTGATGGGTCGTCACATAAGCTATCTGACATTTGTCCCCAGTCAGACCGGATGCCACATGAAAAATTTACTCGGGCAGGAGGCTCCTAGGAATAAACAGTGCTCTGGTGTTGCTCACAGGGGACTCGGCAAGGTGAGCGGAGCTTCAGCTTGTCACGGATGCACTGTTCTGACAAACATAAGTAGATGCTAATGGCTAAATCGTGACAGAATAAAGTCCCACAACCATATGGCTAATTGCCACAACAATATCTTCAGTGTTATTAATCAAGTTTTCATAGTGTGCCATGATAATTGGAATAATTAGAAGCAGCCTCGGCCTTGCTCGTCTCCACCACGCACTTTGCAGACAGGGGTCTCACACAGCCTCACTTGCACATTCAGTGCTGTATTGCCCAGTGCCATCTTCTCCTTGGAAATACTTCAGTTCGTTAATAACTGAACTGCTTGCCATCGGTGCATTTTGTGTGAGCTTCTGTAGGCGTGCACGTATCTAAGTGAAACCACCAAAACCCCCGTGCCTCCGTTTAAATAGGCAGTATTCCTTTAAGGCAGGAAGAGAAGTCTGCCCGTCTTGGATCTTATAGTTTGAAAGATGAATTCATTGTACACTAATTTGGATGATGGACATTCATTTTTTGGTCATATATTTCCCCTTTTAGCTAATTTGGTTAAGAAAATGAGGAATTAGAAAGCAATTGAATAAATTACAAGATGTAAGTATTTGCATAATTTGTTTCAGGCAAATACTATGTAATAGTGCTCCCAAAATGAGTTATTTTGAGCATGTCTTTCAATTATGGATGAAGTAAATATTACCATCTTTAATATCACCATCGAAACTTATATTTTCATGTTGCTAATATTGAAGTATACTCACTTCAGTCATTTATAAGCTAATATCCGTTCCTTCATCTTAATAGTGGAACAAGAATTTGTTTGTGTTTGTCACAGTCTTCTAATTAAGAGAGCTTCTCGGGCTGCTTTGCTTTGTGAGGAGGTGACTGGACAGGAGAGACACAAGATTGATGATAACCGGCTTGGTGGTGGTACAGAAGCATCTAGACAAACAGATGAAGGGAAATGGCTGTTGGAGCTGTCTATTGTTAAACAGCTTCTCTAATTATTGTTGAATATATATAAGTAGTCATGTCTTTGAATTCTGTGCCATCTCAATTTTTGTCTTCCTTGCCCTTTTCTGTCCCATTGCATTCTTTAACTAGAGATAAGTCATACCACATTCTTCTAAAATTTAAGATATTCTTGTGTCTTTGGTTAAAATTATCCCCCCAAATCCCAAAATGAAAATACCTGATTAGAAATACTGTTTTATTATAACTTCAGAATTACCTCGGCCAAAAATCTTTGCATCAGTGATCACAAAACTTAAAATCACTGTGTTACTCAGTTTCTTTTATTTGAATGAGTCTTCTATTTTCCTCTCTTTGCCTCTCACTCCGGATGGGGTGAGAGGCAAAGAGTAGAGACTATATTAGGATAAGGCAGCAAAAAAAAAAAAAAAAAAAAAAATCTGATGTTTTTCTTTCGGTCAACTCAATTAATGATTATTTATTCACTTTGTGGATAAAATGATTTAGATCTTTTACTTTTCTCCTACTTTGTCTTTTTACTATTCATTAGATAAAGGACAGACAAGGAAACAAATGAAACTTCATTTTGGTGCTCATTAACAGTGATGATAAAAAATTGGTGTGGAGTAAAATATTAAACCGATGTCTAAAATGAAGCTTGAGTTACATGTAGGTTTTGTCTATTCATGTCCTGCTTTAAATAAGGTGTAATTGTGTTCTTCATTTAAACTTCAAATTTATCCTTTGTATCAGTCAGGATACACTTGGCAGCAAGTTGTAGAAAACCCTACCTCAGACTGGCTCAGGCATGAAGGAACTTAATTGTCTCCTACAGCTGAAGTCTAGTGGTGCTGCGACTCTAGGGGCTCAATTAAGGACTCAAGTATTTTTTCTGTTTAACCTCATCATCAGTTTCTTAAGACCCATTCTCTTGGATTCACAAATGATTTGGGGGCTACAGCCTTCCTTGCTCTAGCCTAGCAGGAGAGAGAGAATGAACCTTTCGTCAAATACAAAACAACAGTTCCTATCAATCCAAATCGACCAAATTAGATCTGTGCCTACCCCAAACCAAGAATGGTTTCCAAAGAGAATATCATATACTGTTTACCTTAGACTAACTGGAGTCTGCCTTTAGAGCAGTGGTTCTTAAATTGTGGCCTCTGGGCCACCACTGTCAACAGTCCCTGGGAACTTGTTAGAAATGATCCACTTTAGACCCACTGGGTCGGAAACTCCAGGGGGGTAGCCCAGCCATCTGGGTCTTTAAAAACTTTCCAGATAATTCTGGTGCATACTGTGTTTGAGAACCACTGACCACCAGAGCAAGGGATGCTATCAACTTTCTTCTGAATAATGATGGGGAGACGTGCATGGCTGGACTAAATTAAGTTCGTTTAGGAAGGAATGAGGCCAGAATAGATTCTTGGTAGCCAGTCACCTTCTCTGTACTTTAAGACTAAAATAATTAAGTATGTTTTCTCTCTTGCACAGTTATTTATATGTGATGTACATCATTTGTCATGAAACTCAACTATTCCAAATTCTTTTCCTGTTAAATGTGGCAGACAGTGCTTTTTACCCACCTAATATCTCCGTTCACCCTTTCTTCCTTACTAAAATAAGTCTGATTTAGAGTTTGTTGGATATTTTTGTTGTTGTTTTTGGAATGTTACCGTACCTACGTTCAGGTGTGCAGTGTGACACAGTTTAGGCCAATTATATTTCATCTCCAGCCTCTCTGATGGGGATTTATGTCAAAGATTTGCTTTCAAGACATAGGCCTCACCCTTTCCTTTTATCACTTCCTCTTTTTTTCCTATGTGATGGCTATAGATGCAGCAGCCATTTTGCATGTATGAGTGAATGCCAAAGAGAATTTCAGAGACCTCAGCCCTGACATCTTTAAGCTGTAGACCCAAAGCCAGCAAGCACATACTTTGGCCTTCTCTTTCCTGAGACAAAAATAAACCTCATATTTAAGACACTGTTTTTTTTCTTACTTGCAACCAAATGCAATCCTAACGGATTGAGTAACATAGTGTAATTGTTTTCATAAAAGTAGAGATATGTGCAGCTTCCCTGTTTCCAAATTCTCTCCCCTATTTTCTAGACTTTACTTACTGCCCATATCATTACAAAGCCCTTGCAGAGTGGCTAAGCCCACATACTTTAGGCTTGAATCTCCTCTCTCCATATCTTACTATGTTTGTCAAGTTATATAAATTCGTCAAGCCATAGTCTTCTGAAATGTAAAATGAGAATAATAATACTTCATTTGGCTGTTAAAGGGATTAACTATGTTAATGGATGTACA
Source organism: Balaenoptera ricei (assembly GCF_028023285.1). Lineage (NCBI taxonomy): Eukaryota > Metazoa > Chordata > Mammalia > Artiodactyla > Balaenopteridae > Balaenoptera > Balaenoptera ricei. Next base: position 30,618,142 of record NC_082642.1, on the reverse strand, counting down.
CCATTAGCCCCACGCCTGACATATTTTAAGCTTTGAAAAAATGGTGGCTATATGCTGTTGAAGCTCTTTGAAGATGGAAAGTGACCTATATCTGTAAGTATTATACTGTTCAGCAGCATAGGAATAAGGGCATAGAAAACAAGAAAAGAAGTCAGCATGAGCCTTATTTTGTTGCAACACTTATTTGGACATTTTATTAGCAGCTCGTAATACTCTTCTGAGAAGCTCATTGTGCCAAAATAAGATTTTCATTAAGTATGAATATGCATTTGGTTTCTTCTGTCTAGATAACATCTCAACTCTTTTTGTCTTTGGGGAAAATTATCACTTAAATTCTCCAAGGTAATAGCTGAAATCCATCCTGCATAATTTAATATTCTTTAAAATTCAAACTGGATTCTGTAGACTTCCTAAAGGTCATTGTTTAGATTCTTTACTCTAGCAGGCAGGACCCATGACTATTTAATGTGTGTTCTACGACATTTAAAACAGTTAAATATGCAAGCAGGCATTAATAATCCTTTTTGGTGATAGAAAAAGTAGAGCAGTAATTACCAGGGAGTGGTTTTCTGTGTTTTTCAGTCTGGGAATTGTGGCCCTGCTAAGGGGAGTCCTAGATGGGTCCTTCTCACTATAGTTTAGAGTCATTCATTGCACGGCTGCCCTGACCACCAGAAAGATCCAGTGAGAGAGTAAATGGGTCAGGGCAAAAAGTTTTTAGCATTATGGAAACGTCAACTCAAAGATATCACCTATGAAATACTCATATTGTGACCTTCCACCCTTACACATCCTGTTAATAGTTATCTGTATTTCAAGTAACAGCTATATTTGAGTCTTATCTTTCATTTTTTTTGACAGAAAAAAACTTACTATGGGCCCCATGTCAGATAAGACCATAACTTGTCAAGGTATGTTTAATAATACATTCCATTAAAATACTTAACCAAATTCATATCCACCATTTTCAAAATGATCTTATAAGAAATACTTTTCTTATCTTTTGAGTATATGTACTCAGATTTTAAGGCTTAGACCAAATTCAAGTCTCTATCATCTTATTCTGATTAAAAGGGATAATTGATTTTATAAGGGTTTTTGTATTATTTCTAAGCTGACTAGCTTATCTGGGCTTTATCTGCGGATTTTTTCCTGTAAAATCAAGTGAAGCGTTTGCTTTAAATATGCAAAGTCAGATCACTTTGGGAGGAATAAAAAAATTATCAGCTCCAATTATCCATTTTAGTATCAGGCTCAGAAGAGCTCGAAATGTTGAAAGGAAAAATAAGGAAAATTCTCCCTTGTCCTGAACCCTTTTGGTACAATTCCATAGAAATATGAAAACCATTTATGTAGAGATTTATATCAAAAGCTGACTTACCAAGGTCTCAGTGTCTGGATTTAGTAGATCTTGAAATGAAAGACCAGATCCCATAATCCTTAGAACAAGGAAGGTGTATTTCCTGTTGTAAATGAGATTATATTTAAGAATTAGGCTTTCTTTAAAGGCTCCAATTAAGAAATAGAGTCTTCAGTTTTATGGTCAGGCAGTTCTAGGTTTTAATCCTGACCCCACCATTTTTTTTAGCTCTGCAGCTGCTTCATCTGTACAACGAAGACATAATGATTGCCCCCCAGAGCGGGTATAAGTTTAAAAGAAAATGACTTCCATGAAGTATCCAAAACAAGTGTCTTCAATAAATGGTAGTTCTTCTGTTAATCACCAAAGTCTAAACATACACCAAGAATTAGCATGGATTTGAATCTCTAAAGCTACTGTGGATGATGAGTGGAAAATACTCCCTCTAACTTCCCGGTGGCTCCTAAAGTCGGTGTTTCTGAGGCAGGTCGTATCTGCCTCTGCCCTTCAGTTATTCCTCTACCTCCTCACCTCCAGCTGCCTACTCTCGTGGTCATGTCAATAATCTCTTTATTTCCAGTAATTGTACCACCTGAAGAACACCCACCTCAAACTTGCTTCTCTCTGACTTGTTCCCACCCCTTCCATGATCATAGCTCCAATTCCAGCCTGATTTCCGGTTCATTTACCCCACTGCTTTCCACTGTCCTTTATTCCACTAGTGTCCTCAATTCCCCAGCTCCTCCTGCGCTCCCTCGTTTTAATCACGCCCGAGCATTTACCCACAGCACCCTTGTTCCTTCCTCCCTCTGTGTCATTGACTAACAAAACCCAAACCCTACTGGTGCCTGTAAGTGAGCAGCTGAAGGTGGCCAGACGGAAACAGCCGTACTTATTGACCTCTCTTCAAGTGGGCCCTCGCACTGTGGAGCAGCCCTCCAGTATTTCCTGTCGTCTTAAACATCTAACACCTCTCCAGCCGCCCCCCACCTCCCCACCTCCCCACGCCCTTGCTGTTTATTTCACTGAGAACCTAGGAGGGAACTTGCTCACATTCCCACAGGCATATCTTACCGTCTGTTTCATCTCTCCCTGCTCCTCTTCAAAACTGCCCTTATCTCTCTGCGCAGGCACTGGGTCCTACTGTCTCCTACACAAAGATTTGTTCCTGCACTTCTGTCCATTCAGTTCCGCTCTAGTTAAGTCCCCCTCTACTGTATCATTATTAGTATTTGAACATGCTGTCTTTTCTGTCTCATCTGAAGGAATAAGAAACAAACATGAAACACCCCACCTTGAACGTGAATCCCTCTCCAGCTATTTCCTATTTCTCACCAGCTGTTAGAGCAAAGCTCCTCATGCAAAGGGCAGAGGGGCAGCACAATTCCATTTCTTCAGCTTCCACTCTCTTAAACCCACTACTCTCTGGCTGTCACCTCCTACCCCCTGCCCCATTCCTCTAACCACTTTTCCCCATGTTGCTAAATACAGTGGTCAATTTTCATTCCTTTACTTACTCAGCCTCTCATCCTTGAAACCATTGATTTCTACATCCTTCTTGAAATACTCTCTTTACTGGATTTCCGGAATATCCCATTCTGGTTTTTCTCCTACTTCCACTGGCTGTTTCTCCTCCATCTCCTTCATCAGCTCAGTTTCCTTTCCCAGCTGCTAAATGTTGACATGGCCACCTCAGAGTACCCCATCCCCAGACCTCTTTTTTTCTCTGTCTCCCTGGGTGATTTCACAAGTCCTGGGGCTTGAAATGTCATTTCTAAGTTCATGACTCCCAAAGCGGTATCTCCAGTTTCTGCTTCTCCTCTTATGAGATCTAAACTGACATAGCTAACTTCCGAAGCATCGCTTGGAAAGCCACAGGACCCTAACGTCACATGTCCAAAGCTACATTCTTGGTTTTCTCCTGAAAACTTCTCTGCTTTCTGTCTTCTCCCGTCCGTAAATAAAATGACACCAACATGCACCCACTGGCTCCCCTGAAGCCCGGGGATGAATCATCTGGATTTCTTTATTTCCCTCTCATCCCACATCCATCAACAAATCACAGTGGCTCTATCTTCAAAATATATCCAGAATCTCCCCCACTTGTTTGCAAACTCCACCAGGCCAGCTCACCCTGGTCCCGGTCTTCTGTCACCTTTCACCTGGACTGTTGCAGATGCCTCCTAACTGGGCTCCCTGCTTTCATCCCAGTCTCCCTACAGCCTCTTCTCTGCACAGCAGCAAGAGGGACCTGTTTTAAATAGAAATAGAATTATAACAGTTTCCTACTCAGAAACCTCCAAGAGCATCCAATCTGTCTTAATTCATTCGGGCTGCTATAACAGAGTTCCATAAGACTGGATGGCTTATAAACCACAGAAATTTATCTCTCCTAGTTCTGGAGTCTGGGAAGTCCAAGATCAAACCACTGGCCAATTCGTTGTTTGGTGATTCATAGATGGCCGTCTTCCCTCGTTTCCTCACAGGGCAGAAGGGGCAAGTGAGCTCTGCGGGATCTCTTTTATAAGGACACTGATCCCATTTGTGAAGGCAGAACTAACTCCATTCCCAGAGGACACACCTCCCAATACCATCACACTGGCTGTTAGGATTTAATGTATGAATTTTTTGGGGTCACAAACATTCGGTCTCAAGCACCATCACACTTGGAACGGTACCCGGAGCCCTTCCCTGCTGTGGCCCATGCGATCCTGTGTGGCCCCTTCACCTCTCCATCCTCTTCTTCCAGACACTTCCTTAAACAAGTCAAGTTTGTTCTGACCATGGAGCGTTTGCACTTGCTGCTGCTTCTTTATTATTTCCACTCACTCGCCCTAAGATGTCCCCATGGCTTGTTCCCTCACTTGATTTGTGGTTCATTATCCCCTTATGCACTTTATTTTTCTTAATAGCACTTACGATCTATTATGTATTTATTGGTTTACATTCTGGCTCCCCCACTACAGTGTAAGCTCTAGGAAGGCAGGGACTTACCTCCTTCATTGCTATGTCCTTAGCACACAGAATAGGACCCGGTGTATATGATATGTTTTTAATAAACATTTGAGAATGAATAGATTACATTTTACTTTTTTTTTTTTAAGTTCTCTCATGCAAAGTCATTACATAGTTAATGAGCATCTGCAGTATAGAGAGTGTCTATAATAAGGGGGAAGAGAATAGAGATGTAGGGGAAGAGCTGGCCGTATGTGTGTTATCACAGAGACCAGGGCACAGGATTCGTGGGATGGGGGAGGAGGATGTCAGTTGAGATGAGGATAATATTTGATTTTTGCTTGGGCAACTGAGATGGAGAGCAGAGTCGGAGCAAATTTGGAGGGCGGTAAATGAGTTCAGTGTTGGACATGTTGAGTGTCAGGTACTCGTGAGATACCCAGGTGCTGAGGCCCAGTGACCAAGCGGCTGTACATATAAGTCTGAAACTCACAGGGGAGATATCTAATCTGGAGAGGAATTTTAAGAAATAGCAGATGAATGGTTAAGTGAGAGAGATTGATCTCTAGCTTGACCAAGAAGAAAGGTGGGAAGGATGGGTGTGAGTGCTGGTAATTTTGTGGGCTTTTACTCTGAGATGATACGCTGTTAGAGAAATTTGAGCAGAGGCATGGCATTATCTGACTTACCTTTTGAAAGGAGCACCTTGCAATCAGCGATGAGAGTCGACTGTAGGAAGACAAGGGCAGAAGCAAAGAAATCAGTTAAGAAGGTATTGAAATAATAATCATTTTCTACTAGAAGTAATTTTCTACTACCAAATAAGATCCATGAAGATAGAGATTTTTGTCTGTCTCGATTACTGCCAAAACCTCACCATTTATAACAGAAGTTGGCATATATTTGCCTCTCAAATTTTTTTCTTCCAGTTTTATTGAGGTGTAATTGACATACAGCACTGTATAAGTTTAAGCTGCATAACATAGTGATTTGACCTGCATACATTATGAAATGATTACCACGATAAGTTTAGTGGACATCCATCATCTCATATAGATACAAACTAAAAGAAAAGTACTTTTCCTTGTGATGAGAACTCTTAACATTTATATTAATCATGTTGTACATTACATCCCTATTACTTACGAATCTTATAACTGGAAGTTTGTGCTTTTGACTGCCTTCATCCAGTTCCACCTTCCCCACCGCCTACCTTTGGTAACCACAAATATGATCTCTTTTTCTGTGAGTTTGTCTGTTTGTTTCTGAATTTTAGTTGACCTATGATACTATGTTAGTTCTCAGTACTCAACATAGTGATTTGATATTTCTATACATTACAAAATGATCACCATGATAAGGCTGGTTACCATCTGTCATCATACAATGATGTTATGTTATTATTGACTAGATTTCCCATACTATACATTTCATCCCTGTGACTCATGTATTTTGTAACTGGAAGTTTGTACCTCTTAAGTTTCTTCACCTGTTTCACCCACCTCCCTCCCCTCTGGCAACCATTTGTTTGTTCTCTGCATCTGTGACTCTGTTTCTGTTTTGTTATAATTATTCATTTGTTTTGCTTTTTAGATTTCACATATAATAAGTTAGATCATATGGTAATTGTCTTGCTCTATCTGACTTCTTTCCCTTAGCATAATACCCTCCAAGCCTATCCGTGTTGTTATAAAGGGCAATATTTCATTCTTTTTTATGTCTGAGTAATAGTCCATTGTACACATATATACTGAATCTTCTTTGCCCATTCATCTGTTGATGGACCCTTAGGTTGCTTTCATATCTTGGCTGTTGTAAATAATACTGCTGTGAATGTTGAGGTGCATATATCATTTCGAATTAGTGTTTTCATTTTCTTCAGATAAATACCTAGAAGTGGAATTTCTGCATCATATGGTAGTTCTGTTTTTAATTATTTGAGGAACCTCCACTCTGTTTTCCACAGTGGGTGCACGAATTTACATTCCCACCAAGAGTGCACAAGAGTTCCCTTTCTTTCACATTCTCGCCAGCACTTGGATATTATATTTTGAATATTAACCCCTTATGAGGTATATCATTTGCAAATATTTCTCCCATCCGGTAGGTGACTTTTTCATTTTATTACGTTTTCTTCACTGTGAAAAAGCTTTTTAGTTTGATGTAGTCCCATTTGTTTATTTTTGTTTTTGTTTCCCTTGCCTATAAGAGACAGATCTAAAAACGTATTGCTAAGACTGATGTCAAGAAGTGTACTGCCTGTGTTTTATTCTAGAAGTTTTATGGTTTCAGGCCTTACCTTTAAGTCCTTAATCCAATTTGAGTTTACTTTTGCATATGATGTGAGTAGTCCAGTTTGATTTTTTTGCATATAGCTGTCCAGTTTTCCCAACACCATTTATTGAGGAGGCTATATAAGCAGTGTACATCTGCATTGTATATTCTTGCCTCCTTTGTCATAGATTAATCTCCTGTATAAGTGTGGGTTCTTTACTGGGCTGTCTGTTCTGTTCCATTGATCTATGTGCCTGTATTTGTGCAAACACCATACTGTTTTGAGCACTGTAGCTTTGTAGTGTAGTTTGAAATCAGGGAGCATGATACCTCCAGCTTTGCTCTTCTTTCTCAAGATTTTTTCAGCTACTTGGGGTCTTTTGTCTTTCCATACAAATTTTAGAATTTTTGTGCCAGTTCTGTAAAAAAATGTCATTAGTCTTGGTAGGGATTGCATTGAATCTGTAGATTGCCTTGGTTTGTATGGTCATTAATTCTTCCAGTCCATGAGCACAGTATTTCTTTGCATCCATTTATGTTCACTTTGATTTCTTTCATCAGTGTATTATAGTTTCCCAAGTATAGATCTTTCACCTCCTTTGTTAGGTTTATTCCTTAGGTTTTTTATTCTTTTTGATGCAATTGTAAATGGGATTGTTTTCGTTCTCTTTCTGATAGTTCATTGTTAGTGTATAGAAACACAGTAGATTTCTGAACATTAATTTTTTTCCTGCAACTTTACTGAATTCATTTATTCTAATAGTTTTTTGGTGGCTTTTTCTAGGATTTTCTTTATATAATATTGTGTCATCTGCAAACAGTGACCGTTTTACTTCTTCCTTTCCAATTTGGATGTCTTTTATTTCTTTTTCTTGTCGGATTGCTGTGGCTAGGACTACAATAGTTTGTTGAATAAAAGTGGCGAGAGTGGGCATCCTTTTTTTCTTCCTGATCTTAGAGGAAATGCTTTTATCTTTCACTGTTGAGTATGATGTTGGCTGAAGGCTTGTGATACATGGCTTTTATTATGTTGAAATATGTTCCCTCTACACCCACCTTGTTGAGAGTTTTTATCATAAATGGATGTTGAATTTTGTCAAAAGCTTTTTCTGCACCTACTGAGATGATCATATGATTTTTATTCCTCAGTTTGATAATATGATGTATCACATTGACTGATTTGCAGATATTGAACCATCCTTGCATCCCTTGGAGAAATCCCACTTGATCATGATATATGATCCTTTTAATGTACTCTTGCATTCATAAATATTAGTCTGCTAATATTTTGTTGAGGGCTTTTGCACCTATGTTCATCAGTGATATTGGCCTTTAAATTTTCTTTTTTGTGGTATCTTTCTCTGGTTTTAGTATCAGGGTGATGGTAGCCTTGTAGAATGAGTTCCAAAGTGTTTCTTGCTCTTCAATTTTTTGAAATAGTTTGAGATGGATAGGCATTAACTCTTCCTAAAATATTTGGTACACTTCACCTGTGATGCCATCTGGTCCTGGACTGTTGTTTATTGGGAGATTTTTTAAATTACTACTACTGATTCAGTTTCATTTCTGGTAATTGGTCTGTTCATGTTTTCTATTTCTTCCTGATTCAGTCTTAGGATATTGTATGTTTATGGGAATATATCCATTTCTTCTAGGTTGTCCCTTTAATTGGTATATAATGTCATAATAATCTCTTATCCTTTCTATTTCTGTGGTATCAGTTATAATTTCTCCTTTTCTATTTCTGATATTATTTATTTGGGTCCTCTCTCTTTTTTTCTTGATGAGTCTGGCTAAAAGTGTCTCACTTTTGTTTATCTTTTCAAAGAACCAGCTCTTAATTTCATTTAAGTTTTCTATTTTTTTAAGTCTCTACATGATTTATTTCTGCTCTGATCTTTATGACTTCTTTCCTTCCACTAACTTGCGTTTTTGTTGTTGTTGTTGTTGTTGTTTTTCTTTTTCTAGTCCCTGTAGGTGTTAGGTTCGGTTGTCTATTTGAGATTTTTCTTGTTTCCTGAGGTAAGCTTGTATTGCTATAAACTTCCCTCATAGAGCTGTTTTTGCTGTGTTCTTTAAATTTTGTATCATTGTGTTTCCATTTTCTTTTGATTTCCACTTTAGTTTCTTCAGTGACCCATTGGTTGGTTGTTCAGTAGCATATTGTTTAGTTTCCATGTGTTTGTGGTTCTTTTTTTTTTTCTTTTCCTAATAGGTGATTTCTAGTCTCATAGCATTGTGGTCAAATAAAATGCTTGATCTGATTTCAGTCTTCTTAAATTTATTGAGACCTGTTTTGTGGCATAGCATTTGATCTGTCCTGGAGAATGTTCCAAGTACTCTTGAATAATTTGTGTTCTGCTGTTTTGGGGTAGAACGTTCTATATATATCTATTAAGTCTGTCTAATCTAATGTGTCATTTAAGGCCAGTGTTTCCTTATTGATTTTTCTGTCTGGATGATCTGTCCATTCATGTAAGTGGGATGTTAAAGTCCCCTACTATTATTGTGTTACTGTCAATTTCTTTCTCTGTGTTTGTTAATATATGCTTTATGTATTTAGGTGCTTCTGAAGGCCCTCAAGTATTTTTTTCATTAAATGAAAGACTAATTTTAAAAATTAAATGAATATTTGGTTAATCAAAGTGGAAGATGATGGTGGTAGCATCAGTAAAGTTGGTATCAAGGTGGAAGACCGGGATGCTATCATTAAAATTGGTGACAAAAGGTCAGATTATGAATACGTTTTGAAGATAAAACTCAAAAGGATTTGCTGTGGACTAAATGTGGGGTATGAGAGGAAAAGAAATAAAGGAAGATTCCAAGTTTTTTGGTCCCTGAGCAACTAGAAGTGTGGAGTTGCTGTTTGTTGAGTTAGGAAAAGTAGTGAGAGGGTTAGGAGTTTGGTGTTGGATATTTTCAGTTTGAGATGACTTTTTATAATATTCAAGTAGAGAGGTTCTGTTTCCAGGTAGGATGGAGCAAGCACACTCTACTCTGTCTCTGCCACTGAATGGAGCTAAAAACCTTTTCAGAATAAATGGGATAGCCACTTGAGAACTCTGGGAGGTAAATAATACAGGCTTGGGCTTCCCTGGTGGCGCAGTGGTTAAGAATCTGCCTGCCAATGCAGGAGACATGGGTTCGAGCCCTGCTCTGGGAAGATCCCACATGCCGCGGAGCAACTAAGCCCGTGAGCCACAACTACTGAGCCTGCGCGTCTGGAGCCTGTGCTCTGCAACGGGAGAGGCCGCAACAGTGAGAGGCCCGCGCACCGCGATGAAGAGTGGATCCTGCTCGCCACAACTGGAGAAAGCCCTCACACAGAAACGAAGACCCAACACAGCCAATAAATAAATAAATAAATTTATAAAAAAAAAAAAATAATACAAGCTTACTGGAGAACACCAGAATTTGAAGTACCACCAAAGTGGCAGTGACTTTGTCATTTCTTACCCTCCAGTGTCCCTGTCTAGATAGAACACAGCTCTGGTGTCTTGGAATAGTTATTTCAGGTTTTCTCTTTATCAGTGTTCTGAATATCAAGACAAATTTTCCCCTCATCTATAAAGTATATTTTTGTGTAGTAGTACCTGTGTATATTTCCATGAGATTACTTAATGTTCCTCAAATTTCCTCCTTACACTTTACATGTCTAGTGCTCTAGGAAATGAGTACAGTCACACAGAATTTATCTATTTCACCATTTTTCCCCACTTTGTAATACTAACATGGGTGGGGTTTTTAAAAATTCATTATTTACTTATTGACCTTTTGGGTTTTGTTTGTTTAGCGTTCAAGGTCTTTGTGACTCAGTTTGCTTGTATCTGTCTTCTTTTGATTCAAGTTTTTTGAAGTATAGTTTGACAAAAACATACATTTGCACTACAGTCAGTACTTAGAAGTAATTTTTCAATTAAAAAATTTCTCTTACGCCCCTTTGTTATCATTCCCTCCCTCAACTCCAGTCCCTGCCAGCACTGATATTTTCAGTCTGTCTCTATAGTTTTGCCTTTTCTAGAATATCATATAAATAGAATCATGTAGTATATAGCTTGTTAAGTCTGGTTTCTTTCACTTATCATAAGACATTTAAGATTCATCCATGTTGTTGCTTGTATCGGTAACTCATTGCTTTTTGTTACTGAGTAGTATTACAATGTTTGGATGTACCACAGTTTGTTTATTCTTACTCCAGTTGAAGAACATTTGGGTTTTTCCAGTTTGAGTCAATTATGAAAAAAACACTATAAATATTTATGTACAGCTGTTTATGTGAACTTAGTGTTTGCTCCTCTTGGATAAATATCAAGGATATGGACACTGGTTTGTTTGGTTAAATATATGTTTAACTTTATAAGAAACTGCCAAGGGGCTTTCAAACTGCTTTTCAAAATGAGTATTCCACCAGTAGTGTATGAGGATTTCAGTTGTATCCTTGTCACCACTTGGTTTTGTCATTTTTTTTAAAAGCCATTCTTGTGATTATGTAGTGGTAGCTCATTGTGGTTGTAATTTGTATTTCCGTAATTATTAATCATTTTGAGTACCTTTTCATACGTTTGTTATTCACATCTCTTTGGTGAAGTGCCTGTTGACATCTCATGATTTTAAAAAATTGAGGTATTTGTTTATTACAGTTGAGTTATGAGAGTTATTTGCATATTCCCTTTTTCAATACATATTTTGTAAACATTTTCTCCCAATGTGTTGCCCATGTTTTCATTTTCTTAACAGTGTCTTTCAAAGAGACATTTTTAATTTTGATAAAGGTCAATTTCATTTTTTCCTTTTATGGTTAGCGTTTTCTATATCCTAAGAAATCTTTGCATGTATCAATATCACAAAATTTTCTCTTACTTATTTTCAAGACATTTTACAATTCTTGCCTTTACATCTGTTATCCATTTTAAGTTAATTTTTGTGTAAAGTGTGAAATATAGTTCTAAGCTTAATTGTTTTATCGTGGATGTGCAATTATTCCAACATTGTTTGTGAAAAGAGCATTTTTTCACAATTGACTTTCCTTACCATCTTTAGTAAAATCAATTGAAAATATGTGTAGGTCTATTTCCAAACTGTGTACTCTGTTCTGTTGATCTAGGTAATAATGGAAATTATGGAAATTATGTAGTAGGACTCTTCCAACTTCGCTTTTTCTTTTTAAAATTGTTTTGGTTATTCTTAATCCTTTGCCTTTCCATTCATATTTTAGAACCAGCTTGTAATTTCACCGGAAATCTTGCTGGAATTTTGATAATGATTATACTAAGTCTATAAAATCAGCTTTAGGAAAACAGACATCTTGCAGTATTGACTCTTCTAGCCAATACACAGAGTGTATCTCTCCATTTATTTAGGTCTTCATTGATTTCTCTCATTATTTTTTGATAGTTTTCAGCTTATAAATATTACGCTTATTATCCCTAAATATTGGGTCGGCCAAAAAGATCGTTCGGTTTTAAGTAAAAACAAAAGACCCATTTTTCATTTTCACGAAGAACTTTATTGAACAACGTATTCACTGACCGAATGAACTTTTTGGCCAACCCAATACTTTATGATTTGGGGGTGCTGATTCTTTTAATTTCAATTTCTAGGTGTTCATTCCTAGTATGTAAAAATGTAACTGATTTTGGTATATTGACCTGTATCCTTTCTGAAGTTACTTACTAGCTTAAGTAGCTTCTTTATAGATTGTTTGGGATTTTGTTTGAAAATTATTTCATCTGCAGTTACAGATCACTTTATTTCTTCCTGTCTGATCTCTGTGCCTTTTGTATACAACCTGATAATATTTTGTTAAGGATCTTCATGCTTATGGTTGTGGTGGATATTGGTCTGCATTTTCTGTCTTTGGGATCTCAGTAATGCTGGCTTCAATATGAGTTTCTGCTTCTTTCATATTTTTAGGAAGAATTTGTGTAAAACTGGTCTTATTCCTTTCTGGTATGTTTAGTTGTATGTCACATTTTACTATTTTTTTCTCATCATTTGTGGGTTTTTCTAATGCTGTGCACTTTGAATGTTATGTTGTTGAATTTCTGAATTTTGTGGTCTTCCTTTAGAGGAATGTTGAGTTTACTTTTGGCAGTCTGTTAAATTACTTTTGGATCATCTTGATCTTTTTGATACTTGTTTTTAGACTTTTTTTTAAGTATGGTTCTAATGTATCCTCTACCCAAGGGCCAATTTAACCCTACTACTAAGACATAGCACTTTGGGGATTTCCACTGGATTCCCTGTGTATACACCAATTTCTCTCAAGCCTGTTTAGTCAGAACGTGGATGTTTCCCAGCCTTGTAAAACCTTCTTGCAATTTTTACACTCCCCAGTAGGAGTTCTTTCTCTGATAGTTTTTCTTTGCTGAGCCTACTGGAGTTTTACCCTACATACGCACACCTTAGTATTCAGCAAAAAAGTTAAGGCGATCCCCCGGTGCAGACCTCCGAGTTCTTTCTCTGTATAACTTTCTCCTTTAAAGGTAACATATCCTGCAGACTTCCCTCAGCCTTTCTGTCTTCTCAACCCAGCAAGACCAATGCACATTGCTTTGGGTTTCCCCATCCTGCTATGTGCTCTCAAAAGTACTTCCAGGCAGAAAACCAGTTACAGAGATCCCCTTGTTTTCTTTTCCCCCTTACATTAGGGATCATGGTGCTGTGCTGCCTGTTTTCTTATGTCTGCGTGTTTCATATATTTTATCCAGTTTTACGTGTCATATCAGCTATTGCAGCAAGGTCTGAAAGGGAAATTATTTTAAGAAATAAAATAAAACAACCCTACTCTAAGAAAATCACCTCTAAAACAAAGGAAACTGAAACAGATTGAAAATAAAACAATTTGCACAGGCATACTAACAAAAGCAAATGAAAATGAGGTATAATAATATTCATATCAGACAAGATGAATTTAAAGCAAATAGCATTGAATGAGATAAATGAGAACATTTTATGATTGTGAAAAAGTTACAATTTATAATGAAGAGCTTTCTTTAATCATTGTATACCTCCCCGCCCCCCCTTGTAAAAAAGCCCCTCAGAATTTATAATGTAACAGTTGCAGGAAATATAAGGAGAAATACATAGAAATACGATAGTAATAAATGACTTGTACCTCTCTTCATCCATGGTAAATCAGGCCAACTCACTCTAAAGTAGGGATGTAGAGAACCTAACTATTCACATTGAATGTCAGACCTAAGTAATATATATCGAAAACTATATATACTAGAAACAGAGAATGAAATTAATGTATCCATAGAATATTTATTTTTAAAGTAGCCACAAAGAAAAGTTTTGGTAAATTTCACATAGTAGAAAGTTGTATTCTTTGACGACAACACTTGAGATTAATAACAAAAATAGAAAACAACCCCCAGACAAACCTATCACTGAAAATATTAAAACTCTCTTTACTCTTGTATTAAAAGGAAATCAAAATTGAAATTGTGTAATTTCTAGAAAATAATGATAATTAAAGTATATTGATCAGAACTTACCGGTTTTGACTAAAACAATACTCTTAGAAGTTCTTAGCCTGATACTCTTAAATTACTAAACAAAAAAGGAATAAAAATATGTGAATCAGACATTCATCTCGAGTAGTGAGGAAAATAACAGCAAAATAAATCTAAAGAAAACAAAATGAAGGAATTAAAATTAAAAGTTATGAATTGATAAGAAAACATAAATGACACAAGCTAGTATACATACAAACTTTCTTTGGGGGGGAAATAAGTAACAAACATTTTTGCATGGTTTACGTAGTTTAAAATAATAAAATAGAAAAATATAAAATATACATGTACAAATTAAAAATAAATCACAAAAGGTGCAAATTTCCAGTTGTCAAATGAATAAGTCTTGGGAATGCAGCATACAGCATGGGATTATAGTTAATAATACTGTATTGCATGTTGAAAAGTAGATAGGAGAGTAGATCTTCAAAGTTCTAGTCACAAGAAAAAAATTGTAACTATGTATGGTGACAGATATTAACTTGATTTATTGTGGTGATCATTTTGCAGTATATACAAGTATTGAACCATCGTGTTGTACACTCGAAACTAATATAATATTATGTCAGTTATACCTCAATTTAAAAAGCAAACATAAATAAAATTTAATTACAAAAAATTTGTTTTTAATTTTATACATTCAGGTATAGCCAGGAATGTTCTGGAATAAACTTGTCATTAGCCCCATCCCCTGTTAAAATGTGTTGTAAAGATACCATACTTATAACAGTTTGGAATTGGTAAAGGGTCAATACATATAGGACCCTCAGTACATATGGGAATTTTATGTATGATAAAAGTAGAGTTTCAAATCAATAGAAAAATAATGGATTATTTAATAGTACAGTTTTTAGAACTAACTAACTATTTGGTAAACCATGAAACTGTATCTCTATTTTTGCACCAAAATAATTTCTGGGTAGATCAGTGATATAAACAAAACTGGAATAAAATTATTATTTTTATATTCTTAGGTGGAATATTCAAATACCCATAAACCATAAAGAAAAAAGTTTGGTAAATTTGACAACATTACAATAAAATTTCTGCCTGGGTAAAGAGACCTCCCTGTAGCCTGAGAGAGATGGAAAAAGAGGTCACTGAAACTTTCTTGGTCCCTGGTAGCTTTTGGGCCCAGAACTATATTCTGTTATATAACTCTTAAGTAGGGGCTTCAAACTTGAGCTTGCATCAGAATCACCCAGAGGGCTTGTTCAGATTCTGCCAGGATTTCCGGTTTAGTAGATATGGATGGGGAATGTCCCAAAATTTGCAGTTTGAAGAAATTCTCAGGTAGTGCTGATGCTACTGGTCCAGGGACCACACTTTGAAAACCACTGTTTTACTGTGTTCCCAAATGCCCCCTTTTTTCCTGAGATCATTCACTTCTGCTCTCTGTAATCAAAGAGTCCAAAATCAAACTAAAGTGTTGAGGTAACATGAAGTAAACCATTTCCTCCTTTCCAAGATATACTGTGCTTTCAAGCACAAAGACCCATACAGAGATAATCAGTGCAGCATCATGTGTAATAACAAAGGGAGAAATCTAAATGCCCTCAAAATAAAAGAACTGGTTGAATCATGATACGTCCACTCAGTGGAATACTGTGCAACCACAAAAAAGGATAAAGTATTTCTATAAATGCTGATTTGGAATGCTCTCCATTTTAACAATCATATTGTTAAATTTTAAAATGCATGGTATAGTATGTTCCCATGTCTGTTTTTAAATTTATTTATTTATTATTTATTTTTGGCTGTGTTGGGTCTTCGTTTCTGTGCGAGGGCTTTCTCTAGTTGTGGCAAGCGGGGGCCACTCTTCATCGCGGTGCGCGGGCCTCTCACTATCGCGGCCTCTCATTGCGGAGCACAGGCTCCAGACGCGCAGGCTCAGTAGTTGTGGCTCACGGGCCTAGTTGCTCCACGGCATGTGGGATCCTCCCAGACCAGGGCTCGAACCCGTGTCCCCTGCATTGGCAGGCAGATTCTCAACCACTGCGCCACCAGGGAAGCCCCCCATGTCTGTTTTTAAAAGGCGTATGCATACCTAGAAGTGCCTCTGTGTTATGGAAGCACATTGGCTGCACTTAGGAAGGTGGGTTCAGAGGGAGTGGGTCAAGGAATAGTAAGGGAAATTACTTCTCACTGTATGTCCCGTTACACGTTAAAATTATTTTTCACCTTGCAAAAAGTTATTCAAAATTAACAAAATAATAACCCCACGTAGTTTTCACTGTAATTCACAGGAAATAGAAGAATTTTGGAAGTGGGGACACTGGTAAGACAGGAGGCTGTGGCCAGAGCAGCATTTCCGCCTTTGAGATCGTGGATTTGTAGCTTCTCAGAACCAGCTCTCAGCCACAGTAACTGCTAGCTGATGTGCAAAGGAAATGAGTATTGTTGATAAAAATAAAGTTAAAGTGTTTTACGGGATGTTTTTGTGCTTCATATGTGAGTTGCTTTACGAGCAGATTAATTTATGAACATATTATGTACCATGATGCCCTCAGTAAGCCAGACTTCACTGAGTTTCTGTTCTCTCCGTTAGCCCAATATACAATCTAGACCTCATAAGTCTTTCTAAAATAGGCTGACCAAAAGTGGCAATTAATTTTTCTTTGTAAGTTCTTAGTTCTCTATAGTTTCCTTAATGAGTTTCCTTGAAAGGAAGCACTCTAAATCTTGTAGGGTCCTGTAGCTGTAATTACCACTGTATTGTATGTAACTGGAGTGCTCGTGAAATAGCTGATCATGATTTATCAAAATAAGTCCTTCAGAAAGCTCCATTTCTTCTACTCAGAAAAATTTAGTGACCACACTGGTGATAGATAGCAAGAGTAGTTACCGTGCATTCTGAGTCTTGTGACTCAGACATGAATGTGAAGGTGTGTTTTTAAAATATAAATCTGAATTAGGTATCCTTTAGGAATTATAGAGGAGAATTCAGAGGATTATAAAAACGTAGGTGGAACACTGAGCTTGGAGCTAAAGTACCATTGTCTAAATCTACAGTCTGCTTTTGACTGGGGTGTGCTCAGGCCGGGCCATGGGCCTCTGTTGGGACATCTGTAACATGCGGGTGCCTGCCCTGCCTGTTTGGACCCATCATTCTGTACTGGAGGCTCAACAAAGTCATCACCTGTCTCTGGAACATGCAGTTTTCCCACAGGTGATTTTAATGCCTATATTCCACAGACCACTTGAAGAAATACCACTTTTAGAGAGTTAAGGCTAATTTTTAGATCATGTATTTGGTAGTACTTCTAGAAATCAAAAAAGTCATATAAATGCATGATATTTGCCATTATCATTATAAATTATGAAATCTACACATAAGAAAATGCATTTTTTTTTGCTTGGTGTATATTTGTCCCTAATTTTTAAAAATGTACACACACACACACACACACACACACACACACACACACTGTTGTTGATTATAAAGTTGTTTGGGCACTAAACTTCAGCTGTTAGCTAGGGAGCTAGGGATAAAGTGGAGTAGCCCACCCCTCTTTAACCCTCTTTTGTTCCCATTTTGCTTCCATTACTAGAGAAGGGTAACTGTGACGGTTTGAGTTGGACTATGGGGGTGTTGACTGCCCTTCTCCCTCACTGACTCCTGCCCCCTTGTAAGTCAGCTGGGCCCCGTGCACATGCATTCTGCTCTTCATTTATCTGCATTAATGGACAGGAACCAGGGCACATATGATCCCAAATGGTGGATAATCCAAAAACAATTAATACTTGACTTTGAAATGTATTTAGTGGTGTTTTAAATTGTTTTTACCTTCCTAACTATATTGTGCTAATGTTGCCATTAGTTTGCATTCCCTGAACATACCCTGGTTGATTGGGGCACTTAGTGGGGAGGGGGCACAGAAAAATACAGAGTGATTGTGGGAACCCAGATTGGTAGGGCTTTGACTGAATAGAATTTTACTTTGGATAATTTCCATGTTAATGATTGAAAGTTGTCAGCATCTCATCCCGTCTAGGGCCTAGCACAGTGCCTGCTACACAGTTGAATTTCAGGAAATACATGTTAAATGAAGATCCTGGGTGTTTTTCAAAGCAGCCTTACTTACGGTCAGATCAGGGCTAGCCTGAGCCAGGAAAGGAAGTCAGTGAAGGATGTCCACCGCCCTCTCCCCAGCTGTTCCATCTCAAGCTTAGTGAAGGTGAGTATTGCCAATCATGGACACTTTTCCAATTTAGGGCTGAATTATAGGCTGTTCAACCAGCTGAGCCACAAAGATTAGCTCCTCAGTAGCAGAGACTTAATCCAGGAAGAAAGAAGATATGCTATTCCTTTAAAATGCAAGGAGATAATTTGAAATAGGCACAAAGAGGCTGTGTATTCCTTTCAGTAGAGTATAACTTTCCATGGCAATATAAACCTCTAAAGTAAAATAAACAGTAATATAGAGCATGACTTCTTAATTTAAGGTCCATGGATCAGCTAAACTCCTGAAATGACTTGCACATGAGTATGTGTGTGGATGTGTGTATATTTTAGGGGAGAGGGTTCATCAACTTGATTGAATTCTCAAAGGGGTCCACAACTCCTCTCTAATTATATAGAGAATAGAATTTAGGTTTCACTATTTCATGCTTTCCATAAAGCTTTGTAAAGAGGGAAACAAAACACGCATTGCCACTGCCTCTCTATCTTGTCTCCCTTTAGACTTCAGAACTACCCGAGAAAGTAATGTTGTGAAACTGAAACTGTAGCTGGTTCTAGACTAGGCATGGGTGTAGGCCGAGCAGCCTGGAGTCGGTAAAGAAAGACTGAGTGAGAAAGTGAACACTGGCCGGGCAATCTAGGACAAGAGAGCGCTGACCTGTGCAAGAAGCCAAGCCACAACCTCTGCAGCAAAATCAGCCCGGAACAGTCAGGACTTGGTCAGTGACTGCCAACTCCCCTATTTTTGCCTGCTTCCAGCTCAGGACCAACCAGAGAAAGCTAATATGCTCCCCAAATCAATCACAAATGAGGCTCCTCCTCTGGTCAGCCCAGCGCCATCCTTATAGCCTCCAATCAGGCAGACCTGAAACCTTCTCTTTGATTCACTATAAAGCTTTCTCACTCCCCTGACTGCTTTTGATCCTTTGCCAAACACAAGTGATGGTAGCTGATTCCCTTGCTATAGCAAGCTTTGAATAAATAGCCTCCGCTTGTCCTTATTTGGGTGCTCTTCCTTTGTTTCAACTGTGCTTGGAGGTCTGAGAGGTTCCAGGGAAACTCCCTTATCCTGAAATCTCTCTTCTACCAGGTAATCGTGGGGCTGGTAGTAATGATACCATTGGGGTAGACATCTCTTACTGTTTAGCTCTTTATCTTTCCAGGTAAAACATTTTAAATGCATGTTTTCTTTTAGAGACAGATCCGTCTGAGCAAACTGATAGTGCAGAACCTCAGGGTGAGAATGGTTCATGGGTCACACAGAAGAGAAAACACCAAATCGTTGGCCATTCAGCCAGGCTCCCAGTATTGTAGGGCTTCTGCATGGGGAGTAGGAGAGTGCCCTTTTGGGTCCTGGCGGCGCTGGGATTCTCTGCCCCTTGTATGCACTGGCCACTCCCCTCCTTGCAGCTAGCTTATAGGCCGTGTCCTGTCCCATCCCAACTCTCACCTCGTTAGAGCTGATCACCAGAGAACCCAGCAGAGTCATCAACTCAGGGCTAAACACAGAGGGCCTCAAACGTAAGAGTGTTCGCTCTACCTTCAACTGCAATTGTATGTAACCATCATAGTAAATTTATGTTTAAAAAACATTGACCTATAAATGTTAACTTTTAAAATGTCACAATTTTTATGGCTTTGTTCTGGCATTTCTTCATCTTGTAATATACTGGGAGTTAAACAAAATCAGAGCGGCCCAGTTTCTCCTAACCTTTGGGAGGCCTTCTCCCTCTCCCGAATGTCTGTGTCTCTCCTTTTTATTGGATCGTGTTTTTATAGTGATGTTTTCCTGGGGGCAAGAAGTATGGATATTACTAGAGATAGACTGTTAAGAGAGGCTTGGCTGTGTGTGCTTTGTGTCCCAGCCATTAGATGTTTCATGGCCACTGGTCCACGCAACCACTGCGTAAGCTGATTAGAAGACCCCCGCCCAGGACTAAGAGGAGATGTGAACAGAGACCAGAAGCTTGTTTCGTGACCCTCACACTGTGGTCTGTGGGTCAGCGGCACCAGCAGCTCCAGGGAACTAGTTGAGAACGCACGTGCTCGGGCCCCGTCTGAACCTCGGGATCAGAACCTGAGACCATGAGGATGGGTCCTGGCAATCTGTGTCTTAATACGCCCTCCAGGCAAGTCTGATGCATACTGAAGTTTGAGACCATTACCCTAGTTAGAAGAGTCATCCAATAGTTTAAGCCTTTTCTCTCCTCCTAGGATAACATTATACGCGGATGCATGGTGGATTTTAGGAGCCCTGACAGCTGGCACCAAAATGAGTAGGAAACAGGGAACTGTCACCTAGTCCATGGCTTCCAAAACTTTAATATACACAGAGATCACCTGTAGGCCTGGTTAAAATGAAGAGTCTGATCCAGTAGGACTATATTGGGGACTTGGGAGTCTGCATTTCTAACAAGCTCCCCAGTGTTGGGGCCAGTCCTAGGACCACATTTTGAGGGCAGGGTCCTGGAAGACTACAGGCCCCAGCTGCAGAGCATCTGAGGTGTAGGCAAGCAGGGAGCCAGAGTACAGGAAGTGAAGGGAGAAAGTCCAAGAGAGAGGGCTTAGGAGGCCTTGATCGATTCCTTCATAGGTGTGATCACTTACTATTCAGTATGTGTGTCCAGGGATCCCTACAGAGATGAGAGCAGCTCAGGGGAATGGAATGTCAGATGAGCAGCTAGGAAACGTATGAGAGATCAAGGATGCAGGCTCAAGATCAAGAAGATCACTGGTTAACAAGAGCTGACCTGGGAAGGAGGATTCATATTAATTTAATAAACATTTGTTCACTCCCCTACTCTGTCCAACACCAAATAACCTCAAGGAGCTTGTGATCTGCTGGAGAAGGAAGAGAAACCAAACCAACCTATCAGTAATTAACCCTTTAGCTGGGATCTGTTTATCAGTGCCTTTATCTCTGGGCAGTGTGATTGGGGAACAGAATAGATATGGAACCTGCAAACATCAGGCCTGAGTGATGCACTTGTCCTAGCCTCCGAACAGCTAGGCAGGGTCGGGGCGCCTTGTGCGATGGCGGGGAAGGGGAGAAGGAAGAGAGGGCCGGAGAAAACCACCCCCAGAAGGTGCTTACAGCTACAGGTAAGTGGTAAGAAGTCATAGGAAACCAGGCACCGCTGCTGCCTCTTAGGAAGGGGCTCAGTCTGACTCTCTTCATGACGTGTGACCGGTCTGCAGACGTGCGGTCTTACATCCACCCTGAATCACATGGATCCTGATATTTCTTAGTTTAGTGTTATACCTTATGTTAGTTCCTCCAACAATATATATGAGTGTATTAGGAGATTTATGCAGAGGAAATTGAAAAGTGTTATTCAGTGAGGCTAAGATTTCATTGGTATGTGAAATAGCCTATGACAATTTCAAAAAAAATAAGTCACACAAGGTTTGTTTTGTTTTTTAATGAGTTTCAGATTAGGAAGGATAGGAGCAATTATTTTTAGGAAGCCTGTGTGTGCTCTTTCGGAAAACCGACTTGCTCATAACTCCCTTTCCTGAAGATAAAATGACAGAACAAAGCCTATTTATAGACTTCCGAGAAGTAAGACTTGTTTGTAGTATAAATAAACACTAGTATTCACAGAGCCTAAAATTAATTGTCCCAACGCGACCGCCAACCGTCCATGAATTCTTCGTGCTGTTTGTTATTCATAGGTCGGAGTGGCTTCCAAGTAATTTTCTCAAGGAGGTGCCCAGTAGCTCACTTGTAGTGGAGCCCAAGTAAGTGATCGGGTAGAGAGATTACTTCTTAGCAGCTTTTACCCCCCTGTTCTCTTGAGTCAGGGCTATGATTCCAGCTGCACCCTGGTTGGAGTGTACAATAGGATTCTCAGTGAGAGCACATCCTATTCATACAACTAAATCGATATTGGAGTATGACCACCTTTCAATAGCTTTATTTGAACTTGCTGGTAAATCATACATCCTAAAATTACTCCTCGATATACCATACTTGTAATCCAAATGGCAGGTCTACCTCTAGAAGTGTGTGTGTGTGTGTGTGTGTGTGTGTGTGTGAGAGAGAGAGAGAGAGAGAGAGAGGGAGAGAGAGAGAGAATGTTCAAGGATTATACAGCCTCAAGACATGTGATGGTCATCCTCTGTGCCCCACACTCTCAGAGCATCTTGAACCTCTGAAAAAACATAGATACACAAGGCTCTGCTTTCCATTTAGGCTATTTTTGCAAAGGGTGTATTATAGTTGTTCTGACAAAACAGCTTCAGACCCTTGCCAAAGAGAATAAATTACAGTACGAATGGGTGATAATTATTAGGAACTTATTTTTGGAATAAGAAACCTTCCTTAATAAAGGGCTATGTACTGCCCACTGAAAGGAACAGAGAATTTTCCCCAAAGTAAAAAATACACTTTTAACAGTTCGTGTACTTATCCTGTGGGGGTTAAGTTAGGGTTAACACGTGTTCCCAGAAAGCCAAATTCAAGCTGGCTTCAACCTGCGTATTACAAGGAGCACTTAGAAAGCAAATTTGAGTTCCTTAAAGATAATAACTAATTTGAAGTTGCAGTTCCTTCTGTTTTTGCAGCAGAGTTTGATGGGCTTGATGTATTCAGATCTTTCTGTAACACATGTAGATCCCAAATATTTTTAAGAAGACCAAATTGAAACAGATTGAAAAAATAGCCAACAGGCTAAGCATCTTCCAATAATGTATTCTGCAGAGCTGTCAGAAGAAGAATAAACATGAAATTGGGGGGGAAAATGATTTATTTTGGCTTCCATCTTTTGTGGCTTTGCTCTCCAAAGAAGTTAGAATTAAAGATGAGAATGCCTTGTGACCCTAATTATAATAACTACAATATTTGGTTCTAATTTTAAGACTGTTTTCACAGAGTTGACATAAAGGAAAACTCAGGGTAAATTAATTCAAAAAGAACTGAGTACAAAGGAACCCAGTATAAGAAGAGCCTAAATTCAGTCAAGGGAGGTGGCAGGCACAAAGATGGGAACTTTTGATTTGCTTTTGTTTTTCTCTGACACAAACACAGAATTTAGATTCTGTGTTTCTTCTCTACCAGGCATGGATTATTTAAAAATTAACTGTTAGTTTTGAAAAGTACAAGTGAACAGAAAGCAAAAGACAAAATTAATATCATTAAGCAAAACTCTTAACATTGCTCTTTTGTGTTCCAGTATGCTTACCCAGTGATCACAGGTTACTCAAGATGCCCCTATAGTGTTTGTTAAATTAAATTGAGTATACCTTTTCCATTTTACTTGTTCTTCCAAGGTAGCTGTACCCATATCTCAGAAGAAAAAAGAAATGAAGGTCTAGTGTATAACCCACTGCAGCCATGTTGGATTAAGGCTATGTTTATTTAAGCCTCAGTCAAATTGTTTATTTAAACCTCAGTCAAATTGGTCATTTTCATAAACTGATCAGTAAAAAATGTATTTCTCTTGGTGTTTCCATGGGTCATTCACCAAGCAATAACACCATCAGGAATCACTGATCCCCAGGGGATAGCAGCTTAATTACACAGAAATTTAAAACTGAGACTAGTGGCATAAGTGCAGACATAGAGACTGTCCTGTCTTTGGGTGGTTTATTATTAAATTTAAAACTTCAGAAGGTCTTTTTGGTTTGTGTAGATTTTAATTACTAAGTAAGTCTGGTAAAAAATGAATTATTGTATTATCACAAGTGATACAAGGTATAGGTTACGAGCATTGCAATCTGCAGGTGTAACATACATAAAGCAAGATTAATAGTATCAAGCAATTAAACTGAAGGTAAAAGAAAGGTTTAATGCTACCCTTAAGTGTAACTTAAACTCTTGCTAAATATTTTTAACTGCAATAAAAGCATGTTAATTTTAGGAGTGACTTCTTTGCAGGACCTCGTTTCTTAGAGTAAGTTTTCCTTTCTAGGAATACAAAAGCATACTGAAATAATTTCTATTGGTAACTCATTCCATAAAGAACTGATTTTTTTCTTGGTTTTTAAGCTCAATGAAGAAAGCCCAAAATAGCACAGGAAATTTTGTGTGTGGTGAATGTATGTATGAACTAAACCCAGTTGGGATAAAAATGATTAAATTATTGATAAGGTCATTGTTGGTCCCAAAGCGTTCCATTAGTCATACAGTGTACGCCTTAAATATTTTGAGAATTTGGCCTTAATTTTCCTATAATTGCAGATAAAATAGAGGAAACTATATTTTGCTTTAATGTAATATCCTTGCATGTACAGCTTATTAACAGTTTTATATAAAAGAAACATGCTAGGCACCTATTAATGAATTTTTTCCTTCCGTGTTTCTGGATCTTTTTCCACTTCCTGAATTATTTTTATGCTGCCATTAACCAGATGAATTCCTGTATTTCCAATTTAGCCACCTTTGCTTGTCAGTAGTGTGACAGGTGGCTTTACAGTGAGTTTAACAAGACCTTGGTAAACACGTAAAGCACTTCGCAAAGTGTACAGAGCTCTTGACAGAGAACTTTCTGGCTCACGCTCTCTCTCTCTGTCTCTCTCTCTATTTCCCTCTGTGTCTCTGTCTCTCTCTCTCTCTCTCTCTCTCACTCTCACACACACACACACACACACACACACACACACACACACACTTTGGTCCTTGCCCTGGAATTATTTACCAGTGTACTTGGCAAGGTGAAACTTCAAAAATAAAGCAATGTAAAATATTTATAAAGCGGCACATCACAGATTACACATTAAATATGAAAGTACTGAAGACGTACATTCTGTGTGGTTTTGAAGGCAT
Organism: Balaenoptera ricei; assembly: GCF_028023285.1. Lineage (NCBI taxonomy): Eukaryota > Metazoa > Chordata > Mammalia > Artiodactyla > Balaenopteridae > Balaenoptera > Balaenoptera ricei. Next base: position 30,593,084 of record NC_082642.1, on the reverse strand, counting down.
GTTTTATTCACTGTAGATTGCTAGGTGTCTGCAGTCCCCACTCCTGACAGCTCTGCGGTGGCAACTGCTGCACATATGTATCTGCAGGGTCGTTTTTGAAGCTAAGCTAACACAACCCCAAATGGCAGGAAAGTTGCAAGAGAAGGGGTTTGGGCAATAACTGGGCATTTTGTTATAGAAATAATAGGAATATAGATTATTTCTGAAAAGTAGGCTCCTTTGTTTTCGATGCATTATCTGTGATGAAACCAAAGATGTGATTGTCCATAAGAAAATGAGAGGAATTTGAACTTTAAGGAAGAGGGAAAAAGATAGCATTGTATTCTCATCTGTGGTGTGTATTAACCTTCATCAGTTTGGGGTTTTTTTTTTTTGATAAATGATATTTATTGTAATATGATAGATGTCACCTTTTTTCAAAAGGCATTTTGCTTTCAATAGGAGATAGCCTGGAAAACACACAGAAAAAATTTTCTCTACACGTAAGAAGGCCAAGCAAAAGCAATGTCTTTTTGGAAACAGCAGCAGCAGTTACCAAATGGGCTTATTCAAATAAGGAAAGCATTAAAATAACCTCCAGGAGGGAAGGGGCCACATTCAGGGCACAGTATTGTTTTATGGGTGTGATCCTTGAGTTTTGTACTGGCATCCAGATTTGAACCAGGAGGAATCGCTTAAATGTCAGAATTTGCAGTTTTCAAATTGCCAAAATTTGCCTATCCGTCAAACCAAGATAATTCTTAGTTATTTATTTACTTATGTTTTTCAGCATTACTGAGGTATAATTGACACATACAGTTGTAGGATATTTAGCATATGTCATTGTGATTTGATGTATGTGCACATCGTGAAAAGATTCCTCCATCTATTTAATTAACATAGCCATGATCTCACATATTTATCTTTTTTTTTTGGTGAGAACATTTAAGTTCTTTCTTTCTTAGCAATACAGTGATACAATGTATTGTATCTTATGTATTGTATTGTATGGCTAAGCAATACAATGTATTGCTATTGTACAGTGTACACTGTACACTGTATACAGTGTACCTTGTATCACTGATACAATACAGTGTTACCAACTATGGTCACCATGTTATACATTAGCCCCTCATCAGTTTTTTTCATTGATGAATGTTTCATCAGTTATGTCACTTGGATAACTGAATAACCATGTTCTATGTGATTTTAGTCACTTACTAATGCAGATATAGTTATCAGTTTAAAGGTCCTTTAAGCAGGTCCCCCAGATGGTTTAATCCAGGTACTTTTTGCTTTGCCCATTCTCTGGTTCCCTGACACTCTTTGCAAGACCAGTTAATTGTTTGTAATTAAGAAGAGCAACCTGTTTAATTTAGGGATATTTTGGTACTTCTTAAAACAGTAAATATTAGCATTTGTAATCTGAAAGAATTAGAAGTGTGTGGAGAAATAATGTTTCATTCTAAACCACATAAATACAGGCATATTTGACAAAATATACATATATATATATTTTGTGTTAGTCACCTCTCATATGTTAGCAGTGAGGTAAGAATTGAACGGTAGATAAAAATTCTAAGCAATACTGTAACATTTTTTAAAGGATAAATGTCACTTAGACATTAAATTTCTTCCTGAAAAATTGATGTAACATAATTTAAGATGAAGTTGAAAATACAGCTTAATTATTCTGTTGATTAATTTGGTAATATGAATAAAAGAACTCAAATATTTGATCATATGGTTCCTAATAGACTGTGATACGTATGTGTGATTATACACTATTCTGTCACAGCTTTTTGATTCCTCCTTAAATGTAATACTCCCTGAAAAAAAAGTAGTATTTGAATTTTTTTTTTGGCCTCACTTTAACCTCACAGATGGTTATATTTGGTTTTGAATTTTTCAAGGAGGGAATATCTCTTAACTAATTTTTAAAGAATCTCCTCTATTCTGTACTATTTAGTGGTACTAGAAATTTAGAATTTTTGAGTCTTTGCTGTGTGCCAGAATCACATAGATTTCTAGCTGAAGTTCCTAGAGAAAGGCTTGTGTAAGGAAATTATAGCCATATATATAAAATTAGAAGTAAATGGATAAAAATACATCAAAATGAATTATTTTAATTTTCTTATAAGAATTAGATATAAATAGCTTAGCATTTGCTCGAAGTCTGAGGTGTTACTATTTATGATGTAGAATTACAGACGGACCTTGTTTAGTATCCCTGTTAGCTTCTTATGTCTGCTCTGTAGCATCCGTGTCCATTTTCCTGGCCATAAAACTGCCTGTGTTTTGAAAACTACCCCCAGAAAGATAACCTCACTGGTAAGATATATCTATTCTGAAGTTAAAAATTAAGTATCATTATATGTTTCATTTGAAATAACTGTCCACGCTTGACAAAAACAGATATCTTTTGTTTTTTCCACATTTAATTTTAAAATGAATATTTTTACATAGGAGGGAAATGTGAGAACGCAGTTTTCTGTTTGGCTATAGTAATTTGTCATATGACCGTTTGCAAAAGTCTAGTTAACAAAAAAAGGTCAGTAATGATATAAAATTTTGGAATATTGTTATTTTTTAATTCATAACCTTACGTATGAGGCAACTATCAAACTACATTCATTTTTCTCTTTGCCTTTTTGAGATTTGTGATTTCTAATGCATATGAAAGATTTCTACCCTTTTCAAATATCATACTTGTGTTTTATACATATAGGAATAAAGTTTAATGATTGTGGCCTAGTTATAAAATTACAAAACTCATTTGAAAGCTTAAAACTTGGATTTCACTGTATTATATTTTTGATATATAATATTTGCTCAGTGTGATCAGTTAAAAATTATAGTTTTTTCACAGTCACAGGAGAAAATGATTCCTCTTTATATTACTCTCAAAAGTACTATTTTCTGAATTTGGGTTTTGTTTCTTCCCAGACGGTGGGTACGGCTGCTGTTTGGAAGAGAGTTCCCCCTGCAGGATCTTCTGGTGGTCTGGGATGCCTTGTTTGCAGATGGCCTCAGCCTGAGTTTGGTTGATTATATCTTCATAGCCATGTTACTCTACATCCGAGATGCTTGTAAGTGTTAATGACCTTGCTGACATTCAACTAAGTGGTCCTGATTTTTTAAACTGTGTTTCTTAAATACACTTTATCTTTTATTTTGAATTACCATACCTACATTTTTATAGTAGGCAGTATATTGACGTTTCAAAGGAACATACTAAATATGCTTTCTGTTAGTTAACCATGTACATATTGGGAGATGTGGGTGATTTTATCTTGAGAGAATTGAAATATTCTTCAGAACCGTTTTTCTAAAGACTTTACTCCTGCTTTAACCTCGTCATTACCCACATTTGTGAAACATACATATAAAAAGCCAGTATTTCAGATATGTTTAGAGCTCCACCTTCTGACAGGTAGGGAGTATTCAGGAATATTTATCAGGAGCTTGGAGCTGTTTTTATAGTATCTACAACTTGCCAATAAAAATTAAATATTACATTTAAAGATATTTTAACTTCTTCTCAGTTATATTTTGGCCAAATGTATTTCTCGGTGGAGTGCCAAATGGCAGATGTATTCCCACCTCATCAGATCTACCTTAGGGTGCTTGCTGAGCTGGAAAGCCAGTGCCTAACCCTTTGGAATGGTCCAATAATCCTCCGCTTGAAGAAAATAGCAAAGCATGTTTTAAATTTCAAAATACTTCAAATTGTTTTCCTTCTCAAAAAAATAATCAGTTCACAAAACCAGATTTGTAAGCCAAAATATAATTAGGAAAGATTGCACAAAGGGATGATGAAGTAGGAAATAAAAAACTACCATAAAAGTAGGACTTTGTCAGAAGAACATAAACTATTTGGAGTCATTCATAATCTTGACTGTTAAATTGCTGTGTGGTTCTCTTTCTTTGTTCATTAAATGCCAGTTGTGCCAGATGCTGTTGTTATGCCTCTGGTAACACTAATAATATTCTTTAAATTTTAGATTATACTTTTTAAATTCCCCCCAAATTACTTGAATGAGTAAGTGACAGGAGCACCACATTTTATCCAAAACTTGTGGTTTTCTTCTGTGCCTTGAAGGTCAGATAGTTTGGGTATTGACATACAAAGTGAAAAGTTCCTTCTTTCTGAGTCAGAGCTAAACCGAGAAGAACATGGAAATCATAAGAGGAAACATCTGGAAAGTAGAGAAGAATGTTTGGGTAGATTTGAGGGATACTGTTGATAGATTTTAGAATATTTAATGCTAATCTCCCATTTAAAAATGGTATGATTTTTATAAAATGTAAGTAATAAAAAACAAAAGGAATGAGAAGCCGCTTTTATTTAAAAAAATGCTTTTGGATAATATTTTCACAAAATTTTCCAAGTCAAACCACTATCGAAATGTATTCTGATTTTCTGTAGTCTTAAACATTTGAATATTTACTCTTTTCTTACTTTGGTGCATCACAACGATATTTTTAATTTAATCACCCTGTTTCCTGTGCTAAGATCTGCTTTTAAAAATTAATTTAATAAAACTTGCAGTTTTTGGCAGCTGAAGCCTTTGTACATTTTTAATCCCTGCTCTGATGACCTTATAAAACACATAGGCACAAGTGAAAAAATGCAGGAGTAATGAAGTTGTTTATTTCAATATGAAGTCCAAGTTATTTAAATTTGCTTATTTAAATCCATAACAGTGGATGAGATTTCCTACAAATAGGATGACTATTTATTAAGTATTTAAGGGGCACTGCCCCTGTCCTCAGGAAGTTTACCAACTAGTAGGAGAGACTGACGTCATTAATTTCAAACTGACGCGTCTGGAACTGTGGCCGAGGTATAGATGGGCAGCATGAAAGCTCACAGGAGGGGCACCGAGCTCCCCTCCGGGCAGGCTGTGTGACTAGAGAGCATGCTATAGATGTTGGCGAGCGAAAGAAGGGATCTGCGTTCCAGGCAGAAGGAACAGCATGAGCAGAGAAGCTAGGGAGTAAGAGCCAGCTTAATGGGGGGTCGTGTATGTGTGTCTCTACGACTGTCTGGTATCCTGAGAGTGCAAAGGGAGAGTGACTAGCCGGTTATGAGGCTGAAGGAGTCAAGAGAATGAGTCGTGAGGAGAGTCCTTATCCTGGAGGTGACCGGAAACTGCTGAAAGGTTCAAAGCAGCAGTGTGGGCAGTGTTAGGTCACTCTGGCAGCCATGTGCAAATAGACTTGAAGCAGACAAGACTGGAGCAAGGACCTCAAATAAAAAGTTACGACCAGAGTCCAAGGGAAAAACAGTGGATTGAAGAAATCTTCAGAATTGAAGTCAGCATGTCTTGGGGATTAAATCGAATGGGTGAGAGAGAGCTGGAAGTTCTCCCTCATGAGCCCCAGCTTGGAGAGCTGAGTAATCTGTACGACTTGGAGAGGGAAGAGAAGGATTAGCAGGTTTGGGGAATGGGTACGATTGAGTTTGGGCCATGCTGAATTTGAGCTGTCTGTAAGAAATCAGTACCTGAAGATTGGAAAATAAAGCTCACTGTCAGTGTCAAGGCTACAGATTTATTTTTGCAAATGGTGAATAGGTACGTGTTCGTTAAAGCCGCAACAGTGGATGTGATCTCCCAAGAATAGAGGGACCATATATCCCAGTTTATATGGAACAGTCTCAGTTTACACTTGCTAATCAAGAGTAATAGTTATTCATACTGCCTTCTTTCACTCTCAGAGGCATCCCATAGAGATCATAAGAATTATATGGTCAGTCTAGCTAAGGTGGGTGCTTACAGAAAGAGAAGGTGGCAAAGGTATTTAATATCAGTATTTAAGAGGCACCAGAGAAGGAAGAGCTTGTGTTGTAACCTCACAAAGCTGTTATATGAGCGAGGGAAGTAACGGGTCAGGAGTGCTGAGGTACAGTAAGGTAAGGCTGGAAAGGTCCACCTGTGGAGGGACAGTCGTTGGAGACCTTACCGAAGTGGATTCAGCGGACTGCGGGAGCAGAATCTGGATTACGGTAGGTTGAAGGGTAACTGGACAGCTCAGAACTACAATAGCCTTTTCTACAGTTTTTGTTGTTATTTTATGTACACATTACATTTTCAATTACAAATCAACTAAATAAAAAAGAAAGAATGCAGAGAGAGCATGTGCAGACTAATCTTTAAAAAAGTCAACAGGGAAGGGAGGAAGAAAGATGTAACTAGAGGTCAGTGTGGGGACCAAGAAGGTTTGATGGCTGCCTGTAGATGGAAACAGGGCACCTGGAGGTGGGAGAGCTGGCGGAGAATGTCTTTCTCAAACCAGTCTGAGCTCCTCCTTCAAGGGTCAGCGCTAGTTTTTCCCTCCTGTTCTGTGAGTAGGATTTATGAAAAGTTGAATTATACTGTTTATTTGAAGTTTTTACTGTTTATGATTTGTTCTTCACACCCACTCTTCCACCCACCAGTGAGAGACGGGATTTTGTCTGTCTTGGTTTGCCAGCTGTATCCCAGCATCTAGAACAGGGCCCAGTGCGTAGTAATCCTCCTGACACATATTTTTTGAGTGAAATAATTGAAGAAACAAGGGCCTAGACCAGGCAGTGGCGTGAGGTCGGGAGTCCTGTGGAAGGAGGCACCAGGCAGGTTTCAGAAGTAGACCGGTTTCTAGGAGAAGGTGCCTGATAAAGGACGAGGCCAGGCTGTCTGCTGTGAATGGGGCAGGGCAGGGCTTCAGGGGAGTGACAGGGAAGCGCTGGGAAGGTGGCTGCCCAAGACCTAGCATGAGCCCGCGAGCTGTTGAAGAGCCTGCAGAGGCACGTGGGCAGTGGCACCCGCTGACGCTCACCAGGCAAGACCCAAAGTGGCAGATCGCAATCCAGGCTTCACGTGAGGCCCATGTCCAGCTGAAAGGAGGCAGGAGGTGGGGGGCGTTGAGTACATCTTAAGAGAGCGGTTTAGGATGTGTAGGGAGAGAAGCGTGGCCAGGAAGAGACTGCTACAGAATCAGAGTATCAAGGGATTTACAGGGAGCGTGCGAGAGCTGAAAGCATCAGAGGTTGTGGTCAAACAAGAGGACGTGGAGCAGTTCTTGGTGTGACCAGGGTGGTCAAAGTCAGTAAAGGGGGAAGGAAGTCACTGAGGAGATCAAGGGATTGGGAAGGAGCTGGGCTTTTTGTTTGGTCCTTCAGGGACACTTCATCGAGAATCATGATAGGAGAAGGTATAGAAGAAGCACAGTGAGGCCAGCAGTGGAAGCATCCCATAAATGCAGACGAGTGACCAAGGAAACAACTTTTATTCAGTCAATCATTTATTCAAAGCATCGACCATTCAACCAGTATTTATTGAGTGCCTGCTCTTTGCCAGCCATCCTGGTGCCTCCACGACACTAACGAAGGGGCAGGATGGAAGTATAGATACATGGCATGACCTTCAGAGGAAGAGGGGTCTTTATGGAATGAGAGGAAGCAATGGCTCGCAGACAGAATCAGGGAGCGAGGTGTCCCCCACCATCACCCCTGGAGGTCGCAGGGGCAGCAGTGGTCGGGAGGGCAAGGCTCAAAGGGGAAGGCATTGTTTTTCAGAGAAGATTGGGAGGGGGCAGAGTAGCAGGAAGAAGACACAGAACAGGATCGGGCAGAACACATGGGAGGGCAGTACTGATCAGATGAGCCCACATCTTAGGCCGGGGTCAAGAACAAGAGGAAGGTGGGTAACTTGCCACCCTGTGCATTCCAAATGGAACATTGGCGTCGAGTTTTTATTCCATCTCCATGGATTCTGACTCATGATGCCCTGCCTGGGGCATCCAGAGTGCTGATGTTCCATTACACCCAGTCGTCTTCAAGCTCAAAAAGTTTTAACCGAACACCGCTGTACAAGGCTCTGGGCATGACGTGTGCTCTCTTGGAGCTATAGGTGATGTATTTGTAGCTCAAGGAATGTTGCTCTTGTGGAAACTAAAGAGCCTTCCTTCAGTGACGGCACTCCTTACTTGGGGCCCCTGCTTCCTAGCGGTTCAGTGGAGGGCTTCATCTTGATGCTCTGCAAAATATCCAGTAGGTGTGCGTTTCCCTGAGTCAAGGATGTCTAGCCTTCATTATCGTCTCAAAGGAATATGTCACCCAAAAAACAGTTCAGATCCACCACATCTAGTCTAAAATCCTGATTTTACAGGCTCAGGTAATGAGGCCTGTTATGGATTGAATTGTATATTAAATCCAAAAAGATAAGTTGAAGACCTAACCCCTAGTACTTCAGAGTATGACCTTAGTTGGAGATAGATTGTTGCAGATGTAAGTAGTTAAGAGGATGTCCTACTGGAGTGGGGGGCCTCTGATGCAATATGACTGGTGTCCTTGTAAGAAGACGAAAATTTGGACACAGACGTGCACAGAGAGAACACAGTGTGAGGACACATGGGGAGAATAATGCCATATGAAGGCAGGGCAGAGATTGAAGTGATGCGTCTACAAGCCAAGGAATCGCAAGGATTTCCAGCTGTCACCAGAAGCTGTGAAAAGGGCATAGAACAGATTGTCCCTCAGAGGCTCTCAGAAGGAGCAAACCCTGCCAACACTAGAAGCTAGAAGAGGCAGGAAGGATTCTTTCCTACAGATGTGAGAGGGACCATGGCCCTGCCAAGACCTTGATTTCGGACTTTCAGACTCCAGAACTATTAGACAATGCATTTCTGTTGTTTTCCACCGTCCATCTTTTGGTACTTTGTTACAGCAGCCCTAGCAAACTAATACAATGCCCTTGGCAGTTAAGTGATTGAAAACAATCACAGTCAGTGTGTGGGGTTAGATCCCAGTGTCCTTGCTTAGTTCTCATTCTACCCAGTTCACCATCAGCATCTCATATTTAATTTTTAACAAAAGTATTCATATAAGTTTCTTTATTCACCTTGAACAAAGCTTTCTTTCTCTTTGAAAGTAATTCAGTCAGACAAGTATAATATTCAACCACTTAATAAATTTCGTAGAAACAGCATGTTCTTATGAGGCCTCAGAGATGGAGCCCAACCTCCGTGTTGAGAGGTTAGGAAACGAGCTCTAGGCCACAGGGCTGGTGTCAGGCGGACTGGGCCTCACATCACCTTTAGCATCCCTCAAATCCTGCCTTGATTTTATTAAGTAAAAGTAAAATTTCACATTGGAAAAAAAAGCAATACGAACATTACCTATACAGATTTTAAAATTTAACCTTTGAAATGAAGGTCAAGTGGCTACTCTTCAAACAAAACTTTCACTTTTCCAAAGATACAGAGCAGAATTATTATAAATAGATTATTCCCAAATATTTTAATCAAACTAGAAACATTTTTACGTATGTGTTGTAAGAAGTGCTTTGTGGATTCTTTGCTGGATTATATGGATTAAGAGTACATGCAGGGGCTTCCCTGGTGGCGCAGTGGTTGAGAGTCTGCCTGCCAATGCAGGGGACACGGGTTCGAGCCCTGGTCTGGGAAGATCCCACATGCCTTGGAGCAGCTGAGCCCGTGAGCCACAATTGCTGAGCCTGCGCGTCTGGAGCCTGTGCTCCGCGGCAGGAGAGGCCGCGATAGTGAGAGGCCCGCACACCGCGATGAAGAGTGGCCCCCACTTGCCACAGCTAGAGAAAGCCCTCGCACGGAGTCGAAGACCCAACACAGCCAAAAATAAATAAATAAATAAAGTAAACAATGCGTTTAAAAAAAATACATTAAAAAAAAAAAAAAAGAGTACATGCAGGGCTTCACTGGTGGCTCAGTGGTTGAGAGTCTGCCTGCTAATGCAGGGGACACGGGTTCGAGCCCTGGTCTGGGAAGATCCCACATGCCGCAGAGCAACTGGGCCCGTGAGCCACGACTACTGAGCCTGGGCGTCTGGAGCCTGTGCTCCGCAACAAGAGAGGCTGCGATAGTGAGAGGCCCACACACCGCGATGAAGAGTGGCCCCCGCTTGCCGCAGCTGGAGAGAGCCCTCACACAGAAACGAAGACGCAACACAGCCATAAATAAATAAATAAATAAATCTTCCTTTAAAAAAAAAAAAAGATTACATGCAAATTTTTCACAGAACTAGAATAAAAAATTTCACAATTTGTATGGAAACACAAAAGACCCCGAATAGCCAAAGCAATCTTGAGAAAGAAAAACGGAGCTGGAGGAATCAGGCTCCCTGACTTCAGACTATACTACAGAGCTACAGTAATCAAGACAGTATGGTACTGGCACAAAAACAGAAATATAGATCAATGGAACAGGATAGAAAGCCCAGAGATAACCCCACGCACATATGGTCACCTTATTTTTGATAAAGGAGGCAAGAATATACAATGGAGAAAAGACAACCTCTTCAATAAGTGGTGCCGGGAAAACTGGACAGCTACATGTGAAAGTATGAAATTAGGACACTCCCTAACACCATACATAAAAATAAACCCAAAATGGATTAAAGACCTAAATGTAAGGCCAGACACTAGAAAACTCTTTAGAGGAAAACATAGGCAGAACACTCCATGACATAAATCACAGCACAATCCTTTTTGACCCACCTCCTAGAGAAATGGAAATTAAAAAAAATAATAAACAAATGGGACTTAATGAAACTTAAAAGCTTTTGCACAGCAAAGGAAACCATAAACAAGACGAAAAGACAACCCTCAGAATGGGAGAAAATATTTGCAAATGAAGCAACTGACAAAGGATTAATCTCCAAAGTATACAAGCAAGTCATGCAGCCCAATATCAAAAAAACAAACAACCCAATCCAAAAATGGGCAGAAGACCTAAATAGACATTTCTCCAAAGAAGATATACAGATTGCCAACAAACACATGAAAGGATGCTCAACATCACTAATCATTAGAGAAACGCACATCAAAACTACAATGAGGTATCACCTCACACCAGTCAGAATGGCCATCATCAAAAAATCTAGAAACGATAAATGCTGGAGAGGGTGTGGAGAAACGGGAACACTCTTGCACTGTTGGTGGGAATGTTAATTGATACAGCCACTATGGAGAACAGTATGGAGGTTCCTTAAAAAACTAAAAATAGAACTACCATATGACCCAGCAATCCCACTACTGGGCATATACCCTGAGAAAACCATAATTCAAAAAGAGTCATGTACCACAATGTTCATTGCAGCACTATTTACAAAAGCCAGGACCTGGAAGCAACCTAAATGTCCATCGACAGGTGAATGGATAAAGAAGATGTGGCACATATATACAATGGAATATTACTCAGCCATAAAAAGAAATGAAGTTGAGTTATTTGTAGTGAGGTGGATGGACCTAGAGTCTGTCATACAGAGTGAAGTAAGTCAGAAAGAGAAAAACAAATACCGTATGCTAACACATATATATGGAATCTTAAAAAAAAAAAAAAGAAAATGGTCATGAAGAACCTAGGGGCTGGACAGGAATAAAGACGAAGACCTACTAGAGAATGGAGTTGAGGACACGGGGAGGGGGAAGGGTAAGCTAGGACAAAGTGAGAGAGTGGCCTGGACATATATACACTACCAAATGTAAAACTGATAACTAGTGGGAAGCAGCCGCCTAGCAAAGGGAGATCAGCTCTGTGCTTTGTGACCACTTAGAGGGGTGGGATAGGGAGGGTGGGAGGGAGGGAGATGCAAGAGGGAAGAGATATGGTGATATATGTATATGTATAACTGATTCACTTTGTTATAAATCAGAAACTAAGACACCATTGTAAAGCAATTATACTCCAATAAAGATGTTAAAAAAAAAAAAGATTACATGCAAAAATAAAGGTTAGGAGATAAGGAAATATAATCATATTATACTCCTATAATAGTTTAAAATAGCCCTGCTCTCCTCACACTTTTTTTAATGACTGACTTCATGCAGTAAGTCACTCATGTGGTCCCCTCCTTCCCCTGGCCTTACCTACCTAAATCTTGCTCCTGTTTTCACGCCTCAGGCAAAGTAGCTTCCCCCCCCCCACCGCCCCCGCCCCAAACCTTCCCTGATGAGCCTAGCCCTCACTGACCTCTCGCTTTTACAGTCCTATAAGATTTTAATCAATGCCACTCAACGTAGCACTTAATTACACTCTGTCTTATATTGTTTTTTCCTGTGAGTGTGCGCCTCGTTTTCTCAACTAGACTGTCAGCTCCTCAGGGCTAGGGCCGATGTTACCGTTCTTCCCTGCCCCTCAAAGCATTTGAAACTCCTCTCGTGCTCGGTTAGTATTGGGGGTGATCTCAGACAGAAGGGCGCTCTAGAGACCTGGGGTGAGGGCATGGATTCGTGTGCTGAGAGGACAGGTGCCAGAAGCTCTTTTCAACGTGGCTTTTGTAAAGAAAGCATTGTCTACTTTTAAATTAAGTATCTCAATTTTTTGCTTCTTATCTTTTATTTATTTAAATTTTATTTTGTTTTTTAATAGTATCAAAGAAAAACATTTTCTCTAATTTACAAAGTAACATACCTTTTATTTGTCTTGTAAATTGTATTAATAGCTAAAACACTATAATCAAATCCATTTAACAGTAGATTTTCCTAACCATCTCGCAAATGTTTATTGTCTCTTTTAATTGACTTTCTGTCTGAACACTTTGTAAATGGAAAAGTTTCTTTTTGGCACTTCTATCCACTTTCTGCCTTGTTTTTTCAGCCAGCATCAACATGGTACTGCACTGTAATTTTCCTAGGTTTTCTGTAGGGGTCTCCTTAGTCATTTCTCAGCCCGGCCTGGTATGGCAGTTATGTCCTCTTTGTGGTTCAAAACATTGCTCCTTTTTATTTCATTTTAGATCTCCCCTTACTCCTCAGCCATTATCTGTCTATCTGCCAGTGTTTCCATCTGTCCTACCCCAGAATTTCTGTTTCTCTATTTTCTCGTTAAGAGCATGTTCAACATTATACTGATGTCAGAATGCAGTTAATTTCAACTATAAATTGAATGTATTTGTCTTGTCTGGAAAAGCTTTACCCAACCTCAGGGACTAGGAATAAAGACTCTCCCAAATCACACAGTGATGTGCCACAGAGTTTATATCAAAGCACAAACTGGGGGTCTTATTTTTTTTTTGGGGGGGGGGTCTTATTTTTGAAGGAATGTTTAAACAGTTCCTGACTGCCAGCTCTCTTTCCTCTCAGACGTTAAATACTGTCAGTTATTTTTATGACCATCTCAGATGTAGATATTAATATACCCTTTGGGTTACACGTGTACCATTTATAAAATTGAGTGGAAAGTACAGAGAACCTCCCATCTGCCTCCACGCCCACATACGCACTGCCCTCTGTACTATCAGCTTCCCTCACCACGGCAGCCCATTCGTTACAGTCGATGAACCTACACTGACACAGCATCATCGCCCAAGTCCGTGGTTTACTTTACAGTTCCCTCTTGGTGTTAGACCTTCTGTGGGCTTGGACCAATGTACAGTGACATGTATCCACCCCTGTATATCACACAGAGTAATTTCCCTGCCCTAAGAATCCTCAGTGCCCCACCTGTTCATCCCTCTCTCCCCTCTAACCTGTGACTGCCACTGATCTTTTCATTGTCTCCATAGTGCTACCTTTTCCAGATTGAAATATAGTTGAATCATACATTATGTAGCCTTTTCAGATTAGCTTCTTTCACTTAGTAATATGGCATCTAAGTTTTTTACATGTCTTTCAGGTCTTGATAGCTCATTTCTTTTTAGCACAGAATACTATTCCATGGTCTGGATGTACCACAGTTTATTTATCCACTCACCTACTGAAGGACACCTTGGTTGCCTCTGAATTTTGCCAGCTATGAATAAGGCCACTATAAATATCAGTGTGCAGGTTTTTGTGTACAGTACATAAATTTTCATTTCATTTGGGTAAATACCAAGGAGCACGACTGCTGGATTGTGTGGTATATGTCAGGAGCTCAGCTGAGCTGGGCGCAAGAGAGAGCCGAGCTTCTAGGTATTGGAATAGCCAATTAAAGCAACAAGTCAAAAATGGAAGAGTTAAGCCTTTAGTCACTTACTGTGGTGGTATAATAAGCAGGGGTCAAAACCTGGAGAAAACGCCAAGCCCTCTGTTCCATTTCACCCACGGAACGGCACACTGGTTGAGGGCCAGGTGATCAGCACAAATGTGTGGTCTTCTCACTGCTGAGGGAGCCCTGAGCGAAGAAGTCTGGCAGTCTTATGGACCCTGAGATGGTGGCGGTGTCAGAGGGCGGGAGGTGAGGCGGAAAGGCGAGGAGTGGAAGAGTACCGGCTACTAAGTCACACGAGGGAAGGCATCTTCACGGTTTCCTCCTCCTGCCCCCACCTGACGAGGACCACTGCCCAAGGCCTCAGATAAAGAGATCTAAGAATGAAGGCACCGGGGCTTGGAATATAAGTATGTGGAAGATCATGCCCGATGAGTTGGCCTGAGACCTTGATTGCAGCTCCTTTCAGAGGGTACAAGGTGCTGGCTGTGTACCAAGTCTGGAGTGGGGAGGGCAGTTCTCCCCTGTGAGGCCTGTCAGGGAAAGCCTTTGGTATTGGGGTTCTTCAAAGAAAAAGAACCAGTAGAATATATAGAGAGAGAAAGAGAAGAGGAGATTTCTTATAGGATTCGACTCACACAGTTCCGGAGGCCTGGAAGCCCCACAGTCGGCTGTCTGTAAGCTGGGAACCAGGAAAGCCAGTGGCATAATTCAGTCCAAGTCTGAAGGCCTGAGAACCAGGGGGCTGATGGTGTAAGTCCCAGAATCCAAAGGCCTGAGAACCAGGAACTCCAGTATCCAGGACATCGTAGCCCAAAGAGAGAGAGAATTCACCCTTCCTAGGCCTTTTTGTTCCATTTGGGCTCCCAGCGGATTGGGCGATGCCCACTTATTGACGAGGGTGGGTCTCTTCACTCAGTCTACTGAATCCAGTGCTCATCTCTTCCAGTCGCACACTCACAGACACACCCAGAAATCATGTTTACCGGCTATCTGGGCATCCTTTAGGCCGATCGAGTTGGAAACATAAAATTAACTCTCATACCTTTCTAATTGCCTGTGGTTAGGCCTGAAAAATCACACACAACTGCCTTTCAGAGTGGCTGTACCGCTTGGCATTCCCACCAGCAATGCATGAAAATTCTTGTTGCTCCACATCGGCACCAGCATGGGTGGTGTCAGTGTTTTGGATTTTGCCCCTTCTACTGTGTCATATTGTCTTTTTAATGTCTATTTTTTGCCTCAAAAGAATTTTAATTTACACAACTCTAGAAATAGAGATATGAGAAGAGAATTATTTTCCTGCTGAAATTCTATTCCATGCTCAAAATTAGTAGTTGATACCCCACCCTGGCCTTCTATAAAGGGGAAGAAGTGGCTAATCTCCTGTACCGTAATCTTACCCTTCCACACACTTACTCCCATTCCACAGTTTTCTGTTGCCCTGGAAAGCAATATGGCAGATGGATTCAAGAACTCTAGGATACCTTTTATGGGCAAAAGCCAGCAAAATTACATGCGTCACTGGAATCTTACCCAGGTATACTCAGGCTTCCATGTCCATGTGTTGCTGCCAAAGGAGAATGTGAATAGTCCTGCAGAGTGACTGGGGCCGTTCTGTCTGATTCACAGAGAAAGGAAGATGGTGATCTTTGCTTCCTGACTACTTATTTCCCCATTTCTCCACCCAATTGCCTCCCCACCTAGATTCTTCTTTCCCTTCAATCCACCTGCCCAGGTGCTCAGTAGAAATGTCATTAAAGTGATAAGGATATCAGATATGAGATGTTATATTAAGGTCCTGCATTTACCTCCATTGCTCCTAAAATCCCATTGAAATAGCATCAACCCATAGGACACAGAGAATTAGGAAGGAGACAATTAGGGTAATTTTGGAAGCAGGAAAACAGATGGGTGAGTGATAACTGACTTATCAGATCCAAGAAAGCTAAATACAAAATTGATAATGGAGAAAGCCAAGAAATAACCCATAGAATTCCTAAAAGTGTAGAAATTGGCAGTGCTGGGTACTTCTGGAAATTGGTAGGGGGAGGGAAGGAGTTAAGACTAAAAAATGAGAACTGGTTGAAAGTCTATTTAAGAAGCAGTTACACCCAGATCTCCAACTGTACCTTCAGGATTTATTCTCTGCGGACGGTAAAGTGGAGGGTCTTTGAACCTGGGACTCAGGCAATTTTAGTGACTGTTGAACCGCCAGTCTTCTTTCTCAGGATGTCGAAGCTAGACTGTCTCCCTCCGGGAAGAGTTTGGGAGAATCTTCTCTGAGAGAATCTAGTCAGCACAAGAGAAAAGGCTTGGGGTGGCCCAAGAGTGACCTATGTCAACCCCCAGCATTCACAAACCCACCCAGCTATGCACACACAGCTGTCTTCAAGATACCTTTCTTTGTACTGCCCCACTCCTCCACATGAGCAGGTATCCCCAAACCACCACACGTTTGAGGAGAGCGTCGACATGAAAGCAGAGATCTAAACAAGCAACCAGGAAAAAAGCAACTTGGAGGCCACAGAGACTGTGCAAGGAGGAGAAAACTTCTTAGAGAGCTAGGAAATACATTATTCAAAGGAAAAAGTGTAATTGAAAAATAAAGTATCATGGAAATAGGTGGTTGGAATATAAAATTGAAAAAGTGTCCCAGAAAGAAGCACAGGAAACCGTGAGAAAGCAAGAAAGAAAATTAGAGGACCAGGCCAGGAAATCCAACATCTAGCTATCATGATTTCTTATAAAAAAAAAAAAGAAGAAGAAGAAAAAGAGGGAGGGAGGGGGGAAGGAAGGAATAAGAAACACAAAATAAACAAAATAAAATGGGAGGGAGAAAATCATCAAAGAAACAAGAGAAATTTCTAGTTCAACAAAAGAACATGAGTTTCTAAATTGAAAGGACCTGTTATGTATGAAAACAGAGGCAAACCAAGGTATTCATCATCAATCTACAGAACAATGTGGGGGAAGAGAAGAGAAAACAGATCACAGAAAGGATTAGGAATTGGAATGGTTTGAGGCTTTTCAACTGGAAGCCAGGAAACTCTGGAACAATGCTCCCAACAATCTCAGGGAAAAGTATTTCCAACCTAGAATTCTGTACCTAACCAGACTATTAATTAATGTCAAAATAAAATCTTTCAAACAGAGAAGTTTTCAAAAATTCATGTCCTGAGCATAAAGCTTTTGGAGAGATGGGCTCCACCAAAATGAGAGAGAAAAGCGAGAAAGAAGCAGGTAGGTACTCTAGGAAATAAGGATACAACATGTGCAAGAGGTAAAAGACATCCTCAGGGTGAGGGAGCAGGCCAGAGGCCTCATGAGCAATTTCCTCAAAAAAAGGAAACTGACAAAACATCTAAATTTTTAAAAAGTATTAAGGGGAGATTTATATGACTAGGGGAGCATTTAAGATTAAATTAATGTTAAAAATATAAACAGCAAAGCAAATGAAAAAGCAGGCAGTTATAAATTCCAGGAAAGGAAAGAGGCTATACAAGAAAGGAAGAGTAGTCACGATATACTGTGTTGTTCAGCTGTGATAACATTTGCCTGGTTATAAAAATGAAAACTCAAGAAATTGTTCTAACCAAAATTTTGATACAACTTGACGTGGGAGAGACGAAGGGTGACATGGAGGTGGTGGAGGGTTGAGTTTCAGTGCTGGGGTGTGGTTGTATATGGCAAATTGTACGCACGTTATACGTGCTTACTGACTTTTTTTTTTAACATGTTAGAGATGGTAGTTGTTCTTAGTCCATCTTGTTACCTTGAGAAGGTATATCTAAATATGAAATAATTTGACTAGTGTTTCACTTCAAAATGTTCCAGTTGTAAGTATAGTTAACTCTGACTCAGACATAAGCTAATGGTCCCATTGCTTTAAAGTTTCTCAAAACAATCACGTCTCTGGTTATCTTTACTGAGCTCATTATTTTTTTGTTTGTTACTACTGGAGAAACTTATTTATTTTATTTTATTTTTTTAATTTTTTTTAACATCTTTATTGGATATAGTTGCTTTACAATGGTGTGTTAGTTTCTGCTTTATAACAAAGTGAATCAGTTATACATATACATATGTTCCCATATCTCTTCCCTCTTGCATCTCCCTCCCTCCCACCCTCCCTATCCCACCCCTCTAGGTGGTCACAAAGCACCAAGCTGATCTCCCTGTGCTATGCAGCTGCTTCCCACTAGCTACCTATTTTACGTTTGGTAGTGTATATATGTCCATGCCACTCTCTCACTTTGTCCCAGCTTACCCTTCCCCCTCCCCGTGTCCTCAAGTCCATTCTCTAGTAGGTCTGCGTCTTTATTCCTGTCCTGCCTCTAGGTTCTTCAGAACATTTTTTTTTTTAGATTCCATATATATGTGTTAGCATATGGTATTGGTTTGGAGAAACTATTTAAACCAACTCCCTTAGACCACTCCAGAACAGTTGTAGGCCCTTTAAAGCAGGGCCCCCCAACCCCTGGGTACGGGTCCATGGCTTGTTAGGAACTGGGCCGCACAGCAGGAGGTGAGTGGCGGGCAAGCGAGTGAAGCTTCATCTGCCGCTCCCCATCGCTCGCATTACCGCCCAAACCATCCCTCCCCCACCCCCTCCCCCCAATCCGTGGAAAAATTGTCTTCCACAAAACCGGTCCCTGGTGCCAGAAAGGTTGGGGACCGCTGATTTAAAGGTAGAGACAGCAAAGTCAGCTCTGCTTCGGGTGGTGGGAGTGCTATTTATTTAGCAAGAGTCAAGCAAGATGGGGAAGCACATGACCTCACATCCGTGCCGTTCTTACAGAATCCCTACAGACAGAGTAAACACTTTTTATAAATGAGAGAAATAAGGGTTTAGTGAAGTTAAGCAGCTTGCCTAAATTCACACCCACAGTAAATGACTAGCCAGCCTTCTGATCTAGATCTAATCTAGATCGTCTGATTTCAGATTCCATAGGTTTTCCTAAACGCCTCTCACCTTTGTCTTAACGTTCCCTAAATAAGCGCTTCAGAGTGTGGCTTTAGTACTCTGTTTTTAAAGCATATACATCCTTGTGTGCATCCTTGTGTGCAAGAGTTAACACCTGTCCTTCTGAAACTATTCCAAAAAACTGCAGAGGAAGGAACACTTCCAAGCTCATTGTATGAGGTCACCATCACCCTGATACCAAAACCAGACGAAGATTCCACAAAAAAAGAAAATTATAGGCCAGTATCACTGATGAACATGGACGTAAAAATCCTCAACAAAATACCAGCAAACCAAATCCAACAATACATTAAAAGGACCAGACACCATGATCAAGAGGGATTTATCCCAGGGATGCAAGGATTTTTCAATATCTGCAAATTAATCAATGTGATACACCACATTAACAAATTGAAGAATAAAAACCATATGATCTTCTCAATAAAGCATATACATCCTTGATTTCAAATGTAGGTAGATAGCAAAACTCAGTCTTTTTTTTAGTCTTTCACTTTTTTTTCCTGTGTCACTGCCCTGCTCTGATAGAATAACCACTGGAGAAGGAACAGTGTGGTGGATTAGTTTTTCAAGTTCAAGAAAAATTTGCTGCCAAAATCATAACTAAATTTGTATCCTATCAGATTCCTACTATCTTATTTTTAAAATAGTTTGTATTATTCTCTTTCGAGTACACTAAATTGGACACAGTTATTCAAAAGGGACTTAATACTGGCACATGTAATTGCAAATGAAAAGTACAAGTTTTCATTAAGAAATTAGAGATGGCATTATCTGAAGGCAGGGGGCAAGAGGGAGGTGAAACCTTACCTCTACCCAGTTAGGTTTTCCTCTGAGATTCTTTCACAAAATGATTGAGAGATAAGCAGGCAAGTTGATTAACATGTATACCTCATGTACATATGGGAGATACCCAGGGGAAAATGAGCGACCCTCAAAGAGATAGCTTTAGATTTCAGGATTAACTACCACCTTAATAGATAAAGGGGAGGGGGGATGTAGGCCTCTTAGGGGAGAGTAAATGATTTTTAGGAAAGATGAATGGACCCTGAGAAGAATAGATGCAAGGTATCTTTGTGACAGAGTTTGTCTGCAGGGATTTATGACAGTTGAGTTCCTTTTGGAGCACGTAGGGAGTTGAAGATAAGAGGAGTTCAGAGAAAACCTCTCCAGCTCAAAATAGTCAGTATACCAAAGGGGCATATTTGGGGGTGGCGCGTCCTGAACCCCTGTAGCCAAACTTCAGGGTGCCGTGTTCTGCTACCTTTCACAGCTCAGACTCGTTCGCCATCATATCCCTAGTGCTACTGCCTGGCACGGGATTTTGTAGATGCTCAGAAAACGTACATGATATTCAGTGACTGCAGGGATGGATTGATGGATGGATAGGAGAAAGAACGTTAGCTCCTTCGTTTGTTATGCAAGTAGAATATTAATATGTTATTTAGCTTCCCTTATTTTGTGAAATGTATTTTATTTGTAATTGTAAAATGTATTTTACAGCTTCCTATAGTTTCAAAAGTTTTTTCAAGTTGTAATAACATAGGATTGTCGCTCTGGTCCCTCCACATAAATGCCTACCTATGTCAGACTGCTTTACACGCTGGGTTAATCTGATCTTCCAAGCTACTTAAAACTACTACACAAGAGTACTAACATTAATTGACTTTTCTATTTGCAGTGATTATTTGCATCCATTATGTCACTTGATTTTCAAAACAATGGCCTTTCAGAACAAAGCCCTGACCCTGCCACTAGACTTCTGAATTTCAAATCTTGGTCCACCACCAAATCACTGTGTGACCTGGACAAATGATTTAATCCCTCCAAGGATCAGTTTTCACATCTGTAAAACAGGGATAATAATAATTGTACCCTATGATAAGATTGTCATAGAAATTAAATGAGATGCCGGTAATGTTCTTGGTATGGGGCCTGGTCTCGGAAAGACTTCAGCAATTCGTTATCATCTTAGAGAGAGTAGTAGTGGTAACAGCTGCTTGTTGTTACGCGTCTGCCCTCTGTACTTTCATTTTCTCCAGGGTGAGGACTGCGTTTTGTTCATCTCCGCCTCGCCTCCTAACGTAGGGCCTGTCATGCATTAGGTGCTCAACAAATGATTATTGCAATGAATGACGTAGGCAGGCAAATTTTTTTTAAATTGGAAAGTTGTTTTCCAAATGACTGAACTTAAGCTCTGAGAGGTTACTCCCAACAGGTTTTGAGCGTCTGCTATAAATCAGTCATTTAGATTATGTCCTTGAGTCTCCAGGCAACTTTATGAAACGTTTTCAAGTGGCGTCCCAGGATGAAAGCCCACATCTTTGAATCCCGAGCCCAGAACCATTTCCACTAAACTCCCCTGCCTGTCTTACAAAACATACAAGAATTCTTCCTGGGCCAGTGACTAATATATAACCATTATAGCATTTGGGAAAATAACTTTATGAGTTAGAAAATGAATTGATTATCTAAGTTTTATTTATTTGTTAGATTGCAAAGAAAACCGGACGTGAAAATGTTATACTATTCTCAGTACCCTAGGTTTTTGAATTCTAGAGTAAAAAAGACAGCAGGCAACTGAATGTGAGTATGATAAAATGAACAAATAAGAAAAGAAGAGTCTGAACAGATAAAGAAAGGGTAGGATAAGTGAGTACTTCACAAATGAAAGCAGATGTATGAAATTACAAGCTGTCAGATCAGCAAAGGAAATGAAGATGATAAAGTGGTTCCTTACATAGATTATAATTGTTCGTTTTGCCCAGTCCTGTCCCCTTTCTCCATAATGTTCATGGGAAGGGGGATGTTCCCAGCAGAAGAAGGAAAGAAAAACCTAAGAGTCAAGGGTATTTCTGATCACAAAAAAATTATTTTGTGACTTATGTTGTTTCTAGTGAATCACAGTTGTTTTCCTACGGAATATTTTTCAGCTAACCGTTCTGATTAATGAAAAGGATTCAGTCACAACCACAGGAAGTTGCAACTGTAAAGTTTGTTCACAATCATGCTGCCGAGGCCGTCAGCCTGGCTTACAAAACAAGAGTCGCTAATGGGCGCAACTGTGACAGCAGTGGCAGATGGATTGCCAAGAAATGAAGTAGTTTACATAGACCTGCCTGAAAAGATGTTTTTAATAATTGCAGCCATAATTAGGTTGATTTGGGGGAAAAAAATTAAATGACGGTCTAAGGAACACAGTTAGGCTTATCTATGAAGATTTTGACACTTTTCCTCCAAGAAATGCTGCATAAATATCTTTCCTAAATTTCTTGTTACCTTTAGGAAAACAAATAATTGGAAGAAATTATATTCTCTTTAATTTTGAACTATGTAATATTTATATATACAAAAAATAAATGTAACATATGTAAGTTGTGAAGCATAGTAATCAGGGTACATAATATTTTATGAGAATTTTAAGCTGGTTCTTTCCCATTCATAAGATTTTTGTTACTAATTTCCAAGCAGCAAAACTAGAGACATTTAAATACAGCCATATAAATGGCAATAAATGTGCATGCTTCTAAGAGTTTATTTGTGTTGCAAGCGCACACACATATCTATATCTGAGGCTCTTCCTTCCAACACCGCTCTGACGATGAGTGCTGGTATATTAGTACAGTGTGCTGCTTCAAAGGCCATTTGGTAAGGATCCCCTCTCCCCATTTCCTTTTGTCCAAATCAGTCGAGTTATTGGTTTGCTTTCTTTGAATCTAAGTTGTTGATTTTGTTTCTCTTAGTAATGCAGATATCTGAAACAGCATTGCTTCTCAATTGCTTTTTTTTTCCTTTTATTTAGTGATCTCTAGTAACTACCAGACCTGTCTTGGCCTTCTGATGCATTACCCACTCATCGGGGATGTTCACTCGCTGATTCTTAAGGCTCTGTTCCTTCGTGATCCCAAGGTAAGATTTCCATGTGGGATGTTCTCAGTTTTAAGTGGGGTGAAAAACTGGTTTCTCTACATGACTCCAAGAATTCCTAATGTAGAATTTGCCTAATAGCAGATGAATTGCCTACAGGCCACAACCCCACATACCTGACGGTCTAGCAACTCAGCGGGCAAATTCAAAGGACACTGCCCTGAGAAACAGGAGCACACATCTCTTGTAACTCAGGAGGTTGTTCTGCCCACCTGCTTCCTCGTAACTCAAGGAAATAGTTGAGCACCTGCTTCTCCTTATAACCACACTTCGCGCCCGGGGGCCAACTGACCCACGTATAGCCTCGAGAGCCATGTGAAGACCAAGACATTAGAGCTCTAAAAAGGACCAGTTTTCTAAGAGTTTATGATGCAGTGAAACACTAAATTATTTCATATTATGAGCATGTATTTCTTATTTTGCGGGTGAAGAGTAACCTAATAAAATAAAGATTTAAAGAGACTTTAATGCTGATTTCTCTATTTGAACTTAAAGCAAGTCACCAAAATTTTCTTCACACTGCAGAGAAAAAGTGTGCTCTTTTACAACTAATGTTACATTTCTTGAAAATAAGAACATTTAATGATCTAAAAAAATCTGTGAATCCTTGATGCTTTTGAGCCAAACAAAAATATTGGATGAAGTATAAGAGAGAAAGCTTCAAACACGAGGACTAGGATGCCAGGCACTGGGTGGTAATCCCAGCCTTGGCTCTTTGGCAGAGCTCCCAGCAATCCTGTTGGCAGCTGTCGAACTGTCTTTGAGTCAGTCTGTCTGTGATTCCACTGCCAGAGCTCTGTCTGATCAACGCGGACCTCCAAGTTCAATGTACATTTTGATTCTGAAGGATTTTTGTCCGTTCATCGGTTGTTGACTTCAACATTTGAGCATGTATTTATTCTTTGCTTCATTTAAAATTATTGTTTTCCTGTAGCCTATATCCATTTTCTGCAGAAATACACAATTTTATGTCATTTCTCCTACACAAAATTTCATTAGGTATCAGAAATACAATCTATCATTTCTAATACATAAGGTAGCATTTTTTGTTTTTTCTGGTAAGGCTTAGGAGTCAGACTGAAAAATCTACAGTCTCATATTTTTTTTTATGTATATGTAGGCTGTATAAGTATATATTTTTAATATGAAATAGTCAAGATTATGGCATATCTATAAAAGGAATAAAGGATGAAGTTTCTGGTCAATGAGGTATCTGAGTTTTGGTCTACAAACTTAAAGGTAAATTCTATCTGCTCAGCATTGAGAATTACTAGAGTCATACAGAGTGGGAAAAAATTGCTAAAATAACTGTTTGAATTATCTACTTGTGTGATTTGTTGGGTTTAATTGAAAGGAGAAACAAATATGTTATCTAAACCTATCCATCTTGGTAAGTTTTTTCCTAGGTAAATATGGTTGATCTTCCTATAAACCATTCACTCTTATAGTTGCAGAATTCCGTATACTAAATTCCTCAATGTTGTTAGTGGAATCCGTAATTTTAATAGAGTACTTTTGATCTTAAAAAGATAGTATATATAATATAGAGAATAATGAAGCCAATTCTACAAGCATTAAGAAAAATTTTCTCCAAGGTTTAAGAGAAAAAAAATAATAGCATAAGTATCTAAAAAATAGTATTCCCCACTTTTACATTCAGGGTCTTACCAAGTAAAACCAATCAAGCTAATTGTCCAAAAGTTAGGACTTTAAACTGGTATTTCTGAGACATGAGAAACTGGGCAGAAGGAGGGAGTCATGTGTAAAAAGCTCTTGAGAACAAGTTCGTGGCATGATGATATCTGTAGGGAAAGATAAAGCAAGCTGCAGAGTACTAAGGGGGTTTCAGACGGCCAACCCAGCAAGGTGGTAGTTTTAGTTAAGTGTATGTAATGGCTGATCCATTGACTTTATTAGTAAATGTCAAGTGATAACTAACATCACTTGGCATGTGTGCTAATTGGAGGTCTATCGCAGTGTGGTGTCCTGGGTCTTGCCAGGAGCCTGAGCTAGGAATCGGGACACTGGGCCAAGTCTTGTCTCTCCTACCAAATGTCCTTGTGATCTGGGCATTCACGCTTGCTAAGTCTTGGTCTCCTCTTTTGCTGCCTCTAACAACCTACCCAAGCAGAGCAGCCTTTGACCATAAAGAACTGACGTCTAATGATATAGTAAGATCCAATCCAGTGCTACAAAGGCACAAAAGAAGAAAATAAAAGTAAGTTTATATATATCGTAAAAATCCACAAGTGGATAGAGCTTTCAGTGTAGTTCATGTCAACTATAAAGTCATAGAGGAGGCCATGTAAAGAGAGGGAAAGACGATGCTAGTACCCCACCCACAGCCTCTGAGAATCCAGACCTCAGAGTGCTTTAAATGTTTTCTATTTATTAGCAACAATGAAACACTTAAATCAGAGTAAGTATATAAACACACAAGTCTCTATGAAGTGACCTAGTAGAAAGAGGAGATTTGAGGCATGAAAGTTTACTTTCCCGTATCCCAGCTTCACATGGCAGTTGTGCTGAGTGCTACTGACAGACTCAATAAAATAAAAATAAACAAGGAGCTCTGGGCCTCCCTAAATTCATTTTCAGCCTTCAGAGAAGCATTTCGTCCTACCACTATCCCTAAATCCCAGTGGAGACTGCTCAGTTGAGAATAGACTCTGCAGTAGAGCTTGAGACACTGAGCTGTTACTTGTTTTCTATCAGATGTCAGCTTTACTGTGAAAAGATTTCTCATTTGAACAGACTGAAATAATGGGCTGGTAAACTGTAATCATAGGATCATACTCCTTCACGTCTCCAAGTACTTTGATATGCTGCATTTGGTCCTCACTACAAGCTCCGAGACAGCAGAACGGGTTATCTTTCCTCCTTCTTTTTCAGTGCAGAAAGGTTAAGGCCATGTGGCTTTCCCAAGGCCGAAACGCTTGTAAGCTTCCAAACTAGCTGGAATAGTTCCATGACCCTTGCTTCTACTCATCCCCTCTTGAGGTTCCCAGCCTCTGTTCTACCTTCTCCAGGAAGCCATTCCCAGGCTCAGATAAGACACGTCTTCCCTTTGAGTCCTCATAGCCCCTTGTAGTTTAGCGATTTGCTTGTATCTTCTATCAATTATCCTTCCTCATCATCCTGCTCGTCTGTTAGCATTTAGCTCTGTGTCCTGCAGTGGTTGGTATTAAGTAAAACAATGGTAGAGTTGAATGCTGACTTAAGCACTGAGCCTCTTCTAATACTGACTCTAATCCAGGTGGATCTCACTCACCTCACATATTTCTGGAACCCATATCCACATTCCACAGAAACCATAGCCAATGGTATATTTGTCAGCTGCCATTTTTATCAAGATGGTGAAGTGACCCTACAACTTGAACTGAAAGGGCATCTAGTTCCTTAATTTAATATCGATCAGAATTATTTGAAAACCTGTTATCACCTTCAAATATTTTGGAACAAAGAAGACACAACAAAGGATCTAAATAATATACTTCACTTAGACTATGCAAATTTCAGAACTGCAAAGAACCGAGAGAGTCTAATTCAGCTCCTCCTTCTGTATGTGAACAAACTGAGGATCAAGGTATTTGAGAGACTTTTTCAAGGTCACACAGCTTGTCAGTGGCAGAGCTAGCCGTTGAACCAAGATCTTCCAACCACCTTTCCACACAAGAGCTGTAGCTTCATTAGTTTTAAAAATAGTGGAATCCTAGTTACTGATATTTCTCATATAAATTCTTTTATTTGTAGTAGATATTTATTTGCATCTGTAATAAATGAAACTGCCACGTATATAAGTGACCCAAGAACTACTTGAAATGTTTGTAAATGTATGCTGTCTGAAGAGACTGGATATCAAATATCTGTAGCATTCTATACTCTGTTCACCTTACGATATGGTTTCTATACTTAGCTCTTCAGACCACAATCCTGATTCTCGTTTTCCTCTTATTATATTAGAATCACTGAGCAGATTTCCAAAAACAATCCGCTAAACGAAGTAGAGGAATGGAAGGATGACAGTCTGAAAAATATGAAGTGATTAAAAAACATTGTTCTAACTAGTTGTTCAAATTCCAAAAAAAATTTTAAAACCCGATTAGAAACAAAAGTCATAGAAAATGTGAACATATTGTGTTCCTTAAATAACCAGATGTTCTCTCCTTCCTGAAGGCAGTAAGAGCTAGGAATAAAAGGTTTAAAACTATTGTTTTAAGTTAACTGTGAATTTTGCAAATCTGTTTTTTACCCTTCAGCAAATAAAATTCTAATACAGAAACATAAGCAAAGTAATTTTCATTTTTCGGTCCTCTCTTATTTGTGTTGTATGTTGAAGTGTTAACCTTATCACAAAGACTTATTACAGATGAAATACAGTACATGAATTAACACTGTAGATTATTCAGTAAGAATTTGACAGCTACCGTTTGTTTTGAAGACTAGACTAGTCCCCCAATATTATATTTCTGGTAAGTTTGTAAGCATCCCTTTTAGCAGTGACTGTTATTGTTTATGGGAGAAAATTGCTAGAAATAAGACAATTTAATTTTATAGTCATTCTTGTACACAGAAACACAAAATAAAATATATATACTATAAAATAAATATAAATATATATATATAAAATATAGTGTACAGTGTTCTTGTGCTTGGCCAATTCTGATTTGGCTTTTGTTTGGAGTTATGTTAAATATTGCTTTTTAAAATTATAACTTCTGAATATTCAGATTTTATGCAGGTAATGGATTTTTATTCTTTAATTCCAAAAACCCTCACTGTACATGCAACTTTTTAATGTCAGGTGGCTTTAGTAAAATGTCATATATCAGAATTGAAAAGTGGTGAGTGGATTCAAGCTGGGTGATGATGATAGAAAATGCTTCATTCCGGAAATGCCATTATAATGTCGTCTTCTCTGAGCAGTGAAGGACCTAAAACCACACACACTGACTCTTTGAGGAGGATGCACCGTGTCCATTTATTTACTTTTCCTGATGTTCCCATCTGAGGTTCTGTTCAGATTTCCTAGGATGTTTCTTGTCTGATTTTGTTACAGAAAGAATGTGTTACTTCTGTCTTCGCCATCCTTTTTTTTTTTTTTCCCTCCCCTAAAAGCTGGAACATTTCTATGAGAACTGCCTTTCTTGGAGAATCATTTTTCTGTGTGTGTTTTCTCTCTCAGTGACCAAAAAAAATGTGTTTTTTTTTCCTTCATATCTGAGCTGCATGACTATATATTGTTCTTTTTTATCACTAGATTATAACCAATTGGATGTTTATTGTAGTTAATAGTTAAGTATTGACGACTCCTCAGTTATGTTTTCACATTTCAGTCAGAAATATAGACTTTTTGACATAGACTCACATTTTAAAAAACCTCAAGTTTTACTTCAGAGTAAATGGTAGCTTTCAAAAATCTGTAAAAGAATAATCAAAAGATCTTTATTGAACCAGTATTTGTTATTTATTATGTTCAAACATTTCATAAAGTAGAATTGTGTGTTTCTCAAAACTTATTAAGGGTTTCCTAGGGCCTTAAATAATTTTGGATTAGTTTTATAAAAGTATTTTGAATTCATTTATTTATTCAGCAAATCTTTATTTTGTATCACAATGTACTGGGCACTGTTTAGGTTCTGGTAATATAAAGGTGAACCAAAAAAAAAAAAAAAAATGGCCCTTATCATTATAAACAAGTAAACAAACAAGAAAATACTCAGTTTGTCATGTGTTATAAAAGGTACAAATGGGGTATCATCCTTAAAATAATAAGAGCAGGAAGAACCTGAGCTGGGGAGGTACCGTTTCCGGTGAGGACTATTGGAGGAGAAGGGACTAGCCAGGCAAAGAGCAGGGAGAGGAACCGCCAGGCAGGGGAATAGCAAACACAAAGACTCCGAGGTAGGAAAGAGCTTGGACTGTTCATGGAACTAGAAGACCAGCAGCCTGGGGGGCCCTACCTGAGACAGACAGATGAGCCAGGGGAGGCTTGCTAAGGTCACCTTTTGAAACTCCAGAAAGATTGCTGGATTTGTGATGATTCTTCCTGATGATTAAGACATCCTCTTCTTGTAAACTACTCTTGCTCTCAGCCAGAAGTTCCAAAAACTCATCTTAAATGTGTTCCCCACTTGATAAAGCACATTCAGTTATTCAGACCTCTAGGCTGTCACATGGGTCTGGCCAGTAGGTTCTTGTTTGATTTAAGAGGACTGGGGCCAGGACTCTGAACACTTTTGGTCAGACATGTATTACTTTTATCTTTTAAAAAACAATGTTGGCTGCCTTCTATATATCACCAATCTCAGTCAGTTTTGCTTTCATTCATGTCAGCATCATGCTCACTGTGTAGTGTCAAGGGAACTAGACCCGTCTTTCTTGTCTACCAAATGAGAGCTCTGCAAGGTCCGGGACTAGATCTTCAACAGCATAAATCCTGTGTCAGCCCCCGTGAGGGAAGCTCAGAATTCAGATTTCACTTCCGTCACAGCCTGCTGTGTTTATTGGGCAAGTCACCCTTTTCTTGAACAAAGAGGCTAGATCACATAATGTCAAAGGACCCTTCTGGCGCTATTTTAGCAAGATGCAGTTCAACTCAGCAGATCCCTTTTTTTTTTTTTTTTTTTAATTACTTACTGTGTGTAGAGGATGAGAGTTGGTCACAGTTCCTTATACATGTGAACAAAACTGTTACGGAAGGTAAAATGAGTGAGAGTATTGCAGAAAGGACAGATGATTTCGGGCTTGGATAGTCAGAAAGGCTTCCAACCGGGCTTTTTTTTTTTTTTTTTTTTAACATCTTTATTGGAGTATAATTACTTTACAATGCTGTGTTAGTTTCTGCTGTATAACAAAATGAATCAGCTATACATATACATATATCCCCATATCTCCTCCCTCTTGCGTCTCCCTCCCACCCTCCCTATCCCACTCCTCTAGGTGGTCACAAAGCACCGAGCTGATCTCCCTGTGCTATGCGGCTGCTTCCCACTAGCTATCTATTTTAAATTTGGTAGTGTATATATGTCCATGCCACTCTCTCACTTCATCCCAGCTCACCAATTGGGCTTTGAAGAATTTTGCTGGGACATGTTATTCCATCTTAAGAAAACAGTGTAAGCAGAGCTCCTGAGAATTGCTGAAGCAAGTGGCCGGGCTGGGCCTGGCAGTTCTCTAGCCACAGTCATTCATGGACCCCTCAGGGACTGCCCTCAACATCTTATATATTAGCAGACACTGTTTTTTTTTAACTAAAGCATAGTTGATTTACAATATCATGTTAGTTTCAGGTGTACAACACAGTGATTGAGTTATACATATATATGTATATATACATATATTCCTTTCAGATTCTTTTCCCTTATAGGTTATTACAAAATATTAAGTATAGTTCTCTGTGCTATACTCAATATTGGTTATCTATTTTATATACAGTGTGTATATGTTAATGCCAACTTCCTTATTTATCCCTCCCCCACCCCCCCATTTCCCCTTTGGTAACCATAAGTTTGTTTTCTCTGTCTGTGAGTCTCTTTCTGTTTTGTAAATAAGTTCATTAGTATCATTTTTTTTAGATTCCACATATAAGCATTATCATAGGATATTTGTCTTTCTGTGTCTGACTTCACTTAGTATGATAATCTCTAGGTCCATCCATGTTGCTGCAAATGGCATTATTTCATTCTTTTTATGGCTGAGCAATATTCCATTGTGTATATGTACCACTTCTTCTTTATCCATTCATGTTGGGTGGACATTTAGGTTGTTTCCATGTCTTGGCTGTTGTAAATAGTGCTACAGTGAACATTGGGGTGCATGTATCTTTTTAAATTATGATTTTCTCCAGATATATGCCCAAGAGTGGGATTGCTAGATCATATGGTAATTCTATTTTTAGTTTTTTAAGGAACCTCCATACTGTTCTCCATAGTGGCTGTACCAATTTACATTCCCAGCAACAATGTAGAGTTCCTTTTTCTCCACACCCTCTCCAGAATTTATTATTTGTAGACTTTTTGATAATGGCCATTCTGACTGGTGTGAAGTGATACCTCATTGTAGTTTTAGTTAGTTAGTTAGTTAGTTAGTTAGTTAGTTAGTTAGTTAGTTTTGGCTGCGTTGGGTCTTCATTGCTGTGTGCGGGCTTTCTCTAGCTGCAGTGAGTGGGGGCTACTCTTCGTTGTGGTGTGCAGGCTTCTCATTGTGGTGGCTTCTCTTGTTGCGGAGCATGGGCCCTAGGCACGCGGGCTTCAGGAGTTGTGGAACGCAGGCTCAGTTGTGGCTCGTGGACTCTAGAGCGCAGGCTCGGTAGTTGTGGCGCACAGGCTTAGTTGCCTCACGGCATGTGGGATCTTCCCAGACCAGGGCTCAAACCCATGTCCCCTGCATTGGCAGGCGGATTCTTAACCACTGTGCCACCAGGGAAGTCCCTCATTGTAGTTTTTATTTGCATTTCTCTAATAATTAACAATGTTGAGCATCTTTTCATGTGCCTTTTGACCATCAGGATGTCTTCTTTGGAGAAGTGTCTATTTAGATCTACTGCCCATTTGTTGATTGGGTTGTTTGGTTTTTTGATATTGAGCTCTCTCTATGAGCTGTTTGTGTATTTTGGAGATTAATCCCTTATGGGTTGCTTTGTTTGCAAATATTTGCTCCCATTCTGTAGGTTGTCATTTCATTTTGTTTATATTTCCCTTTGCTGTGCAAAAGCTTCTAAGTTTAATTAGGTCCCATTTGTTTATTTTTGTTCTTATTTCCATTACTCTAGGACATGGATCCAAAAACATATTGCTGTGATTTATGTCAAAGAGTGTTCTGCCTATCTTTTCCTCTAGGAGTTTAGGTCTTTAATCCATTTTGAGTTTACTTTTGTGCATGGTGTTAGAGAATGCTCTAATTTCATTCTTTTACATGTAGCTGTCTAGTTTTCCCAGCACCACTTATTGAAGAGACTGTCTTTTCTCCATTGTATATTCTTGCCTCCTTTGTCATAGATTAATTGACCATAAGTGTATGGGTTTATTTCTGGGCTTTCTATCCTGTTCCACTGATCTATATTCCTGTTTTTGTGCCAGTTCTGTACTGTTTTGATTACTGTAGCTTTGTAGTATAGTCTGAAGTTAAGGAGTCTGATTCCTCTAGCTCCATTTTTCTTTCTCAGGATTACTTTGACTAGTTGAGTTCTTTTTGTTTCCATAAAAATTTAAAGTTTTTTTTTTGTTCTAGTTCTGTGAAAAATGCCATTGGTAATTTGATAGGGATTGCATTGAATCTGTAGATTACCTTCGGTAATATAATCATTTGACAGTATTCATTCTTGCAGTCCAAGAACATGGTATATCTTTCCATCTGCTTGTGTCATGTTCAATTTCTTTCATCAGCGTCTTATAGTTTTCAGAGTACAGGTCTTTTGCCTCCTTAAGGTGGTTTATTCCTTAGTATTTTATTCTTTTTGATGTGATAGTAAATGGGATTATTTCCCTAATTTCTCTTTT
This sequence comes from Balaenoptera ricei, assembly GCF_028023285.1. Classification (NCBI taxonomy): domain Eukaryota; kingdom Metazoa; phylum Chordata; class Mammalia; order Artiodactyla; family Balaenopteridae; genus Balaenoptera; species Balaenoptera ricei. The sequence continues at coordinate 30,560,765 of NC_082642.1, read as the reverse complement.
TGATCTTTCCTTGTTAGTGTGTAGCAATGCAACAGATTTCTGTGTATTAATTCTGTATCCTGCAACTTTACTGAGTTCATTGATGACCTGTAGTGGTTTTCTGGTTTTCTGGAGCTGTGAAACATTGCTCTGCATGTTTTAGAGGAAAGAGTTTCTTTAGTGAAAGAGAACCAATTATAGTGGTGATTTATTTTTCTCAAATAACTAAAGAAGAGACTAGAATCCATGGTTAATTCTGTTCTCATTAACAATACACAAAACAAAATCTACAAACCAGTTCTCTGCTTTTTATTTGATATTTTACAATAAGGGAGAAATCTGGGCTTTTAGGGAGAAATATTTTAAATAGATTACTTAAGCTTTCAAAGCTATTAATCCTACTATGCATGTGTGTCTAGAAAGGCACTGAGGCCCCAAATGTAAAAGTATTAAAGTGTTACAGCACATCACAGTGAAATGTTTGTGCTGTGTCCCTGAGGTCAAGGCATGAAGTGGCTGACCTGCTTCACCACTGACTTGCTGTTACACCATCAGAGAAATCATTGAACCATTTGCAGCCTTAGAGTCAGGTTCACTAATTGTTTTTTTTTTTAAAGGGATAGGTGACTGGTAAGGCTGTAATTAGCCTATAATCTCTAAAGGTCATTCCCAGTTCTAAGTGCAGAAAACCTAGCTAATCACTTATTTTCCTTCTTGTATGTGAAGTAGGTTGTTCAGAAAGAAAAGGCGCTACTTTGAGTTGTTTCTATGTCATCCTAATGTTACAGTTTAAAGAAATTGAAAGCTAGAAATCACAAATTATGACAAAAAGATTATAAACTTAAAACTGACAAAATAGAAAAAAAGAGCATAATTCTTTTTAATGTAAGTAGTTATGGCCACAATAAATATTTTATTTGCCCCTTAAGTATATTAGCTCAGTAAACATCTTATTGCTAATTTAAAATATTAAATACCTTTTTTAATGTCACCTCCATATGCCCAGTTAAGGCACACATCACCTGTCAGGTCTCCTGAGGGAAGAGGTCACTTCCCCTACAAAGGCATTGAGTGACCCCTGCCTTTCCTTTCCATCTACCACCTTGTGCCTTATTGTCATCTCCATGTGCCCAGTTAAGTGGATGTATGGGTTATATCATCTTAAATGATTCCATATTTACAATATTAAAAAGATATCAGGGACCATGAACATCTGTTGTGGGTTTGCTGGATACCTTCTGCTAAAAAGAGTTGCCAAACATAACTTCTTTTTGAAAAAAAAACATACTTCAAACTTGCTTACCTCTAATGTGATGACAAGTAACTGTCAGTATTAAGGTACCATGCAAATATTTTTGAACAGATAAGCAATTTGTCTCTTCAAGGTAATGATGACATTTTAAAAATGAGTGAAAATAAGAGTTTTTTCAAAGACAGTCATGCTATGGAAAGGACATTTTAAAACTGGTTATTTGGAAATGTTTCATCTGTTTGTGATGTTTCTGGCCAACAACAGTTTAAGCGCATCACTTATTTACAACTCTCAAAGTACACTAAAAGATTATGGAAACAGAATTTTCTAACTAGATTTCTAAAGAATCTTCTGAATGAAAAGATAAAGTCAGGTTTGAATCCATTTTTTAAAATTTAGAAAAGTAACATCTTCCAATTAAATTTTCAGAAGAGTTGGATGATGGTTAAATTTATGTGTCAACTTGACCGGGCTAAGGGTTGTCCAGATAGTGGGTGAAACATTCTTTGTAAGTGTGTCTGTGAGGCTGTTTCCGAAAGTGGTGAGCACTGGAGTCAGTAGTCTAGGTAAAGAAGACTCTCCCCAAACGATGTGGACAGGCACCATCCAGTCCCTTGAGGGCCCTAATAGAACAAAAAGGCTGAGAAAGGGCTCCTTGATCTGGGGCGTCCATCTTCTCCTCCCCTCAGACATCCGAGCTCCTGGTTCCTGGGCCTTCAGCTTCTGACCCATCCCCACCGCCCCCTCACTCACCTCCCCCATTTCCTCTCTCCCTACTTCCCTATCCCCCTCCCGGTTCTCAGACCTTGGAACTTGGACTGAATTATACCACCGGCATTCCTGGTTCTCCAGCTTGCTGATGGCGTATTTCAGCATATCTCACCTCCATAATCACATGAGCCAATAATAAATCTCCTATATATCTATGTATATCCTATTGGTTCTCTTTCTCTGGAGTACCCTGACTAATACAAGCTGATTAACATTAAGGAAGAGAGAAATTTTATTCGCCAAATTTTAACAAAAATCTTGGCATAATTGATGGATTCCAAAATGAATACCATACTTTAGCAAGGGTAGCCAACGATGTCTTTCCTCCATTCAGACCTATATCTCCTTGTGAGGTAGCTTTTTCTGGCGTGTCATTCACAAAAACCGACTATCACAAAGCATTTAAGCAAAATTTCCAAAAAGTAAAGAAGCTTAGTCTATCACATTCCTACTGTTGAACATATTTTAGGAAGAGCATAAAATACCATAATATGTAAACTATTATAAAAATCAATTTAAATATAGCTTATTTTATCTCTCTCATTTAAAAATTCTATTGTGCATGTATTTTCTGATGTACATAATGGATTAGTACAAGTGGTTACTTGCATATGATTTGTAAATAAATAGTCAACGTTAAATGTCAAGCCCCCCGATTTTAACTAGCAAAGGAATAATCAAAGTTGAGAGATCCCTGCTCTAGGATCCAGTTGATCCTAATGCTTAGCCATCATGAGAGTCTTAAGGCTGGCTCTCAGCACACATATAATTCTGGAACTCCCCCAGACACCCATTAGCAGGGACAGCTTAGGAGAACATAGGCCTTACCCTTATCCTTATGAATGAGGGAGTTCTCCTTCATCCCTCTAGTTAAACTGATGCTTCAGTATCCTCTGGGCCATTGAATTTCACTGTCCAGTGGACCTGTTCCATCCTGGTCCTCTTGCCATGTTCTTGTAACTTGGATTCATTGTACACCTTTTCTAGATGATACTGCTGATGAAAAAGTAATTCCTTTAAAACATTCAGTTATAGGAATATTATGCATCTTGTAATTTGTTTAGAGGTGGTTGAGTCTCTCGATCATGTAATTATACCCTCATTTCCTCCTGAGGCCTGATGACGGTGAGGTGAAATACCCTAAGTCACTCTGAATTATGTGGCATAGCCGAGACCAGTCCCCGTGGCTCCTGCTCCCAGTCTGGAGACATCTGTCATCCTCCTCGTCCACCTTGCCTGCCTTGCAGACTCCTAGGATAGAACTTTCTCAATATTCCCACACGCACCATTTCCCCTCCTTCCTGAGTGGCCACAGGAAAATTAAGACAAGCTCTTCGGTCTTGTGCAGTAAACACAAAACAGTTACAACTCGATTACCCTTTCAAGGACAGTTATTTACTTGATTCCTCATTTGTTCATGGTCTGAATACTGAGTTGGAAAATTGGTCTATTGTTAATTAGTTTGCCAGATCTGGCCTCTAGGTTCAGGAAGTGTTAAACCCAGTGAAATTGATGGGGAAAACATATAAAAATAATAATTATTGTTCTGTATTGAAACTGACCTTTGCTTTTTCCCTCAACCATGTGTCTACAATGGCTGCCACCCAAGTGGAGGACAATAAAATAGAAAATGAGATTAAAGCAGTCAGGAGAGCCAGTTGATGGGCTTAGAGTGATAGTGTGAAATGCAGAGGGAAAAGGGAGGGGGCGTATACAAATATGAATGTTAATAAATGAGAATTAAGTAGCTGAAAGAAGTCACCTTGGACAACTTTTCTTCTTGAGATTAAAGTGTGTGCCTGCCACAGTGATCATTCTGTTTCATTGTTACACTGTGTTAGTTAAGGCTGGCCAACTGCTGTAACAAATGAACCCCTGTGTTTCCATACCTTAACACAGTAGGTGTTTAACTTTCACACAAGTGACAATCCATTGGAAGTCAAGGGTGGGGGTATCTCAGGGTCACACAGTTTTTTGGGCTTCTGCCAGCTCTGCTGTTTTCAACTTTGACCTTCCAGGGTTGTCCAGTACATTGATATCCCCGACAGGATGAGAAAACTAGTTGGTTACTGAACCAAACTTAGGTCTGCTCGCCTGCTCAGTAAAGCCAATCTACTGACACCAGGTTGTGGCGAAGGAAAATACAGCATTTATTGCAGGGTACCAAGCAAGGAGAACGGTCAGCTCATGCTCAAAAGACCCGAACTCCCTAGTGGCTTTCAGGGAAGGGGTTTTAAAGACAGTGTGAGGGACGTGGCTACAGGGTATGTGATGAGCTCGTGCACAGTTCTCAGATTGGTTGGCATCAAAGTGAAGTTTCAAGCATCATCAACCTTCTGGTTTCAACCAATCTAGGGTCTACATGCTTGCAGTCAGTTTTCCTCTGGTGGGCTCTGCTTCCTGTACAAACAGCTTAGGAATGTGTGTCAGGCCTGTATCTGTATTCTTCAGGGAGCTGCAGGTTCGGTGACTCTGCTATGTGGCCGACTTAGAGTCTGAATTGTTACCAGTTTCCCAGCCCAACAGCCATTCTTTGTTTCTATGTCTTCACATTTCCTGATCATTAACTCTTTGAGTCAGCCTTTTGAGACTCAAGGGAGACCTGGGAGACTAAGGCAAAGGCCTTTTACTTCAAAGGACAGGGGCACAGGGGCTTGTATATGATTCCAATCTCCCCTTTTCTTTGATACTCCTCAATCTTGAGGGGAACAGGTTCAGGAAAAGAAAGGGAGTAAAGTTTTGGATAGAGAGGTTAATCATAAACTCAGCAGAGGAACTCAGTTTTAGGGGGACTTTGTTTCAAGAGTTTTTCTCCATACATTGCCATTCTTAGCTGTTTTGATAGCCCCTTAAGCTTATCTTCTGTAGTGTTTACTGAAAATGTGTTGAAGAGAGATGATGAAGTGGAGAACTGTAAGATGTTGTACAGAATCGTCAGCCTTAGATCTGACCATCATCATGTTATAGGTTGAGGTTGTTAGTTACGTGATCCTTTCTGACCTTTTCTTGAAGTTCCTATTGTGGTACAAGTGCCTGATTCATCACTTCCCTCTTTCTCGCTATAACAATAGCAATAAAAATAGAGAATATTTCAAATTATTCCATTTAAAATAAACGTTGTATGATGCTTACCTGGTTTGAACTGACTTTGGGGAACACTGCCAAAGTAGGAAAATTTGAAGAAGGCAGAAAAATGACAGGAATGAGTGGAGTTGTTTCTCATAAACTCAGAAAAGAGGTAAACCCTTTACCCTCATCTTTCCAGCCAGTATCTGGAGAAATCCCGCCAGATTTTCTCCTGAAGGTTCTAATTGAATGTATCTATTATGTATTCTGCTTACGAAAGAACCCGCTGCCAAGAATGTCAGCTGTTAACTTGAGATCAACTACTTAATTTACTTAATTGATAACATCTTATTTAGGCTGTCTTACTTGAACTTCCTTGCATTTGAGTTCTAGAGACTAAGCGACTACACATGAAACAGTATTTGAAATAGCACTGAAAAAAAACTAAAATTTCAGCATATATTTAGGACTTACTCATTCAAAAGAAATTGACCTCTGATTGAACAAGGGAGAAGAGATTTCATTATCACAGAAGTAACACAGTTTGGTGCCCTAAAGGATTTCACTGGCGGGTTTAACGTGTGTGTGTGTATATTATTATTAAAATTAGAGTCATTTCCTACCAACCATTCCTTTTGCTGTAGGAGAGCAAACAATAGAATATAGATAGTATGAATGTTCTGTTTCCTTCCTCTCCTCTTTTCTCATTTTCTTCCTTCATTCCTTTCTTCCTTCCTTTTTTAAAAAAAATAAGACATACTTTTGAGCTTCTTGAAAACAGAAAATGCAGAGAATAACTTCGAGGAGCATTTAAGACAGTGTCAACAAAGGCTTGGTGAATGGATCCAAAGCTTTGGATGGTGAACAGTTAGTTGTATTTCCAAGGTATCCGCCTATTGATTGAGTCGGTGGAAAAATATATAGATGAGCAGGTTTGCGAGAATGTTTAGGTATAAGAAGGTTGGATGATGAGTTGGTTTTGAGTAGGTTGTGGGATATCCAGGAAGAGATGTCCAGAAGACAACTGGGAATGTGTGTCTAGAGCTGAAAGGAGAGATCTGGACCAGAGATACAGGTTTAGAAATCTTGGAAGATGGATATTAATTGTAACTGAGGGAATGCAAGTGATCTCAGGAATGGTATGTTGGGGAGATCAGAAGAGAGCTGGGAAGGGAATGACAGGACATAACGGGGAAAGAGGAAGGAACATGTGGAGAAGACTCAGAATGTGGAAAGCCATGAGAGGATAGACTTATATTTTAAATTTTTTTTAATTTTATTTTTTTATTGGTGTAACATTGATTTATAACATATAAGTCTCATGTGTACAACATTATATTTCTACTTCTGTATACACTACAATGTGCTCACCACCAAAAATTTAGTTTCTGTCACCTTCGAGTTGACCCCTTTACCCATTTCACCCTCCCCCCGCCCCTTCCCCTCTGATAACCACTACTCTGTTCTCTGTATCTACGTGTTTGTTTTGGTTCATTTATTTTGTTTGTTTATTAGTTATATTCCACATATAAGCGAGGTCATACAGTACTTCTCTTTCTTCCTCTGTCTTATTTCACTTTGCCTAATGCCCTCAGGGTCCATCCATGTTGTCCCAAGATTTCTTCTTTTTTTTGTTCATGTCTGAGCAGTATTCCATTGTATATAGATATACCACTTGAGAAAATAGAATTATAATTGCCCAAGTGTGGATAATCCCAAGAACCTGGAAATGGTTAGTGACAGATGTTGTAGAGAGATCAACTGAAATTAAAAATAAACAAATAACACTGTTGGAAGTTGCTGAGATATTTAGGGTGATGTTGAGCATCTTTTCATGTGCCTCTTGGCCATCTGTATGTCTTCTTTGGTGAAATATCTGTATAGGTCTTTCACCCATTTTTTAATTGGGTTGCTTGTTTTTTTGATATTGAGGACCATGAGCTGTTTGTATATTTTTGAGAGTAATCCCTTGTCTGTTGTTTGATTTGCCAATATTTTCTTCCATTCTGAGGGTTTTCTTTTCATCTTGTTGATGGTTTCCTTTGCTGTGCAAAAGCTTTTAAGTTTCATTAGGTCCCATTTGTTTATTTTTGTTTTTATTTTCATTACTTTGGAGGTAGGTCAAAAGAGATCTTCCTGTGGTTTATGTCAGTGTTTTTCCTATGTTTCCCTCTAAGAGTTTTATAGTGTCTGGACTTACATTTAGGTCTTTAATCCATTTGGAGTTTATTTTTGTATACAGTGTTAGGGAGTGTTATAATTTCATTCTTTTACATGTAGCTGTCCAGTTTTCCCAGCACTGCTTATTGAAGAGGCTGTCTTCTCCATTGTATGTTCTTGCCTCCTTTGTCATAAATTAGGTGACTGTATGTGCATGGGTTTATCTCTGGGCTTTCTGTCTGGTACCATTGATCTATATTTCTGTTTTTGGGCCAGTACCATACTGTCTTGATTACTGTAGCTTTGTAATATAGTTTGAAGTTGGGGAGCCTGATTCCTCCAGCTCCATTTTTCTTTCTCAAGATTGCTTTGACTATTTGGGGTCTTTTGTTTTTCCATACGAATTGTAAAAATTTTTTGTTCTAATTCTGTGAAGAATGCTGTTGGTAGTGTGATAGGGATTGCATTGAATCTGTAGATTGCTTTGAGTAGTATAGTCATTTTCACAATATTGATTCTTCCAATCCAAGAACATGGTGTATTTCTCCATCTGTTTATGTCATCTTTGCTTTCTGTCATCAGTATTTTATAGTTTTCTGAGTACAAGTCCTTCGCCTCCTCAGGTAGGTTTATTCCTAGGTATTTTATTCTTTTTGTTGAGATGGTAAAGGGGATTGTTTCCTTAATTTCTCTTTCTGATTTTTCGTTGTTAGTGTATAGGAATGCTAGAGATTTCTGTGCATTAATTCTGTATCCTGCAACCTTACCAAATTCATTGATTAGTTCTAGTAGTTTTCTGGTGGCATCTTTAGGATTTTCTATGTATAGTATCATGTCATCTGCAAACAGTGACAGTTTTACTTCTTCTTTTCCAATTTGTATTCCTTTTATTTCTTTTTCTTTTCTGATTGCCGTGGCTAGGAATTCCAAAACTATGTTGAATAAGAGTGGCGAGAGTGGACATCCTTGTCTTGTTCCTGATCTTAGTGGAAATGCTTTCGGCTTTTCACCATTGAGTATGATGTTTGCTGTGGGTTTGTCATATATGGCCATTATTATATTGAGGTAGGTTCCCTCTATGCCCATTTTCTGGAGAGTTTTTAATCATAAATGAGTGTTGAATTTTGTCAAAAGCTTTTTCTGCATCTATTGAGATGATCATATGGTTTTTATTCCTTAATTTGTTAATATGGTGTATAACATTGATTGATTTGGATATATTGAAGAATCCTTGCATCCCTGGGATAAATCCCACTTGATCATGTTGTATGATCCTTTTAATATGTTGTTGGGTTCTGTTTGCTAGTATTCTGTTCAGGATTTTTGCGTCTATGTTCATCAGTGGTATTGGTCTGTAATTTTATTTTTTTGTGATATCTTTTTCTGGTTTTGGTATCAGAGTGATAGTGGCTTCATAAAATGAATTTGGGAGTGTTCCTTCCTCTGCAATTTTTTGGAAGAGTTTGAGAAGGATCGTTGTTAGCTCTTCTCTAAATGTTTGATAGAATTCGCCTGTGAAGCCATCTGGTCCTGGACTTTTGTTTGTTGGAAGATTTTTAATTACAGTTTCAATTTTATTACTTGTGATAGGTCTGTTTATAGTTTCTAATTCTTCCTGGTTCAGTCTTGGGAAATTGTACCTCTCCAAGAATTTGTCCATTTCTTCGTAGTTGTCCATCTTATTGGCATATATTTGTCTGTAGTAGTTTCTTATAATCCTTTGCATTTTTGTGGTGTCAGCTGTGATTTCTCCTTTTTCATTTCTAATTTTATTGATTTGCATCCTCTCCCTTTTTTTCTTGATGAGGCTGGCTAAGGGTTTATCAATTTTATCTTCTCAAAGAACCAGTTAGTTTTATTGATCTTTGCTATTGTTTTTTTTTCATTTCTATTTCATTTATTTCTGCTCTTATCTTTATGATTTCTTTACTTCTACTGACTTTGGGTTTTCTTTGTTCTCCTTTCTCTAGTTGCTTTAGGTATAGGGTTAGATTCTTTATTTGAGATTTTTCTTCTTTCTTGAGGTGAGATTGAATTGCTATAAACTTCCCTCTTAGAACTGCTTTTGCTGCATCCCATAGGTTTTCGGTTGTCGTATTTTTGTTGTCATTTGTTTCTATGTATTTTTTTATTTCTTCTTTGATTTCTTCAGTGATCTCTTGGTTATTGAGTAGCACACTGTTTAGCCTCCATGTATTTGTGTTTTTTACAGTCTTTTTCCTGTAATTTATTTGCAATCTTATAGCATTGTGTTCAGAAAAGATGCTTAATACGATTTCAATTTTCTTAAATTTTCCGAGGCTTGATTTGTGACCCAAGACGTGATCTATCCTGGAGAATGTTCCATGTGCACTTGAGAAGAAAGTGTACTCTGCCACTTTCGGGTGGAATGTTCTATAAATATCAGTTAAATCTATCTGGTCTGTTGTGTCATTTAAAGTTTGTGTTTCCTTATTTACTTTCTGTTTGGATGATCTGTCCATTGGTGTAAGTGGGGTGTTAAAGTCCCTTACTATTATTGTGTTACTGTCAATTTCCCCTTTCATGGTTGTTAGCATTTTCCTTATGTATTGAGGTGCTCCTGTGTTGGGTGTATAAACATTTATAATTGTTATACTTCTTCTTGGATTGATCCCTTGATCATTATGTAGTGTCCTTCCGTATCTCTTGTAACAGTCTTCATTTTAATGTTTATTTTATCTGATACAAGTATTACTACTTCAGCTTTCTTTTGATTTCCATTTGCATGGAATATCTTTTTCCACCCCTTCACTTTCAGTCTGTATGTGTCCCTAGGTCTGAAGTGGGTCTCTTGTAGACAGTATATATATGGGTCCTGTTTTTGTATCCATTCAGCCAGACTGTGTCTTTTGGTTGGGGCATTTAATTCACTTACATTCAAGGTTATTATTGATATGTATGTTCCTATTACCATTTTCTGAATTGTTTTGGGTTTGTTTTTGTGGGGTTTTTTGTTCTCTTGTGTTTCCCGCCTAGAGAAGTTTCTTTCGCATTTGTTGTAGAGCTGGTTTGGTGGTGCTGAATTCTCTTAGCTTTTATTTCTCTGAAAAGATTTTGATTTCTCCATCGAATCTGAATGAGATCCTTGCTGGGTAGATTAATCTTGGTTGTAGGTTTTTCTCTTTCATCATTTTAAGTATATCCTGCCCTCCTTTATGGGGATTCCTTTTTACGTTATTTTTTGTTTTTCCCTTGCTGCTTTTAATGTTTTTTCTTTGAATTTAATTTTTGTTAGTTTGATTAATATGTGTCTTGGTGTGTTTCTCCTTGGGTTTATCCTGTAAGGGAATCTCTGCACTTCCTGGACTTGGGTGACTATTTCCTTTCCCATGTTAGCGAAGTTTTTGACTATAATCTCTTCAAATATTTTCTCAGACCCTTTCTTTTTCTCTTCTTCTTCTGGGACCCTAATAATTGGAATGTTAGTGTGTTTAGTGTTGTCCCAGAGGTCTCTGAGATTGTCTTCAATTCTTTTCCTTCTTTTTTATTTATTCTGCTCCTCAGCAGTTATTTCCACCATTTTGTCTTCCAGCTCACTTATTCATTCTTCTGCCTCAGTTACTCTGTTATTGATTCCTTCTAGTGTATTTTTCGTTTCAGTTGTTGTGTTGTTCATCTCTGTTTGTTTGTTCTTTAATTCTTCTAGATCTTTGTTAAACATTTCTTGTATTTTCTCAATCTGTGCCTCCATTCTATTTCCAAGATTCTGGATCATCTTTACTATCTTTACTCTGAATTCTTTTTCAGGTAGATTGCCTATTTCCTCTTCATTTATTTGGTCTTGTAGGTTTTTACCTTGCTCCTTCATCTGTGACATATTGTTTTGTCGTCTCATTATTATTATTATTATTATTATTATTATTATTATTATTATTATTTTGATGGGTGGAATTGTGTTCCTGTCTTACTGGTTGTTTGGCCTGAGGCTTCCAACACTGGAGTTAATAGGCTGTTGGGTAGAGCTGAGTCTTGGTGCCGAAATGAGGAACTCCGGGAGACCTCACTCCGATGAATATTCCCAGGCGTCTGAGGTTCTCTGTTAGTCCAGTGGTTCGGACTCAGAGCTCCCACTGCAGGAGCTTCTGTCCAACCCCCGGCTCATGAACCACAATCCCGCAAGCCATCTGGGGCAGAAAAAAAAAGAAAAGGAGAACAATAACAGTAAAAAATAAAATTAGACTAGGAAACTAACAGATATGTTAGAAAGAATATAAAAATAAAAATATAGATGAAACAACAACCAGAAGGTAAAACAGAACCACAATAATAAAAAAGAGGAGAAGAAAAAAAAAAAAAAAGAGGTGGAAAAGGTCTTGGCTGTGGAGGGCGGGGCCTAAGCAGGGGTGGGGTTTGGGCTGTGGGTGGGGCCTATGCTTCAGACCCACCAGGCTGGAAAAGGCCCTGGGTGGTGTGGGGGTGGGGCTTAGGCTCATCAGAACAGAAGGGGCCCAGGCGTGCCTCCTGCCTCTGGTCTCAGAGGGCTGGGAACCCCACCTGGGAACCCAGCAGGCTTCCTGGGCCCCAGTGGCCTGTCCAGCCTCCACTTCTCCTCCACTTCTCCTCCTCCAGTCCTGGAGGGCCCCACCTGCCTGCCTTTCCTGTTCTGCCCTGGCCTCCCTCCTACACCCCCGGGACCAACGTGGCCCAGAGGGTGCCTCTGAGGGTGTAGGACCCGGCCGGAGAGCTGAGCAGACTTCCCCGGCTGATTGGGCAGGGGGAACGCTGGGTGCGCTCCCACCTGATCCGAGCTCCCGAGGGTCCCTCCAGGCGTGGGAACCCCTCCCCCCTCTCAGCCACTCCTCAGGGGCGTCAGTCCTGTCCGGCCTCCGCTTCTCCTGCCCCCTCAGTCCCCCCACATCCTACTGGTTCGCTTGGGGGTTCCTCCTGTCTCCTTGGGTGTCGAGGTCCCCCACCAGCCTCCGGCAGGCACCCTAGTTGTGGGGAGATGTGAACTCCACGTCTTCCCACACTGCCATCTTGACTCCGCCCCTCCCTGAATAATTTACTATATTGTTATTTGTTGATTTTTTACAAATTATTGGGAATTCCCTGGCGGTCTAGTGGTTAGGACCCCGTGCTTCCACTGCGGGGGAGCCCTGGGTTTGATCCCTGGTTGGGGAACTAAGATCCTACAGGCCACACTGAGTGGCCATAAATAAATAAATGCTAACCTTTTAAAAAATAAAAATAAAATTATCTACTGCTTTTTAATGTAGGTGTATAGACAGATAAGGTTTGAAGGTTCTAGACATCATTGATCATTAAATAGTGCTGTCTAGAAAAAGAAGTCACATTTTCAAGGCTGTTGAGAGCTCCAAGAATGACAAGAATTTTCCTCACTGCTGCACTGCTGCTCTCTGTAACCCTCCCCCACGACTCAAACATAGTTGACAATCCCTCTTCTTTTGGATTGCTGTTCATTGTCACTTCCTCTGGGAAGTCCTCCCTGATCTCTCTGATGAAATAAAATCACTCCATTCTGCACTTCCACAGCACCCTATACTTCCTTTTCTAAGCACTCGGCACAGGCACGGTCTTACATTGATGTGTGTAATTATTTCATTGTCTCATCCTCCAGCTCTTTAAGGGTAGAGTCATAACTATTATGTCACCATTTTACTGCTGGTATCTAGCACGGCGCCTGACACATAGGAGGTATTTGGATAGAAGGATTCGTGGATGGGTGGCTGGCTGGATGGATGGATAGAGACAGAAGAATGTTTCTTTCCATAGTGTCTTCACCCCAGCTCTATGTTGTCTTCCTTCTACATGGATTGCTGTTTCTGCCCCTCTCCTACTGGCAGCTTCACAACCTCCCTTGCCATCCAGCTTAAATAGCACCTCTTGGTTTTAAAATGACATCCAGATTCTCAGTTTCCTAGTAAAACTCCTATGAAGACCCAGACAAACAAAGACAATATCACACCACAAAAACAAAACAAAACAGTCAGACAACCTACTGGCTGCAAGGAATTCAACTCAATTAGGAAAAGTTAATTATATTGCCTGTGTTTTTCTTTATAAAGCAGGGTGCCATCCACAGCCACTCAGCCAGCTGCTCCTTTGTGAAATAACCCACCAAACGGGTGTGGTCAGGTAGTCATGGCCAACTCGTGTCCACTCTGCTGTCTGCTGACTGGACTTCTTTCCATTTTTGTGACCTGAATTGTGATCATGACGTTGGACTCAGTGAGTTAGGATTCTGTTCATCCAGAGAAACTTTGGGAGCAGCATGAGATCACACTCACTGCCAGGTAGCCTTTTTGGAGCTTCTTTCTAACATGGGTGTAATGGCAGCATCTTTGGCCTCACACTGAGGACAGGACTTGTGTGGGCTTCTCTGTGAGCCTTCCATTAGTCATGCGGACGTGCAGGTCAGATGGATCTTCACCCTAGTTCTCTGCAGCTCTTTCTTTAAAGGCTCTTAGACTCTGGTGAGCTCTTCGGTTTACGTAGTTCATAGATCATCACTGAGCACATACCATGTACCAGACACTTTGCAAGAGACAGAGAGGATACGAAGGGAGATCTGGACGTGACTCAGCCCTCGGGGAACTTACACTCTATGTGCAAGACAGACATGTATACAAGTAACCATCATGCAAGGCAAGGTGGAATAGATGCAAAATTAACTTAAAATTAGCACGCTGTTGGAATGGAGGCGGTGGAGTGATGTGGAAATTCACAAAAGGCTTCACACAGGAGGCGTATTTGACTAAGAATGAGAAGGATTCCAGAAAGCACAGAACAGTGTGTAGACAGCTCTAACCTGAGAGAACAGTTTACCTAAAGTCTGGAGATTTGGGGAATGCCCATAGATTGTGGTGAGTGAAACATGGGGTACGTGGTCGGTGATATGAGAAGTGTTTTAGGACCCGAATCATGGAGGTCCTTGAATATCATGCTAAGAATTGCAACTTTATTTGATTGGCAATTGAGACTTGATTCAGAACTAAGGAAGGGAAGTAAAAAAAAAATCAGGCGTATATTTTTAGGTGATTCTGGTGGCATTATATGTACAGATCAGAGGGGCACGAGATTGGAGACTTGATATAGTCAAGGGAAAAATTAAGACAGGTCTGAACCACAGTGAGGGTCCTGGTCATGCAGCAGTGTGATCTCGCCACGGGAGTCACTGGGGAGACAGGACGGTGGAACTTGCCCAGCCCCAGATGTGTCATGTCCTGGGTCTAGGGTTCTAAGAAGTGGTCTGAAATGTTAATACCAGACATGAAGGCTTAGCAGGGTTTTTAGGGGGTTTTTTTTGGTTTTGGGGGGTTTTTTTTAAATTTATTTATTTATATATTTATGGCTGTGTTGGGTCTTCGTTTCTGTGCGAGGGCTTTCTCTAGTTGTGGCAAGCGGGGGCCACTCTTCATCGTGGTGCGTGGGCCTCTCACTGTCGCGGCCTCTCTTATTGCGGGGCACAGGCTCCAGACACGCAGGCTCAGTAATTGTGGCTCACGGGCCCAGTTGCTCCGCGGCATGTGGAATCTTCCCAGACCAGGGCTTGAACCCGTGTCCCCTGCATTGGCAGGCAGATTCTTAACTGCTGTGCCACCAGGGAAGTCCCTGGACATATGTTTTTATTTCTCCTGGATATCTACCTAGCAGTGGAGTTGCTTGGTCATATGGTAACTCTACATTCAACATTTTGAGGAACTGTCAAAAACTGTTTTGCAAAGTGGCTGCACCATTTTACATTCCCACCAGCAATGTATGAAGGACAGTTCAAATTTCTCAACCTGCCTGCCAACACTTGTTGTCCTTTTTAATATAGCAGTTCGAAGGGGTATGAAATGGTATCTCATTGTGGTTTTGATTTGCATTTCCCTGATGACTTAATTATGTTGAATATCTTTGCATGTGCTTATAGGTCATTTGTACATGTTTTTTTTGGGGAAATGGCTCTTTGGATCCTTTGTCCACTTTTTATTGGGTTGTCATTTTATTAAAGGTTTGTAAGAGTTCTTAGTGTATTCTAGATACAAAATTCTTATCTGACATACGATTTGCAAACATTTTCTCTCATTTGTAGATCATCTTTTCACTTTCTTAATGGTGTCCTTTGAAGCACAAATGTTTTTAATTTTGATGAAGCCTAACTTATCAATGTTTTCTTTTATCCCTTATACTTTTGGTGTCATACCTAAGAAATCATTGCCTAATGCAAGATCACAAAGATCTACTCCTGAGTTTCCTTCTAAAAGTTTGATAGTTTTAGCTCTTCCATTTAGGTCTGTGATCCACTTTGAGTTGATTTTGTGTGGGGTGTGAGATAGGGGTACAAATTCATTCTTTTCCAGTTGGACATCAATTGTGTTTGTTGGAGAAAACGTTCTTTCCTCCATCGAATTGTCTTGCCCCTTTGTCAAAAATTAATTAACCATAAACGTGAGGGTTTATTTCTGGACTCTCAGTTGTAATCCACTGATCTATATGTCTGCCCTTAATGCTAGTACCATACTGTCTTGACTGCTGTAGCTTTGTAGTAAGTTTTGAAATCAGCTTTGTAGTAAGCTATTCTGAGTTGCTTACATTTCCATATGAATTTTAAGATCATCTTTGTCAATTTCTGAAAACTATTTCTTTTTAAAAAATATTTACATAAAAAGAACTACGCTTTGTATGTTGTTCTATGTGGTACTTTTTCCTCTTTCATTTAATATGTCATCTCTCTCAAAGGCGTTTTAAATGCAGTGTCCATCGGGAAATAAGAACTCTGTACTTCCACACAGAATAACTGCTGGAAAAGGCCTCCAAAGATTCCCCTTAACCTAGATGGGATGATTACTGAAGACCTTCTCATTCTACTTTCTGAATCACTACCAAGTTGTACGCAGTACTATTTCTTCTCACTGCTTCAGTTTTCCATTGAAGGGGATCTTGGACCCCTACTTAATGCTTCGATTCTTCAGAAAAATGATCTCAGAAGAGAGTTGTCTTCTTGCAGCATTTCTGCCTACAGAATAAGAAAGTTCAGCTCCCTCAAAAAAAAAAAAAAAGTGGTGAGTGGACAGGCCCCCTTAAGGAGCACCCCTCTGCAAATTTGACTGCTATCAGCTGCCCCCCAGTGATGGAAACCATCCCAAAGAAGGTAGCACAGAAAGAGTGGGCTCTCCGGAAGTAGACAGCTTGCTTCACTGTAACTGCATTCAGTGAGAGCATTCCCCCACCGTCCTCACCCTCATCCCCCACCTGGCCTCACTTCTCATTCATTCGGCTAAGGCACTGGATGCTATCCAGAGCAAAACCTGTACATCTAAACTTACCCCACTCCCAAACATTCTTTCCGTCTAGGACCAGCATCCATCTGGTGTTAACAGCTATGCCAGTTGCTAAAATATTGAAACCCTTCTCTATCAGTAGGTAAAGAAATCCGGCATCTGCAGGGTTACAGCCTAGCACGGCTGGGGCTCTCCACTGTCTCCTCCTGACTCCCTAACAGCCCTGATTGCTAGCTGCCTTCCCTCTAGCGCTTGCTTTCTATTTTGACTATCACCCCTGTACACATTTATTTAGCAGGAGAGTTAATAAACTAACCCAGTAGTACCCATAAAACTCCACGTTCCCATAAAGCTCCATGTTCCCAAGAGGAAAGTTGTTATCCGAAACCACCTTTCAGGTTTCTGAGAAAAGGCCCCCAAATGGTCTGTGGATAGAATTCGGGGGGAGTCTAAGAATTTGTATGAGAAAAATTTACGTCTTTATTTGCACTAAGCCCTTACTAAAATTTAATATTTAACCACCGACTCTTCTCGGTGGTTTCTGGGTCTAACTTGACACACTTTCTCAAGTAGAGATTGGTCTCACTCAGGAAAATAAAACTCTAATCTGTGTGTTATAATTTATGTTTGCTTTCTGATTTCTCTCTTCACTTGAACATTTCAAAGTTCAGTGTAAATACTTCACTGTTATCCTGAAAGTATCAGAAAATTTATATTAATATTTCCTTGAAAAATGGATGAAGACAACAAAGGACAGTAGTATTTGGAGCACCTGAAACCTTTTCACTGATAGCAACACAGATATTTTATATCATATTACAGTGGATGAAGATATCTTGAAATACCATTTATATTCATCAGTGCTTCTAAATTGTAGTCATGATTAGACCAGCCATATATCTTATTTAATACATTAATAAAAAGGCACATTTTACTGTGTTATAAATTTGTTCAGTACTTCAGTTACTGTATTTCAGTATAATTGTTTTCCTTTATAATCCTATGTATTCTATTTTATGTATTTAAAAACATTATTCTGAAAAGGAGACCAAAGTCTTCACCAGAAAGCAGAGTAGTCATGGCACAAAAACGATTAAGAACCCCTAGGATAGATATTATGTGAGCAGCCTGCAAATGGTGCACCAATTAATATCACTAGATTTTTTTTTTTTTTTTTTTTTTTTTTGGCTGTGCTGGGTCTCAGTTGCGGCACGCGGGGTCTTTAGTTGTGGCATGCAGGATCTTTTAGTTGCAGCATATGGGATCTATTGATAGTTCCCTGACTGGGGATCAAACCCAGGCCCCCTGCATTGGGAGTTTGGAGTCTTAACCACTGGACCACCAGGGAAGTCCCTATTAATAATCACTAGATATTTGAGGGGGGCTTCGCTTTTAAGGCTGAGCTCTATCAAAAGGTATTGACTAAAAAGAGAATACTTTATGACATTATCCGCTCTGTAGAGAAATTCACACCTGGTGTCAGTGTTCTTTTTTATAATGTCAATGAAATCTAGAATAAAACAATCAAGAAAGCAAGAGTCCATCCATAGGGACTTTTCTCCGTGGTTTCTGGGTCTAACTTGACACACTTTCTCAAGTAGAGATTGGTCTCACTCAGGAAAATAAAACTCTTATCTGTGTGTTATAGTTTATGTTTGCTTTCTTTTTTATTTTATTTATTTATTTTATTTTTGGCTGCATTGGGTCTTCGTTGCTGTGCGCGGGCTTTCTCTAGTTGTGGTGAGCAGGGGCTACTCTTCGTTGCAGTGCACAGGCTTCTCATTGTGGTGGCTTCTCTCGTTGCGGAGCACGGGCTCTAGGCGCGCGGGATTTAGTTGTGGCTCGCGGGCTCTAGAGCGCAGGCTCAGTAGTTGTGGTGCACGGGCTTAGTTGCTCCGCAGCATGTGGGATCTTCCCAGACCAGGGATCGAACCTGTGTCCCCTGCATTGGCAGGCAGATTCTTTACCACTGCACCACCAGGGAAGCCCTATGTTTGCTTTCTAATTTCTCTCTTCCCTTGGTCATTTCAAAGTTCAGTATAAATACTTCATGGTTATCCTAAAAAGTATCAGAAAAGATAGAGTGTAAGTGAATGACCTTAGTAAAAGGGTATTTATATAATAGAATTTTTAATTGCAAGATGTTTTATCATTGAAGTTACTCCCAGTATTGCATGAGAAGTGTGACTGTGCAAGGCTTTCTTTTACCAGACCTCAGTGCAGGAGCTCAGCTTTTGTTGCCTTGGCAATTACAGTAGCAGGTCACGAAAAGGAAGAAGATGGGGTAAAATTTCTCAAACCAGGGTTCTCAGTCCTATGGGGTCACATAGACTTATTCTTGAGGGTTCAAAACTCCTAAAACCATTTTGTAAGTAGCTTCTATTTTGATGATAATTGTTTAAAATTATTTTAACATTTCTAAAAATAAAAATTGATGATGGTAATTTTTATATCTGAGATTTTAGATTCTTAAGTCTCTTTCCCAAAATGGAATATTTAGGATTTTTTTTTTTTTTTTTTTTGAGATTCCCTCTTTCCTTTTTTGCTTTATATCATTGAAGGTTGGGAACCTTCAGTCTTAGGAAAAGATAAATGGGTTTCCAGTTGTCCCTAAACCATTGAAGTAAGGCTCCTCCTCCCCCACTCTGCTCATATTCAAGGAAGTTTCCCTGAACAGAGCTCACCAACTACCTAAAAGGAATATTTTGAGGCCCAGGATTAGTAACAAAGAAAATGTGTAAACATGAACTGCTTTCCATATTTATTTATATATATATATATATATATATATATATATATATATATATATGTATATATGTGTATATATATATATATTGGGGGGGCATGTTAATCTGGCATCTTCCTGCATGCTAAATTCAAAATGTAAATACATTAGAAAAAGGAAAAAATTTTATTTCTCTTTTGGTGTCTATTTATTGTATGAAGCTACAGCCGAGCATAACGCACAGGTGGTTTAAAATGCTTCTCTGCCATCTGAGATCTCGGCTTGCCAGGGTATAGATGTGGATGTCACTTTAGGGAATTGGGCTTATTCAGTATGTAAAATGAGGCTGGCATGGGTTCAGAGGTTTTGTCTGTGTCTTTACCAATTAACAATTTTTGCTTCCTTTTTATTTTTAAGGTCTTTTAAATTTTCTCTTTTTTTTCTGTTTTGTTTTAATCTGTAGATTCATAGATTGAAATTACTTAAATTTTTCTGTCAAATGCGCTAAGATTCTTAATACCTAGTATCTGTAATATATATTTCCTATCAAAAGACATAGGAACTATTAGTATATAAACCAGAGGTCATTTTAATCTGGTACTGAAGTGAAATTCTCATTTACAACCTTGTTAAAAAGATTTGTTTTCTTTTTTTTTTTTTTTTTGATGAAGGTCTATGTGGTATCCACGTTTTAGATTTTGTAATATTGTAAAAAAAAAAAACCAAACTAGATTTTGTTTTTCCAAATCTGATGTTTTGTGAACTTATTTTATGCAAAGCATTTGGCATTTAATTCATGGCATGGGTTCTTAAAAAAAAAAAAAAAAGGAAAAGTGGTTTATATAAGGCAGGTATGGCTCAATATACTATTACACATAAATACATACGGTAAAATCAGTACTGTCTCAATAGCACATAATATAAAAAGAAAATCAACTCCTAGATAAATGATGAAGGAAATAAAATACAAATCTAGGTTTGACAGCAATATCTAGATAATGCCACTTATTTATATATATATTTTTAAGGGAATTTTGTGAGCATTTAGGATTATAATGGCTGCCTTTTTGATCCACTGTGTTACTCTATCTAATTTTAATGAAGAGGGCAGTATGTAGCAATAAGAAACAGAAATGTTGAGACCTTTGTGGACCCTCTAGCAATCAGTGAATATCAGATCACAAATCTCCCCAGCTTTAATTACAGGCAAAAGAAAAGACAAAATTAGCATTTTAATATAGAAATATCTTAGGCTTTAGGAGAATTGTGATAAATCTAATGTTGCCTAGTGAACCAAAGAGGGGATATTACAACAAACTGTCTCCTTAGGAATATTTGTTTAAATGAAGGCAACAATACTTCATCCTTATCTTTTTAGGATAATTATCACTATTTCAGGCTGTTCTTTGTTCCAGGTTTAAAATACCTTTAGTTGGGGGAAAAAAAGAAAAAGAAAAAGTAATTGGCAGTGTTTGTTTTCTGTAAAACTACAAGAAGGAAAAAATGCTGTTTGCTTGGCACTAACAAGATAATTATTTTAGGCAGAGCTTTTGCTCTGCAGCTCTCCGGTTCACTGGTGCCATGGCAGCCCTGCTCTTGGATGCATTTAGGTTACCTCGTTTCAGCTACAGCGTATTAAACCAACTCCTCTTCCAGGGCTGAGGTTTGCCCACCTGTCTCCCCTAAAACACCTGCAACATATGTTTGCATAACCCTGTAATGCTTTGCCTTTGGGGTCCTGAGAAATTCCCCCAGAGCTTTTTGCTTATAAACAGCTGAGCAATTCGTTTTTCTAATGGCGGTTGCTTTTCCCCCAGCATTGAGGCAATAACATATTCACTAAAATAAGAGTCTCATTTTTCATCAAAGGGAAACGTTCGAGGTATTTTTTACAGTGCTGTTCTCCTTCTGAGCCTTATTCTTCCCCTAATCTGGCACGCTAAAAATTAAGAGTTGGTAGCAAGATATTAGGGGAAAGCAAACTAAGTAATTCTTCATTTGTCAAATATTTTCTTCATGCCGAACAGACATTGCATTTATGTTGTAAATATAAATTAACCTTTTCTATTAAACAAGTGCTACAGGAACTTTATCAGTTTAAGGTAAAAATTGTAACCAATAAACTATAGAAATAATAATTTGGACATATTGTAGGAAATCACTTTAATTACTGTAACCTCATTAGCTGGCAAACAACTGTGCATTAATAGTATGTGGCTTTACAATTTTTAAAAAATTGTATGTATGTATGTACTCCTGTTCTGAGAAATAAGACAGCTTTTCTCCCCACAAATGAGGTCCAATGTGCATGATATATTTTCCTAAATATGTGTTTTTACTTTTTAAAAAAATGGAAAGTTTGGTAAAATCTGCCCTAAGTTTATATATGGTTATCAGAAGGATGAAACTCTGCTTCCTCTACCTGTTTGTTATCATGGATTTTAAGTCGTCAAGCTGTCAGATCTGCTGTCAAAGTTCTGTTTATCAGTGCTCAGTGGTATCAGAAGGTAATTATAGCTTCCGTTTTATTGAGTTTTTACGAAGTGCCCAGCACTGTGCCACACTTAATGTTCATTGCCCCGTTTAATCCTTTCCGTTATGTTGCAGATGAGGAAACCGGAGCCGGAGGGTAAACTCACTCCCTCCCAGCCAGGAGTGGGTGGGGTGGGCTCTGGACTTGAACCTCCCTGACTCCGGATCCCTGGCCTCCCCTGCCAGGCAACCTGTGCCTCTAAAGCAGATGTTAGGTCTACCTTAGTCCCTTTGTTTCTAACATAACACTTTAACTCTTCTTTACCTCCTGCTGGTACATTCAGAGATTAGAACAGGGATCACTGGAATTGCTTTTCTTTTGCTCCGTTCAGTTCTACATGTGTTTACAAATAGCCAGCCCTTTGAAAGGCAGGCGATGTGTTGTTCCAAGTAGGATGAGTACCTCAGACTCTTTTCCTTCTGGAGTTTCCATTAACAATGCAAAAGGAGATTATCATCCTCAGGTGAGGGACCGGAGTTAGGGGATCAGTCTAGAAAGTACTATTTGTGATGACCTTTGTTGGATGAGTTTGATTTCACCAGGCTCAGAACAAGGAAAATTGTCACATTTCATCTTGTGGTTAATTGTACTTCTTGTGGTTAGTTGTACTTAGTGTGGGTTAGCATTTAAATATTTCTGTACATTACCGTAGCAAAGTGAGTTTGAACTTAAAGTCCTGAAATATTACTGTGCGGGTAAGGGTGGCAGGGAAGGACTTCTATTACAGAGTAGAGCAGAGGGCAGTTGTCCACCATCAAAGTTGTCCACTCAGTAAGGGACAGAGTGTTTTACCTGAAATTACATTAAGGCACAGCTTACTATCGTATAATATAGACCTCAGAAGTGAAGAATGTTAACTATAACGGAGAGGTTAGGTTTCAATCAGTTTTGTCCCTAACATTGATTGCTGTCATTTAAGCACTACTTGTAAACTGATTTTATCATGCCAAAGTAACCAAAGCATTTTGAAAATTCAGAAGTACCACACGAGTTTGGTTTGGTTTGTTTTTTTTCCATATAGTTCCCTCTAGGACACTTGTTTCTACTATTATCTATCCTGCTTCTGTCAGTCATTTTCTCCACAAGGCTCTAAGCTGCCTCCCCAGATTTCAGCCTATCTGTGCCACAGGTGGAAGTTTCAGCATTCTACTTCTATTACCATAAAGTAACATGCTGAGGAGAAAGCCTTAAGAAGAGCTCCAACAGCTTGTTAACAGAGAAGGTTGGAGTGGTACTTGGGAAGTTAATTAGCTGCAATCTTGTGGAAGATTTATTTCAAGTCCATCCAGGTTGGTCTAGGAAAGGCATGGTAAACCCAGGGTGGATTGAATTTGTGATTTCTGCATTTTCATGTATAGTTATGTAAACTTCTCAGGTCATGAAACATAATTGGTATTCCTCTGTACACAGACCAATATAAGTTAGGGTATAATTACCATTTTTTCTTCTGAAGAAAAATTTCCCCAAATAAAAGAAGTGAGTTTTTTGGTTGTTTTTGTTTTTGCTTTTTTTTTTTTTTTTTTAAATGCACATTGGCTTGGAAAAGCTTATAATATTTGAAATCCTGACTGTGTGAAAGTGGGTTTAAAATAATTACTAATTGTTCCAGTCCTTTGCAAAGACATACTTTTAAAGTTGTCCACATCACATGTCCTACACAATGGGAACTTACAACTGTCATTGGGTCTGGTCTTTCTTACATACAGAGTTTTATATGTGTAGAATTCTAGTGGCTCTTACATTTTAGAGGAAATTCCAGATCTATAAAAAAATAGAAATCAAAACTGTTATATTTCTGTTAAATTTTATTTGGAAAAAAATCCTTTAAAGTAAGAAAGGCAAATATTACTTTTAAAATGTTTCAATTGCATGAGGTTAGAATGCTGCTCATTTAATCTCATCTCGCTAAGGAAACCATTG
Organism: Balaenoptera ricei; assembly: GCF_028023285.1. NCBI lineage: Eukaryota > Metazoa > Chordata > Mammalia > Artiodactyla > Balaenopteridae > Balaenoptera > Balaenoptera ricei. The sequence goes on along the minus strand of NC_082642.1, from coordinate 30,537,111 downwards.
CTATCATTTTGGTACATAGTTGTGTGAGAAGATATTGCTCCAAAATTTCTTGACTTTTTAAAACCTTATTCAGAAGAGACTAAACTAACTTAATTAAAAAAGAAGAATTATAGGTGAATTAAAGAACTGTCAGTACTAAATCTTAATGTATAAAAGTATGTGCCCTTTTTGAGTAAGTGTCTATACCTGTTGATTTCTATAGCCACATGTTGGTTTACAGACATATCAGACATTAGTAGCTACAGCCACAGGTGGCCATTGAGCACCTGAAGTGTGGTTGGTCCAAACTGAGATGTGCTCTCAGTGTAAAATATACACTAGATTTCAAACACTTTGTACAAAAGAAAGCATGTAAAATATCTCTATTTTTTATATTGATTACATGTTAAAATGACAACATTTTAGATATACCAAATGAAACAAAATATTATTACATTTACTTTCACTCCTTTTTTCTCTTTTTTTTTTTTATTGTGGTTGCTAGAACATTTTAAATTACATATGAAGCTTGCATTTGTGACCCACGTTACATTTCTGTTGGACAGTGCTGGTCTAGACCATTCATGTGTACACATACTTCTGTTTTAGTAACAGTATCACCTTCTCAGATAGAAAACCCTATTGAATGACTTTCAACTATAACTTCTGGTTTTATTTTCTTACATTTCAAATACTATTTTTCAACATCATCTTTTGATTCTTTTTTTTCCACCCCAGTACAGCGGCACTTTAAACCGCCTCTCCTTTTCATACTAGTAAGTCTCCTAGGAATTTAAATAGGCCTCAGTGAAAGCAATACTTGAGCCTCATTCATATGTTCAAGTTAGATCATTATTCCTAATAATGGCTTTAAGTGCTTAGATAGATCAGCACTTCGTGTCTTGAATTGCTTGTCATTTCTTTATAAAGATGTTTCAAGAAATTGCTCCATGCATTCCCTTCTTTCATTGTTTTCTAGCAAAAAGGAACATAATCCTTTATGAATTTGTTGAAAGTCAGAGAAGAAAAGCCTTTTATAGTAGCGAAAACAAAATGTTTCCAGGTACTGAGAATAAAGAACAAAATTGGTTATGAGTGATAGTCCTACGAAAGTTAATTTTTAAAATAAATCATGAATGCACTGTCAGTCTGCCAGTGGCTTTGACCTCTATTTCTTTTTCCCGTTATGCTTGGGTCCAGGTTGTCATCAGCTACCAAGAGGAAACCTATGTAATTCCTAGAGAGCTAGAAGTTGCACTGTTAGACTTAATAGTATGGTAGTCATGGAAGCATCAGTTATCTTCATCAAGGCAATTCAGATTTGATTATTGTAGAACTGTGTTGAATACCAAACCAGTGGAGTAGTAGCTGGAGCTAAATCAAGGGATTGTCATTTTTGTCAGATGATTACGGCTGACTTGGAAGAGATATGAAAGGGTTGAGCTCTGTAAATATTCTCTTTTCAGCAGAAAAAGAAAAGGTCCATCATGGCCTTAAGATGCAGCTTGTTAGCTTGATGAATTTCAAACTATTTAACCTTAGCAATTATATACCCCCGCCTACATGCAAGTATATTCGTGCCTTGGGATTATGTCTCCAAGGACTGATATCAAAGCATATTGGTAATTTTCTATTAAGATAAAATGCAGCCTTTTTATGTCTAGTTAGATCTCTCAAAGGACAGGGCATGCTCTGGTTCAAAGTCCTAATTATTAACTTGAGTTATATGTTCGGGTAAACATTGGAACACATTTACTTATAAGTTTTTAAAAACTAATGAAAAATATATATAATTTAACCTTTCAGAGATGGTGGTATTCATTTAAGTTATGCTATTAACGTGTTACATTTTTACAAACTGGAAGTGTATTTGATTAATTTTTATTTGCCTGAGGGACTTGATACTTTTAAATAATAGACATATTAAATAATAGCAACATATTTAAATAGACACACCCAACCTATGATTCAAGGACATTTCTGCAAGTTTATAAATAATCCTAAATGCCAGAAAGTACAGTGTATTGCTGCTTTTATGAAAATGTGCATTGGTCAGTTTGCTTTTGTATTTCCACTACCTGGGCACTTATTAAACTCGTATATAAGAGTAGATGACATAGAAACTGCAAACTTCAAAAGAATTGCTGAATTCTGAAATAACGCATTCATTTTAGGAGAAGAAAGACTTGGTGTGCCATCTAGTGGGCATATATAACACTTTGGTTATCAAAAACTGAGTTTTGCTCTTCTTCAAAATGCAGCTTTCTTGACACTTTGTGTCTCCTAGGCCTTAGGCATAGATTATGCTGGTGTTAATCTCATATAATATTTCAGTTTTGTTGCAATTTTGTCTGATTGTATTTTGGAAAGGCGTATTGAGAATGGTCAAAATTATCAGAAAGAAATCTAATGAAAGGAATAAATCTATGTGAACTATGAGACAGGAAAAACAAAACGTATTAAAACAATTTCAGTGTTTAATCAGGCTAAGATCAGTTAAGGCAAAACTTCAACAATAAAAACAAACAAACAAACAAACAAAAAAAACCAGGGAGTTCCCTGGCCGTCCAGTGGTTAGGTCTTGGCACTTTCACTGCTGTGGCCCAGGTTTAATTCCTGGTCAGGGAATTAAGATCCCACAAGCCATGAGGTGCAGCCAAATTAAAAAAACAAAAAAACCCAAGCACATTAATTATTAAACTTCATTATTATACGTATTTTTTCCTGAAAGAACATAAAAACAATTGTTTCATTCTTTTATGTGTTAATGTATAATTTAAATAGCTTTATACATTTTAATTTACCGCTTTTTTTTTCTTTAGAGAAATCCAAGACCAGTGACTTATCAATTCCATCCAAATTTAGATTATTACAAAGCCCGAGGAGCAGACCTCATGAATAAAAGCCGGTAAGTCCTCTTTCTCTGATGAAAGTTATAAGTCACTAAGATATTCTTGGAGATCGTCAGGAAATTTTACACATTTGCTGAAAATAATTTCCCAGATTTGAATATACCAATGGTTAATGCATGTAATGAATCTTTGTAAAATAAATTATCTGAGTTTATTTTTAAGGCATGAGCAAAGAATATATGTTGATGTCAGTGGTAAGATGAAAAATTAAATAAATGTAAGAGTACTTGTTACAGATTGAAGTTTGGCAACTTTGTTTTTCTAACACAATAAACCTGAATAAATTGTGCCTGCTTGTGCAATCTCTTTCTAGATCCTTGCTGTTGATTGAAAAGAAGCAGTTCTATAATATATGTTTAAATTATTTCAGTAACAAAATTAAAATGGGGTTTCCCAACTGTCTTTAGAACTACACAATAAGCTTATAAATGCATCTTGTGTGTGCATTTGTGATTACATACATAGAAATTTTAAGGGTCACTGTAGGAATAAAAAAACATTAAAATCCTACTTTTAAAAGAAATTAACACTGGCGTAAAGGGTTGATGAACAGTTTTGTTCTTTCATAATACTATACTCAGATGTCTCAAGAGTTAACTCATCAAAGCAGAACCATCTCAAATTAGAACATAATTTCAAAGTTTACTCTGGTAGACTAAAATGTTAGTCATGATAAATGCTGCAAGTTGTCCGAATTTTCTTCCTTAAGCATTTTGCCTATGTGCTAGCTTTTCTTCAGCAGAATTCCAACAACCTAAATATGCATGGTTGGAGTACACATACATGATGTGTTCTGCTCTTACTTGGAGAGTTTTAAAAAAAGACATAATTCCTGACACATCGAAACTCATCGTCTGAGGGGTGAGAAGGATTTTATAAGAAATCAGCTAAATTTAAACTTGCATTTTGAACTCTTAGTGTAATGTTATTTTTAAATTACCCATCCTTGATTGAAGTCTGTCTCATGTTTTGAAGGGCTATGTACTTATGAGACCAGTTCTGTAGCCCATGAGGCTTCTGTGAAACTCTTTTCTGTTTGTTCATTTCATCTGATTCTTGGTTCACAAATAAAAGGTTTTTGCCTATAGTCACTTTGTTCATTTAATTTAACAAATTTTTCTTGAGTGCCAGACTCTCAGTATTCTAGGCATTGGAGATAGTGAACAAACCAGACAAAAATCCTAGCCCTCAGGAATCTTACAGTCTAATCACTTGTATTTCCTCCCTGTCAAGTATTTAGTTTTGATATGTTTTTTAAAAAGTATATTTTAGGTACTTTCTTCATACAAGATCTTTCTAGCTGGAGTTCCTTCTTCTCTCCCCTAATATCCACCCTGCACCCCTTGCCCACCACCTCCCCCAGGTTAGTTTTCACAGGACAGCCTGTAAACTCTCAGTTTCCAGCAGATTAGATCACACTCCCACTTGAACCTCCAAAGGCTTCCTAATACCTTGCATAATCCAGTCTTCTTCCCTTGCCCCTCCCCTAGTGACCTCATCTCCTCCACCCTCCCCTTCTCTTCCCTCTTGCTTGAGCTTGCCTGGGGCCATAGTGCTTCCCTGTTCTCCTCCTGCCTCCCCTCTTCCTTTTCAGCTTCATGATTTATGGCTCAGCACAAATATCTCAGGCAAGTCAAGCCTATCTCTCTCTCACAGTTTTTTTTTTTTTTTTTAATTTTATTGACATATAGTTGATTTACAATGTTGTGTTAATTTCTGCTGTACAGCAAAGTGATTCAGTTATACATATATCTACATTTCTCTTCCATTATGGTTTATCACAGGATATTGAATATAGTTCCCTGTGCCATACGGTAAGACCTTGTTGTTTATCCGTTCTCTGTATAATAGTTTGTGTGTGCTAATCCCAAACTCCCACTCCATCCCTCCCTTCTCTGCTCCCCCTTGGCAACCACAAGTCTGTTCTCTATGTCTGTCAGTCTGTTTCTGTTTTGTAGATAGGTTCATTTGTGTCATATTTTAGATTCCATATATAAGTGATATCATATGGTATTTGTCTTTCTATTTCTGACTTAACATCTTCTTTTTCCATTCATCTGTCGATGGACATTTAGGTTGTTTCCATGTCTTGGATATTGTAAATCATGCTGCTATGAACATAGGAGTGCATGTATCTTTTCGAATCATAGTTTTGTCTGGATATATGCCCAGGAGTGGGATTGCAGAATCATATGGTAGCTCTATTTTTAGTTTTTTGAGGAACCTCCATACTGTTCTCCATAGTGGCTGTATCAATTTACATTCCCACCAACAGTGCAAGAGGGTTCCCTTTCCTCCACATCCTCTCCAACATTTGATATTTGTAGACTTTTTGATGATGGCCGTTCTGACTGGTGTGAAGTGGTACCTCATTTTAGTTTTGATTTGCATTTCTCTAATAATTAGCAATGAGGAGCATCTTTTTATGTGCCTGTTAGCAATCCGTATGTTCACACAAGCCTCTCTTGACCTCCCTTTTGTCCTCACCTCCCTTGGTCACTCTCTACCCCACTGCCCCCATCTTATTTTCATAGCATTCTTTACACACAGAAGCCATAGACATATGTATCATCTGTCTCCCCAACCTCCCCACTGAAGTCAGGCCCCCCTGCAGGCAGATCCCTTGTCTTACTCACTACTTGAGGGCACCTGGAATAATCCTGGCTGGTGTGGGGAGGTTACTCAGTATTTGTTGTATGTATACATGATTCTATTTTTACATTTTTCAACATCTACTTTTTTTTTTTTCAAAAAAGGAAATAGACTGTACCCTTTCCTTTTCCCCCTTCATGTTTTATCTTTCTTCCATTTAGCTTTCTGTCCCAGCATTTTTCTTCTCAAAAATGTTGGTTCTGTTTTATGTATTTCCTTGTAAGCACATTGAGATTCTTATACAAAGTAACATTGTAAGGATGCAAGGCAGATTTCTCATCATCACTGTTGCAATTTCAAAGCTTGAAATTGAAACTGAACCAAATAAAGTGTTGTGTGTGAAGACATCACAGACCAGTAAATGAGGAAAGAAAGAGTTCAGAGATGGTACTGGGAAACTTGACAAATCTTTTGAAAAGGTATCAACTTATAAACTTAACACAGACCAAAATAAACTCTGAGTTAATCAAAGTTCACTCAAACAAGCAAACATAGAAATAAAACACAAATGTCTATCTGACCTCTAGTTACTAGACTTTTTAGCCTTAAAAGTAATGGAAGAAATCACAAAGGGAAGGACTGGTGGATTTTACTACACAACTGTTTTTAAGTAGATGTCAAAAATAAAATAAACTGAATCAAAAAGGAAACAGAAAATTGGGAAAATATTTGTAGTATAAATGACTGACAAACAATAATATCATTAATGTATAGAAACTTACACAGTTCAGTAAGAAACACAAGATCTGTTTCAGGGGCCATCACATCTCCTGCCATACTCTTCTCTGCCCAGAGGATCTCAGCCCAGGTTCATTGCTTTACATTCCATTTATGACTAAAGGGTCCTTCACTTATATCTTCGGTCTGACCTCTTCCCTTGAACTCCAGACTCACATGCTCCAAACTAAACTCTTGATTCCACCTCCACACACCTGTTGTTCCCCCAGTGATTCTGCATCACAATGAATGTCATGACCCAGTTGATCAAGCCTTAGAATTGCCTTTAACTCTTCTTTTTCTCTGACATCACACATCAACTGCATCAGCAACTCCTGTTCAGACTATATCCTGAACTAAGCCACTTTCCTCTCTCTGCAGTGGTGGCACCAAGTCACGTGGCCTTGCCCATTTCACCCCCACGGTCTCCTAACTCATCTCCCTGTGCAAGTCTGATCATATCACTCTTCTGCTCAGAGCCCTTCCGTGGCTTCCCAAAACATTTGGGGTCAAATCCAAAGCCTTTTCAGTGGTCTGCAAGGCAGGCCCTACATGATCCAGCTCCTGTCTCTCCAGCCCCACCACCCTGCTCTCTTGTTCACTGGACTCCAGCCACACCAGACTGCTTACCATCCCTCCAGCTCTCGAACAAGTTCCCACTTCAGGAGCTTTGAGCTTGCTTTTCCCCGTGTCTGGGTTCTTCCCCAAGAATCCACATGGCACACTTACTGCTCAGTCTGTGTTCAAATATCTTCTCTTCAGAGAACCTCTCTTCGACTGCCCTGTCTAAAATAATGGACCACTTCACTCTGTCCCTTTAATTTGCTTTGTTATTGTTTTTGTGGGTTTTTTTTTAAATAGCTGAAATGGTATTTTTAGTTTTTTATTCAAAAATTGTATTCAGCTTTTTGGTTTGTTTTTATAGTTTGTTTCTTGCATTGAAATGTAAACTCTGCACGTTTGTCTTGTTAACTGTCATATCCTCAGCACCTAAAATAGTGCCTAGAATATAGTAGGCACTCAATGAAAGAAGGATTGCAAACAGCAAATAAACATTTAAAAAGCTGTTCAAACTCATAATTAATCAAAGAAATGCATAATTAATTAAAACACCTATGAAGCACCATTTTTCACCTTTCAAATTAGCAAATTAAAAATAAACGAGGCAGAGATGAGTAAATCATCACGATCTACTGTACGGCCTAGACCCATAGTTAATAATACTATATTGTGTACTTAAAATTTGCTAAGCGAGTAGATCTTAAGTGTTCTTATCACAAAAAATAAAATAAATAAAAATAGTAGTGATAAAGAGGGTGGGAGGAAACTTTTGGGGGTGATGGATAGGTTTATGGCATAGATTGTGGTGATAGTTTCACAGATGTGTACTTATCTCCAAACTTATCAAGTTGTACACATTAAATAGGTACAGCCATTTTATGTCCATTATACCTCAATAAAGTGGTTTTGAATGAATGAATGGGCAAGCTAGCACCGGTGAAGGTGCACGGATATCCTTAGTCACCAATATAGGGAGTGTAAGTTGAGACAAGCTTGGTAGTCTTGCCAAATAGTACTCCCAATTCTGTCTGTAGCCCTTATAACTACCACATTATTCCCCAGAGGTTTGTTTATCGTGCCACTACTTTATCCATGATCAGAAACTATTGTAGCTGCAAAACCCTTGGGAAAGTCCCCCTTTAGCTATTTAATGCCTAAGATGCTTTTACCAGGCTGGACCCTTCAGCCATAATTAGCCTTGCAACTACTTTCTTAGCTGTAGAGAGGCTATTAAAGAGTTAATGCATTGGGACTGTCATTGAGCAGCGAGACAGGTAGTGGGGATGGTCTAGAGGGAATATATATCCTCATGGGGGAACCCCGAGCAGTGATCAGTTAGCAGAGGACAGACAAGAGGCAGGCAGACACCTGGAAAGCAGGGAGCTAATACTTGCTACGTCTATGGCAATGGACTTCTATTTGTGTTGCTTATCCAAATGAGGGATGAGGATGCAGAGATGACATGTGATTTTGAGATAAGAATATCTCTAGAAATCAAGAAGCCTGATTTCTCTTCTCTGCTTTACCATGGATTGCTATAATTAAGTCTTTAAACGCAAGTGCCTAGGTATTTTAGTGGTAGATTTTCCATTACGTGTGTGGGTAATATTCACTGTGCTCTGATTTTACTTACTTGCAAATTTCTCTTTAAAAATGGGAATTGACATTTTCTTATTCATTCAATATTTGAGCTCAGAACAATAATTTAACACTCAAATCCTGCTCCAATTTTGTCCTTAAATAACCATAAATTGCTGCTATATATATTAAAAAAAAAAAAAAAAAGCACATCTAAATTGTGACTGGTCTTCAGAAAGACCCATCTAATTTACTCAGGAATCTATGACCACTGAAATGCCCAATTGAGAAGTCATGGAACAGAATTTCATAGTTTTTAAATACTGCAACCTCTTATAGTAAGAGTAGAATCTCATACCTTCTTTATTCCAGAACATTCATGGACTTTCTGTTTTGAAAATGACGCAACACAATTTCTCAGAATGTGTAGTTTTTATCTGCTCTGCAGAGGTGATGAAATAATCACACCTGAGCTGTCAGCAGTGACTCAAGGCCACGTGTCACTTTATCTAGTGGTGCCTTTTTACAGACTCCACAACTATAGGTCTTTTAACTTGCTTAAGCAATTTCATATCACCAAAGTTAGATATTTTGCTTGATTAAATGAGGCCTTGGTAGAGATGGAAGAAACCAAGCTCAGTTCCTGATCTGCCCACTCACCAGATCAGCAACAGCACTCTCTGTGCTAATATTCCCAGCTTTCCTCTGCCTTATGTCAGAGCTTAAACAACTTAACTGATACCAATAGTGAAAGATTCCAGAATTAGAATTCTGGCAGGTAGACCCTCTACAAAAGGCCCCTTGTCAGGATCCCTGCATGGGATCCAGCAGGAAACCAGGGAAAGATGATTCTAATAAGCGTGTTCGCTGGTCTTTGAAGATGTTCTCCACATTCCTCAGCTGGGCTCCAGGTGACGAAGTAGTGATGGCGTCCGGTCCATTTTTACCCCAAGAATGCCTGATGGCCAATAATTTTCCATCTCTCCTTGGGATCAGGATCTGCCTCAGCTTAGGAGTGTTCTTCTCAGGACCTGGCCTAACAAGAATGTCCTAGAAAGTGCATGATCCCAGGAAGCTCAGGAATTCTTCTACCGGTTGTCATCTTATGCTAGAATTTGAGCTTTGTGAGAACAGGGACCACATCTGCCTCTGTCATTACTCTTTCCTCAGTACCTGGCACAGAGAACACATTCAAATACTGGTGAAATGATTGAATGCTTTCTAGCCTCATTTATAGAGTAACCATATGGATGTCAGGGACTGAGTCCTAGAATCTTCATATTGTCAGGGCCTAGCACAGTACCTGGCACTGTTTCTGGTATTCAGTGTGTACTTAGTTTAATGACTGAATAAATAAATACTGTTTTGAATACCTAAAAGGCATTGTAAAATTCTTCTGGCCAATTTCCATTTTATATGGTCCACAAGAATTTTTAAAGTAGGCTTTATTATATTTACTCAGAAGTATTTTATTGCTAAAATATGGTAAAGAAATAATATGCTAATGATATTTCCCAAGGCATGAAGCCAAGAAGTCCATGGTTATAGTTCATTAGTAGTTAACTGGCTAATCAGAATTTTAAAGGACACTGATTTCTATATAAATGTAATTTTTTGATATTTTTGTGCTCAAATAAGAGTTTGTGCTATAAACACTTCTATGTCTGAAATGCCCTTTCTCTTGTATCAAAGAGAGTTGTTAATTCCTAACCAATTTAGGTAAATTGGTAACACTATCTCCTGTTTAGGGCAGAGTAAATAAATCTTTCTCCTGTTTTAAAAAATTTAAGTGTGATTTGTACACAAAACACAGATCTTAAGTGTTCAGTCTGATGAGTTTTGACAGCTGTGTATACCCCCTGTAACCACCATCTAAAACAGTATATCTGGAGTGAACATTTCTTTCACCCGAGAATTCCCTCGTGTCCCTTTACGGTCAATGCCAACCTTTCATCCCAAGGCAACCACTGTCTGATTTCTATTACCTTATATTAGTTTTGCCTTTTCTTGAGCTTCCCATAAACAGAGCCACACAGTATGCACTCTTTTTTGTCTAGCTTTTCTCATTCAGAATAATGTTTTTGCAATTCATGCGTGTTGTTGCATGTGTCAGTAGTTTCTTCCTTTAGACTGTTGAGTCGTATTCCACTATACGATGTATCACAAGTTGTTCATCTATTCTCTTGTTGATAGATACTGGGTTATTTCCAGATTTGGGGTGTTATGAACAAGACTGCTAAGAGCATTCTTGTACAGCTGTTTTGATGTTTTTGTTTGTTTTTGGTTTTGGTGTTTATCTTTCCCTTGGGTAAACACTTAGAAATTCAATTGTCCTAATGGATAGATACATGTTTAACTATATAAGAAACTACAAACTGTTTTACAAAGTAATTATACCTTTTTCTACTCTCATCAGGAATATATGGGGGTTCTAACTGCTCTTCATCTTTGCCAACATTCGCTACTGTCAGTCTTTCTGATTTTATCTATTCTAGTTGGTGTGAAAATGGTATCTCATTGTGTTTTAATTTGCATTTTCCTGGGCATCTTTTCATAGCATATTGGTGATTTGTATATCTTCTTTTGTGAACTGTCCAGGTAGTTTGCCTGTGTTTAATGGGTTGTTTGTCTTTTTGTTCTTGATTTGTAAGAATTCTTTATATATTCTGGATAGGAGTCTTTGTCAGATAAATGTACTGCAAATATTATCCTCCCCCAGTATGTGGCTTGCCTGTTCATTTTCTTAGTGATATCTTTTGATGAGCAGAAAATTATTATTTCAGTGAAGTTTCTTTTACCAGTTTTTTTCTTCTATGGCTAGTGCATTTTATTTTCCTATTGAAGAAATCTCCTATCTAAGACTCACCTTAGTCTTCATTGTTGAGGGTCCTTAAGACCACGCTTGGCTTCGATGGTTCACTAGAAGGACTCACAGAACTCAGAAAAGCTGATAGACTCATGTTTATAGTGTACTGTGGCAAAAGAATATAGATTAAAATCAGGAAGGGAAAAAGGTTGGTGTTGTCGACTGAAAAAATGCACAGCCTAGAAGCTGAGGGTTATGTTTTATTCGGCGGACTTTCTGAGGTCTTCCAGCCAGGGAGACAGGACTCTCAGATCACTCTGAGGGACTGCTCTGAAGAGGCAAGGGGGGAGCCAGGATATACAGTAGTTTTTGCAACAAATACCAGGTAGTCGGAACATCAAAAGTTTACTGTTAATTAAAGAAAACCAGACATCTCACGTTAAAGAACGTAGCGCTTTTCTATGTATGGGAAGATGCAAGAGTCTGGGTTCACTGAAATCATTGCTTTGATATGCACCTCAGCTACCTGGGGCCAGCATCCTGTGCTTTCTCATCCAGGGTCTCCTCAGGGTGCACCGTCGGGGTGGCTGCAGCAGTTGACTGCTAGATGATGGGCATTCGGTTTCCATCCTGAGTTTCCTCAGGGCTCACCATTGGGGAGGCTATAATGTGATGGCTTGATGGCTAGAGCATCCTTTGTTTACTGATATGGCAGGCAACATTTTTCACTCACAGTCTAAGAGAAACCAGGTACAACTTTCCAGGTGTCCACTCCCAGTGGAGTGCTTAAATCTCCTGGGAACCATGTAGGGCAACACATGTGTGAAGTGTCGCCAACCAGGGAAGCTCACGCAGGACTTGGTGACCCCAAGGTTTGTTATTAGAGGTCAGTCATGTAGTCATGAAGCAACCATGTGACTAACATTAGCTACTCCATCTCCAGTTCCCTCCAGAGGTCAGACTGATATACTGTGGCAGGGGCCCAGGTTGAACAAAAACAGACTTTTACCATAAATCTGATTGTTAGCATAAACTTTGCTGTGGCTCAAGGCCCCAGGTCTACAAAGACACTTTTATCAGGCAGGATATTCCAAGGGCTAGAGGTTATCTCCCAGTTGCCCCTTGAGGGCCAGTCCTAAACAACTTTGGAGTGTGCAGGATTTGGGCAGTCCAGGCCCGTGTACAGTAAAAGTTAGCCCTTTACTGTACAGTCTCAAAGATATTCTATATTCTTCTAAAAGCTCTGTGGTTCTAACATTTGTATTAAATCTGTGGTCCACGTCAAATTAATGTCTGTGTGTGGAGTGAGGTAAAAATTAAAGTCCATCTTTTTCCATAGAAGTATCCAGCAGTTCAGTACCACTTGTTTAAAAGTCTTTCCTTTCCCCATTGAATTAAACTGGATCCTTGGTTGAAAATCAATTGATTATATAGATATGAGCCAATTTCTGGACCTTCTATCCTTTCTCTAGTACCACACTAGCTTAATTATGTAGCTTTATAGCAAGTCTTGATTTTAAATAGCCTGAATCCTCCAACATTATTCTTTTTTCATTATTTTGGCTATTCTAGGTTCTTTGCATTTCCTTATAAATTTTAGAATCTACATGTCAATTTCTATAAAAATTATTGGGATTTTGGTTGGAATTACATTGAATCTATAGATCAATTTGGAAAGAACTGATACCTTAATATTATTGAATTATCTAATCCATGAACATGGATTATCTCTTCATTCAATTAGTCTTCTTCACATTCTCTCAGTAGTGTTTTATAGATTTTAGTGCAGAAGTCTTGTATATTTTTTTTTCAATTGAGAGAAAATAAATTCCTCTTTTTTTCTGCATCTAACCTGTTCCCTTCCGTGGCTGTACTTTTTTTAATGCGACTGTTTCCTTGGACTTTTATGTGCACTCACACATTTATCTTTATTGGCTCCCATACCTCCTTCCTTAAAATTCTAACAGTTGATTCTTGGTAAATGTTAAGTACAGCTGCTTGTGATTTTTTTTTTAATTGTGAAGCTATATAGTGATTCTCAAAGTGAAGGTAGAGAGGTGAAGAGGGCAAAACTCCCCATCAGGTGGGCATTTCAGAATTGTTTCCTCTTCCATTCTGATGTATTTCCCTAGGCCAGAGACTCCCATGAGCCACGGTTAATGGGAGAGATTCGTATCCCTCTCAGATACTGGCTCAGAAAATAAATTAGTTGAAAACCACCACTCTAGAAACCTCAAAATTTATTCCTACAGATATGTCTTGAGGAGTTTATCTCATGATTTTATACAACCACGATTAATGCGTAATTGCTAATTATTTGTTATATTAAACAAATATTACAAATTGTGTTCAGACCCAATTAGGTGAGCCCCACAGTCTAGCTTATATCCACCCTCTCATGAGGGCTAGCTTTTCTATCCCTAACAAGCACTCCTTTTGCTTCACATAGCAGTCACAAAGATTTACATGCCACATGCAAAATAAACAGGGTCTTTATAGATGAAAGGAAACATGTTTCACTTGAAAGGCAGATTCCTAAGGAATAAGTAATAGCAAACTAACTTTTATCACATAGTTTTTATAAAGGCCTATAAAATCTTGAGTTTCTTGAGATGTGGAGAGAGTTCATTTTCTAAGATAATAGGAACCTCACAATATGGCAAACAAATTAGAATTAGTTACAGATGTCTTTCATTGAAGCAAATTCGATACACTCAACCTTAAAGGTAAAGAATTAAGAAAGTTGGAAACCAATTCATTTTATAGAATTTGAGACCTTCAGCTTAGAGAATTTGTGAGAAGTACCTCATGAACGTTAGCTCAAATGTTAGAATCATTTGGAAAAGTATTGTTTTGCAACCATGACAACTGTTCTAAATTTCCAAATAAAAGATAGATGTATATAATAAGCATTCTGAAAGAGGGAAATATGAATCATAATCCATTCAGGGTACGTCAATAATGACAGACTAGAAAATTACAGAGATGCAAAGAGAATATTTTTTCTATCCAAAAACCAAAGTCATATATTTATATTTACTTTTTCCAGCTACTCCTTGCACTTAAGAAGATAATTTTAAAGTAAGTTATATGTTTTTATGATGGAAAAAAGCATAGGTAGGGTGAGGTGAGAGTATGATAGAAAGAAAAGGAGATTTTGATGGAAGCAAAAGGAAAAGAATAGAGCAAAAAGGCCTCAGAGGGAAGATGAACCTAGAGGAGGAAGGAGAGGCAAAAAGAACAGAATAGAAACTGAGGGTGGAAATAAGGAGGCAGGGCAGACAGGTAGGCCCCTGAGTTTGAGATGGGTTTGGACAGCACCCCTCAAGGGCCCACACTATCATTCAGGCCTCTTTTTGGTCCTGTAATCTTAGCAGGATAGTGAATGTGATGGTCGAAGCCATTTGGCTCAGCTGATCACAGGCTGTCAGAGTCAGAAGGGGCTTTCACTGAACCCTGCCTCTCACCCATGCCAGGGCCAGGGAGCCTGTGTGTCTGAAAATGATTTTCTAATCTCTACTTACACAGTTCCAGAAACGGAGCTCTTACTATTTTAAATTGAGCCTGTGAAGCCACTAGAAAGGATTTCCTGTGTCATAGCCTTTTAACTGTCTTCTGTTACTCTCTGTAACTTTTGTAAACTTATTTTTTAAAGCCACGCGAAGAAGCGCTGCTTTCCCTCATGGCAGCTCTCACAGTATTGGAGGACTTGCTTCCCTGCTTTTTTAGCCATTTCTCTTCCAGCGTAATTTTCATACCTCCCTACTGTTCTGCTCCATTTTATAGACACAAAATTCAGTTCTGCCAGAAATTAATGCATCACCAAAACAGTCTGCCATGATTGTACAGTTAGTTACCTCCTGCAGTGTAGACAGTCAGCTAGTATTTCTAGCCACATATTATATTTACTATTAAAGGAAAATGTGTTTCCTATAAGAAGATAATATATACTTACTATATATAGGTACCATATTTACTTTTGAGGGATAATTTCGCAGGGTACAGAATTCTAGGTTGGTGGTTTTTTCTCTCAACACTTTACATATTCACTGCACTCTCTTCCTGCATACGTGGTTTCTGAGGATAATTAGAATGTGGTTCTTATTTTTGCTCCTCTATAGGTAAGCTGTTTTTTTTCCTCTGGCTTCTTTCAGGATTTTTTTTTTTTTTCTGTGATTTTCCATAGTTTAAAAATGATATGACTAAGTATAGTTGATTTTTGGCAATTTTTTTGCCTGGTGTTTTCTGAGCTTCCTGGATCTTTGGTTTGTTGTCTGACATTAATTTGGGAAATTCTCAGTCATTGTTGTTTCAAATATTTCTTCTGTTCCTTTCTCTCTTTCTTCTCCTTCTGGTGTTCCCATTATGTGAATGTTACATCTTTTAGGGTTGTCCCACAGTTCTTGGATATTCTGTTCTGCTTTTTCTGTCTTTTCTGTTTGCTTGGGGAGTTTCTATTGAAATATCCTCAACCTCAGAGATTCTTTCCTCAGCCATGTCCATCAATAATATCCCATCAAAGACATTCTTTGTTTATGTTACAGTATTTTTGATCTCTGTCATTTCTTTTTTTTTTTCTTAGAATTTCCTCCTCTCTGCTTATATTTCCTATCTGTTCTTGCATGCTGTATACTTTATTCCTTAGAGTCTTTAGCATTTTAATTATAGTGATTTTAAATTTCCAGTTTGATAATTCCAACATCCCTGCTATATCTGAGTCTGGTTCTGAAGCTTGGTCGCTCTCTCTCTTCAAACTATGCTTTTTGCTTTTTTAGTACGTCTTTTAATTTTTTTTTTTTTTTTTTATCGTTGGACACGTTGTACTGGGTAAAAGGAACTCCAGAAATAGGCCTTTAGTAATGTGGTGATAAGGTGTGGAGGAAAGGAAGCATTCTATGGTCCTATGATTAGGTCTTAGTCTTTTAGTGAGCCTGGGCTTCCAGACTGTGAACTTGACACATGCCTCTCAGCTGCAGCCCCCACCAACGTCGGGTGGAACAGGATGGCTAGAGGGGATTGTGCTTGGGTACTTGCCTTCCCCCAGGTCAGTTAGGCTCGGCAAAAAACCCTGTAGCTTGGACTCTGGTTAAATATTTCTCCTGAGGGCAGACCGTTTGAGAAGAACAAGATGCTCTGGTGTATTTCAAATCGTTCCTTTTCCTTCCTCTACCCCTGCCAGAAGCACAATTTTTCTCCCATATTTACCATGAGAACCTGGTAGAGCTCCAGGAGGTAAAACTCGCTGAAGTTTGGGCTGCCCCTCCACCCTCCTGACTGGGTCCCCTTGGAGATTTTAACTCTCAAGTTTGTCCACACTGAGCTTCTAGCAATTCAGTCACAGTTCCAATTTCCCTACCCCAGCACTGGTTCCTGTGGGTTTCTGCTCTGGTAGGTCGTGATCCTCTGTATTCACTCGTCACTCTCTCCAATCTGGGGGACAGCAGTTTGCCCTTTGACCTCACTTCTCTTATGGATCTAAGAAAAAAATGTTGATTTTTTTTTTTCAGTTCAGCTTTTTACTTGTTAGGACAGCAGTTTGCCCTTTGACCTCACTTCTCTTACGAATCTAAGAAAAAATGTTGATTTTTTTTTTCAGTTTGTTCAGCTTTTTACTTGTTAGGACAGTGTAAAGACTTCCAAGCCTTTTACACACTGGTCTGGAAACCCAGAAGTTCACTCGTCTAGAATTAATACAGCCCAAGAATCTTATTTTTCTCCTGCAACATCATTATGGGCTCAGATTAGCCTTGTAGACCAGACCAAAACATTCATGTTTGAGAGCTTGACTTTTTTTTTTTTTTTAATATGAACTCACGTTAATCCATGCCTCCCTATTCTATCTGTAATGAGCAGTTGTCAAAAGTTTTAACCTAAGTGCATAAGCTTTTATTTATCTTCATTAAATTTTATCTGTTTCATTTATTGCTCATGCTACCCTGTTGAGAGTATTTTAAATTTTGATTATTTTATCTGATGTATTGGGTACCTCTGCAGCTTTTGGTCTAAAATTCATAAGCCCATGTTCTCTTTCTTCAAGTCTTAAAACTATAGGATATTCTATCTCAAAGGGACACAAAATATCATATAACTCAGCCCCCATGGTTTAAAGATAAGGAAACTAAGGTCCAGACAACAGGCTAAATAACTCTTCCAAGTTACGTAACTCAGTGACAGAAGATTATGACCTTAAAAAAAAAGGACTGGTGAGGAGGTCTGTGAACCAAGTCTGAGACACATGTCACCAGAGGGGTGCTAGAACATTCAGCGGTACACGTGAGGTACAGTTGTTCAGCTGTAACTGAAAGAGTGTATTACCCTCCATTATATCCACTGCACCTTGATAAAATCCAGCAGAGGTCAACGCTTCAGATAAGAAACAAAGTTGTCTTAGAATGATTTTTTTTTAGTGAACGAGACTGGCTACTTGTAATAAACTCAACCATTTCCAAGTAATTAGTAAAAATATTTGTATAAACCAGTCTATTTTACAGTTTGGTTTCCACAGTCCTTTTGAAAAATCAGAATATTTCCCCACTTCCATTCTTCTGATATTTCTATTTTTATTTAATAAAACAAAATGAGTAATATACTTAAGACAAACCCAACTGTCTAAAATTTTAAATGTATCTAATTAACAATTGAATCAACAGACTTATTTGAAAATGTGGGGAAAAATCTTTGATGCAATTGCTTTATTTTTTTAAAATATTTATTTATTTTATTTATTTACTGGGTTGTGCTGGGTCTTAGTTGCAGCAGGCGGGCTCCTTAGTTGTAGCTCACAGGCTCCTTAGTTGTGGCTCACCGGCTCCATAGTTGTGGCATGCGAACTCTTAGTTGCGGCATGCATGTGGGATCATGCAGGGGCCCCCTGCATTGGGAGCGAGGAGTCTTAACCACTATACCATCGGGGAAGTCCCGATGCTATTGCTTTAGTCAGGTGCAAATGTGCAGCTTTAAATGCATGCTTTTATTGGGAAAAAGAGAAAATGAATAAGTGAATGAATGGATGAATGAATGAATGAACCAAGCATTCAACCTTTGGGAATATAGATAAAATAATTAAAAATGAGTTGAAAACTCATTATTTGACAGAAATATGAACAAGCATCTAACAACATTTTATTGCAAGAGGAGTGAAATAAACAAATATTAGATACTTAATATTAGACTTGAAAGAAATCTGTAGGTAAGAAGGAAATAAATCAAGGTGGTGAAAAGATTTGGATACCAGGAAAGGAAAGAAGGTTGTGGAGAATTTTTACAGAGGCGATAATTTTTTTTTTTAAAGCTTTGGAAAGGTTTTAGAAGTTGAACGAGAGCAGCTCATGATCCTGGCAGTTAAGAAGGCATTGGAGACCCTAGAAGCTCTTTCAGTAAATAGAGTGTGGGTTAGAAAGCCAGGCTACAAGAGACCAAGTTGGTAGGAAGAGGGTAGAAGAGGCAGCAAGAGTCACCCACCTTCAGAATTTCAGAAACTGTACAAAAAGGGCCCAAGAGTGAAGCCAGGTTGGGTTCTGGTGCAGGTGTTTCGAAGGATTCATGGATCTTCAGGAAGCTGCCTCTGTTGCTGCTGATTTAACCCACTGAAGAAGGCTGCGCTAAAAGAAAGTTCTTGGCACAATTTCCAAACAATCCCTCCTAGATGGTACTGTTTTTAATAATAGTATGTAGTGTAGACAACAGTAACGAAAGACTTTGATTACACAGAGCCAGTTGCTCATTAGATTTGGTGTTCAATGTCTTGTTAACGCCAAAGCCCCCTTAGCATCTCTTTTAACACTATTTACACGTTGCCCCCATCTTTAATCCAATCCAGTCCGGTCCTCACTGTCCGTCAGGTCTCTTGACAACTGCATTAATTTTCATTAATTTAGCACACGTGACTTAACAGCCAATAATAATTGTTGTAGAATGTTTAGTATGTCTTGTGAAGACCGCTGCTGCTAATATTTAAGATCTCTCTTAGCTAACTTTGTCATAAAAGCTGTCATGCCTGAAACACAAACAGTGGGCCGCATGCTTAGCAGGCTTGCCCTAGAAGTGCATGGGTTATAATTGTTTCTATCTGAAAGTACAGCCACCTTCAGTAGTTGTTTTCAAAACTCTTCTTATTCTTCTGGAAGCACGGGTAGTGGATGAGGGGAAACTTGGTTGAAAACAAAAAACGTTCAAAAAAGGAAAACAGTGCTCATCCTCTTTCAAGAGCTATTCAGATGAAAAATGGCTCGGCATGAGCTCGATCTGTATGTTTTTCATGGTTTTTAGTAGTAATGAAGATGCCTTAACCACAGTCTCTTGATAATGCTCTAGCACTTTCTTAGTACTTTTATCAACGTATGAATTTTAGAACTGGCAATATGGGAATTTGACTAGTACATTTTTGTTTATAAAAAAGGGTAACAACATTATAACTTCTTCATATCCGTGAATTATGAGCCTTGACTTGCATACAAGCGCAACTAAAATGCAGTGGAACTTCAGCATCCTAATAACTCTTCTTTCCACTGTGACTCGCGAGCAAGGGGGACGCACGCAGGCTGCTGAGTGCACTGCAGTGCCAGAGGTGAACGCCTTCTGAGTCCAGAATTTATGAGTCCTTTACATGTCATTCATTCTTTTTCTCAATAAACATGTATTGAGCGCCTTCTCTGTTGCCAAGCTGTAGTGTCTATACATTGAGAGGTCTCTACTTCCTTAGGAAGCGTATAAAAATTGGAAGTAAGTGGTGCATCATCACTATATATCCTCATCTCCATTAGGAAACATTATTCTCAATAATTTTTGGAAGGACATTAAAATAGCTTTGTTCTTTAAAGATGAAATGATGCAAAACGAACCATTTGAAAAAGGATTTTTTTTCACATTTCATGCGTTATAAATGAATAGCTCTTTTCTTTTATAAAGCAAATTCCAGGTTTTAAATTTGATTTGTCCAATCTCTGAAGCAATATAAGTTTCCCATACCTAGCCCATAATATTAGCTAGGACCGTTAAGACTTTATGGAAGGAGGAAGCATAGCGTTCTTTGCTTTTTATTACAGAACTCCGGATCAGTTCTGTTTTAGCGCCCTATCTAGTAATGGCAAGGATACAGCTGTCATATAAAAAGTAGGAGAATTACCATGTAAGTGCTGCAAGGTAGATCTGAGAGGAGGAAATGATGGCAAAATTGAAGGTAACTAAAATCATAACAAGTGGATCCCTCAAACTTGATTTTCAGTTTCCTACTTTTATGAAAAAGAAGCTAAATGCGAGAAAACAAGCTTCTATTAATGATTGGGCAGTAAAAATGCAAACTTTGATATTGACATGGTCAACCTCCTACAACTAAAATAATTTATAATCATAACTGGTCTTTCACATAATAGCCCTGAGATACTTCAAGATGATGAATCATTTGGGAAGTAATCATTCATTTTAGCAAATGTTGACTTGGTGTCCTCTATCTGCCAGACAGAGCACAGGTGCTGGCAAACCCTGGTTACCGAGAGAGGACCTGTCTGAGAGGGAGGGGGGAGTGGAGGGGAGTTGACTGCTGCTGAGACGTGGCGCAAAGTAAGGATGGACCTTCGCTCTGCGGAGTCATTGGTGACCTCGAGGGGTGGTTTCAGAGCGATGGCAGGGAGGCCACAGCCAAACCTTGGTGGGCCAGGACTGGAGAAGCACAAGTAGCACATTAAGACACTGCTGAAAAGACGTGTTGTGAGGAGGGAAAGAAGTAGGATGGCAACCAGGAAGGAATGAGGGTTCAAAGGAGAAGTTGGGAGACACACTTGCGCGCGCGCACACACACACACCACGGTTGTGTGCTAATGGGAAAGATATGGTAGAAAGGGGGAGATGGTGATGCAGGAGAGCAAGATCCAGGAGCAACAGTCTCCAAAGTTCAGAGCAGATGGGATCTCCCCGCACGTGGGGAGGCGGGCCATGGCCAGGAGCAAGGGACGCTTCCTCCATGGTAATAGGTGAAAAGGCTTAGACCACAGGTAGACGCAGCTGCCTTTTAACAAATGTTTCTAGAACACCTGTTATGTTCTAGGCAACTGGCAACATGGCAGAGAGACCGAAGTCCTGTCTCCATGAAACTTTTATTCCAGTGGTGGATGGGGGAGGTAGACAGATCATAGCCAAATAGGTAAAATATGTAGTATGTCAGGTGATGCAAAGCGCTATCAGGAAAAGTAAAGCAGGGACGTGGGGAAGGAGGATACGGAACGCGGGGGCGGTAGTGTGGGGTGAGGGTGGACTCAATTCTCGTGGACCAGAGCCCTTGATGTACTTCTATGAACTGACTTCGTGGCTCTCAGACACATTTATTTTTCAAAGTCAGATTATATATGGCCTTGTTCCCACAGGCCAGAGTTTGTGGGAAATCTATTCTCAGCCTGGCTTCCCAGGTGCCCCCTTCTGTGGGTTACCCCAGACTCGCCCAGCCCTGCACCTCTCCTTCAGAGTCCTCATCACAGGTTTTAGTCATACATCTATTTATGTGCTTATGTGATGAATGTGTTTTCTAGAACCTCCAGGAGGGAAACTATGTCAGTTTTGGACAGTTGCAGTGTTGGCCATAATGGGCCCTGTTTGTTGAATGAATGAATGAATGAAAAGTAAAAAAGACTATTTTCCATAAGCCACATCTTTAAGAATCTTGTTGTTTTATTATTCTGTGGTCACTTTGAAATTATCACGCCTCACTTCGTGTAGCTGATCTAGACCTTTTTCAAAGCAGGTAAGGTATGTTTTTATATCAACAGAGCATGTGAAACAGAGTTGTCCTCTAAGTTAAACAATGACTCTCCACCTAATTTGATTTTTTACAGGACCAGTGCCAAAGGTGCTCCCCTGAATATAAATAAGGTCTCCACTAGCCTGATGAATTTTGGAAGAAAGTTGATTTCTCCGGCAACGGCCCCGTGCGGTGCGGATGGCCCAGTACCGGGAGGCAGTGGCGGTACCTCCTCCCCGGCTGTGGTTCCCCCCAGGACCCTAGCAGAGGCCCCCAAGCATCCTCTGCAGCAGCAGCAGAGGCTGATGAAATCGGAAAGCATGCCAGTGCAGCTGAACAAAGGTAAGGGAGAATACTAGTTAACCTAGAGGAAACACTCCCAGGGTAGCCTGGGATTTCCTCACCTGCCTATGAGGGATCACCGTCCTAGAAAGAGAAATTAGTGTAAGACTTAATTTTTAAAAATCTGTTATAGTAGGTCCTTCTTAAATGGCAATATCAGATACTATATTGTTCTTAAGAAGGTTTTATGAGGTAATTTGTTAAAGTACGTTTTTTAACATCTGTACCTTAGTATACTTGCATTTGTGTCCTGGTGATGCCCGCAGAGTATGGCGTGAACTATCACAGCACGGAACTTGAGGTCAGTTGACCGAGATCTCTGCTAGCTTTGTATAGTGATGCTTCTGGCTAGAAGAGCATCTGAAATGGGAAGGTCTGGTACCCTGGGCTCTGCTAGTCACGGCATTTGTCCGTGCAGTTGGTTTGGAGGAAGCGGGTCACCAGGCTTGCAGTCCCTCTTCCAGCTGCTTTACCTCCAAGGAATACAAACTAGAGCCCAAAGCGGGGAAGAGGCCAAACAGAATATCTCAGGCAGCAGAGTCAGTGTCTGAGTCCCTGCACTGAGAGAACCAGAGGACGTGAGAGCCGGATCTCTCAGCTGACGAGTGTGCACTGCTGCTGGGAGCGCCGTCAGCGGCTCTCCTGCTGCTGGGACTCAGGTACGCTCCTTTCCATTTCAGGGCCTTTCCAGCGCTTCACTGCCTCCGGTGTTTGGTTCATAAGGGAGCCCTTCAGGTTCTTACTCAGAACCTTTTTCTCTTATTTTCTACTTAGTTCCAAAGACATATGAATTAAGTACCCCTACTCGTAGCCAATGAGAAACAGCCACACTTATTTTTAGTGATGGGACTCTGCTATCTATACTATGGAAGCAAGAAATAGTAGCACGATGGCAGAAAATCTACAAAAATCAATCCTAAGGCCTCACAAAGCATAGTGTCTGTGGCCAGTTAGTGTCAGAGCAAATACCCTCCTGACCCCTGCCTCATCTGTGTCTTAAAGGTGTCCCTGGATCATAGCCAAGTTCAGTAACAGGTGTTGACAATAACAATAGTAATATTGAATCAGTAAGAAGACCTTAAACCATGTTCCATATACTCTGTTTAAGAAGGTTGCATCCAAAATTATTTAAAAAATTAAATTATTGGCATTTAAACTGGTAAAAACTTAAGTTAAATGGACTCTTCTCCAATGATAGAAAATAATGAGTTATTCAATAATGAGTGTGTGTTCTCTTCTGTTAGTTTCATCATATTATCTATCATTGCCTATATGAAGTATTAGACTTTATATAATTAGTATTTAAATTTCTATTAGAATATTCCGTTTACCTTACATACGAATATCTCTTTTAAAATTACATTCTTCTGTTTTTAATGTAGAGCTATCACACATGATTTAAAGAATAGGAGACTTCAGACCATTAACATATTGTAAATGTATTTTAATGCCAAGAGACATGCCCACTTCCAGGATGGAAATGAATGTTATTTTATATATTTCTTAATTGTACTGTGTTACTCTTCTAAACAAATATGATTTCAATATTGCTTTGATAACAAGCTGTAGTCAATAGTAATTCTAACTGATGGCAGCAAGTGAGTCAGAGAATCTCTTAATGCCGTTAAATTTTCTGAGGAACCAAGCCAAATGACTATAGAAATATAAAGTTGTGTCTCTAAGGAAATGTCAAGTATTAATATCGCAGTGAGTGAGAAAGGAAGCGCATGAGGATGGAACAATTGATGAAAACTAAGTCTCCAGTTATAAGGAAACAACAGAGCGCTTAAGCAGAGTATTTGGAACATGAACATCGCTGGGGCATTTTGTAACTGATCCCTGTGCTGAACGAAAGTGGTCTTGTTTGGCAACTCTCCTTTTTATTTCTGGTTTGTTCTTTTCATGTCAGCCTACAAAAAGCTTGTCTACCTTCATATTAAAGGTATATCGTCCTGCTAATGCCCCTCCCTGCATGAAGTTTTGAATAAAATGGAGTAAAAGGAAGGAGAAAGGTTTATACCAGGAGAAGCGAGGGTAGGTTGATCCCCTTCCTTCATTCACTCTCCAGTGAACCACGGGCAGAATCCTGAAGCTTTCAGACCCTTTTCCTCACCCGGAAATAAGAGGTTTGGGCTGATCCCTGGGGAGCCTCCCAGCTTCAGAAATCTGCGGTTCCTGTGGTAAAAGATACCAACATCGGTTGTTTATGCTGGTGTTTCCCACAAGTGTCCTGCTGTGCTGTGACACTGACAAATCTGCAGGTGTGTCACCTGGCCCCGGCAATGAGCGAGCAAGTGTTTACCCTTTCAGAAGGCATGTGTTGGAATAGGACTTCTGACTGTCTCCGAACAGGGTCATCTACTTAGTGCCTTTTCAGTGTGCTCTGCTGGAAAATTTGAAAGTTGTTTTGAAAAGTGGTTGTTTACACAGCTGGAAATCCTTATGGCTTTCATAAGTTAGTTAACTCTCGATTACCTGTGCTTGTGTAGGGGAAGAGTTCTACGGAAAAGCCAACATTCATGTATCTGTCGCTTGAAATGCCTTTTGCTGTTGGCGTCTCTGTTGGGGCCGGGGTCCTGAAGGGAGGAGGGAGCACAGATGGTCCTCCATCATTTTCCTGGTGGCATCCAATATTAAAATTAGTCTCAATCTCTAAATATACATTAATAGGTGATCCAGAAGCAGCAGAGTGAAATGGGTAGCAAGCACAGAATTGAAAATTTTCAGATGTACAGAAAATGAGGCACACCATTGACCAGTGAATAGAGAGTTAACTATATTAGGAAAATTCAGGACCTGAGAAGTTCCACTAAAAGTTGTTTATCACTTGTTTGGCATATGTACCGATTTATAGATTTTATTTCAGCTATAGGAGAATATAAATGCATGTACCGTTAATTGATAGGAATGGTCTAATGACAACCCAGTAATTTCCAGATGAGCTGGCTGTGCTGTAAATCATAATGGTAGCAAGTGGTCAAGGCACGGAGGGTTGTTATATAATTCAAAACTTGATTCTTTTTACTAGTGTGTAAAAGCTACAGGGAAAGCAGATCTGTTAATCATACATTATCATACATAGAAAATATGGTGCCTTTTAAGAAGGCTTGTTTTTCAGCTCGTTAATCTCAAAATAGCATGGGGCTTCAGATGCTGATCTATCCAGGGGATGATTCTGTCCACAGGGACTGTGCTTCATATTTGTCATCCAGGAAGGAAATCAAAGAACCAAAAAAATCTTCCTTCTCAGTGGTCGTGTACCTCAAGTGCTTCACAGTATTTCCTTTTCCTTTCTTTCCTGCATTTTTTAAATGTACTCCCTTCCCCCCACCCCCCTTTTCCTCTGTTTTTTGAATTTGAACACTTCTTTATTTTAAGCATTTACTGCAGGTCCAATTTGTAAATGAAATCTCGCCTATAATAAGTATATCAAGTTTAAAGGGTATGCAGTTCGCAGGTTTATTTTTACATGTTGACATTTATAAGTGCATGTGGTAACTTATGAAATCTTTTCAATACTTAATATGAAATTAGAACTTGTTTAGGTCTTTATCTTATCACTGAAGAAATTGGTTTCAAGTTTAGTTAAAAATAAATTTTGTCTGTTGCAGGAGGAAATCAATTTCAGAAGAATGTTGACTTCTTAATAAAGGCATATAACTTACTTTGGGATAAAGATTTTTTTAAAAAAATAAGAAAATATAAAATCATGCTGTTATTTGTAGCATAATGAAATCTGCTCAGCCAAGTCTTTTGATGGCTAAAATTTCCTATACTTTAGACTAGTAGAAACTTGTTTTTTTCCTTAACAAAAACAGGCACAAAAGCTTTTTAGGAAACACTTTTTAAAAATCAGTTCCTTTAAAAAATATTTTATGTTAATTTTTCTAAGATTGTGTTGTATTTTCTGTTTGACTGTACTTTTAGTAATTAGGTTGATAAGTAAAAGTATTCCAGCATTAAATATGAAAGAAAAGTTGATTTTTTTTTTCTTCTTTATGAAATCTAATTATTTTTTCTTATGAAATCCAGGCGATGTAGTTACAGGAAGCGATGCTCAGGTTTCTGTTCCTGTCCAGACCCTAACTGACCTCCCAGGTATAGTTACCATGGCAATGCAGTATCTCTTTGCCTGCAGTACTATCATTGCCTCTTCCCAAGCTCCATTTTCCTTTTTGCCCACCTTCCATTCATGCTGTTTATCAGTTCACTCCATTGTTCAGCCACTGAGTGGCACTGTTGTTAAGAACAAAAGTCCCCTCTCATGTCATATCGTGCTGATGCCAAATCCGGTTAAGATGTGGGTTTTTTATCAAGTTTGCACCAGCTTCTTTCCTTGCCGAAATATGGTCACTCTAGATTTTGTGATTATTTTACCACCACGTTTTATTTGGCAGCTCACGCTGAAGTGTTCTTTCAGTTGTGCATAGGTGCTCTGTGACAGGATTTGACAAATTAGTTCTGAGGTTAAGACATTTTAGATGCTGTGTGTATGCATATTATTGTATGTATTAGCCAGAGGTACTTATTATATTTTAGCTAAAAGAATTACAACTTGATTCTGAAATACGTTTTTAAGTACAGGCTTTGTACTATGAATCATATTAACAGAATTAAATTTCAGTGTGACAAATCTCTATGTAGAGTCATTGGCAATGATTTAAAATAAAAAGATAATAGTTAAATATCATAACTGTGTGTTCAAAATCTAGAACAAGTTTATTTAAGAAATACAGAATAATAGTAATCCATATTCAGCAGCTCCTGTGGAATTTAGAAACATATAAATATTTAAAGTTGCTGCATTCATCTTTTATTATATAATCTTTTAGATTAAAAATATGCTTTGTTTTAATACAGAGAGGAATTCTGTATTAAATGGAAGCCTAGACTAACTTTAAGAATCCTCCATTCAAATTCAGACAAAAAAGATAGCCGTATTAATTGAAATTCCTATCAAATTCTTCCTTAATTTAAAATATCCACACAGTACAATCATGCTACTAGTATTAAAATACTGTTCTAATATGATATGTCTCCATAATATCTGTGCTTTTTAATAAATTAACAGAAAACAATATATTGTGATTAGGAGATCAGTGGTGTGTTGACTTAACATCTTAAAAAACATACTGTGGCACAGAGGGGTGTGATCTTACTTCTATATATAGTTCTGTGTTTCACAGGTACTGTTTCTGGCTGTGTTCTGGTAAGTGAACCAGCTGACCTTTAGGGCTTTTCAAGCTCAGGGATTCTGTGAAAAGCTGCTGTTTACTCTGCTTGGTGTCTGTGGAGTGATCTGTATAACAAAGGGGTGCAGTAGCATGGCCAGTAGAAGAGGCAGATCACCTCCAGATGACTTCTCTTTAGCTTTGTCAGTTATTGCGCTTAGATGAATATTGATGTGATCTTCTGATACGGTGAGGATTCGTAGGACTTAAATTTGTTTCCTAAAATTAAAATCTGAGCCCCCCAGGCAACTTCGTTTTTGGCCTCGCCACGTGGCTCACGGGATCTTAGTTCCTCGACCAGGGATCAACTCGGGCCCTTGGCACTGAAAGCGCGGAGTCCTAACCACTGGACTGCCAGGGAATTCCCCCCAGGCAACTTTTTAACCAGAGTTTTGTTATCCCAAAGTGAGTTCGCCTGCAGAGTATTCCTCTGGGTATTGAAGCCTGATCATTTTATTTATACCTGTGGAAAGAGAAAGCTGAAGGCTGGCTTGTCTGTTCTGGCTTCTGCTTTTATGCTACTGCTCAGTCCATGTTTTCCTGCAGACCAGAGCCACGTGAACAGTGTCGCTTTTTAAATAGACGCTTAAAGAAGGAGGTTGTATCATTTTGTTCAAATAACTTGTGTTGTAGAAGTAGAATCACCTCATTCACTTATTCAACCAGTGTTCATTGAGTGCCTACTGTGTGCCGAGCTCTGTTTTCATCAGTCCCTTGGGCTTCCCTCCAGCTTCACCAGGCTGCTAGGGCATCCCCGGTGCTTTAGATGACCCAGCAAGCCCTCATGATCAGGAACCAGCTCCTTTTCCGATACCCTGTTCTAAATTACCCTGCCTGCCCTGCTCCAACAGAGACTGTATCAGTCTGACAGGGAAGAGTCCAGTGGCTTAATGAGACATGAGGCCAGATAAAGAGCTTCCAATCTGTGATGAGACAGTAGGATGATACCTACCCGGATTTGGAGAAGTCACAGTGTGTTTCCCTCAACACACTTCCTGCAGAGTGTCAGAAAGCAAGGGGAAGCAGAAGTAAACCAAAATAGTCAGTGGTGGCAACAAAAAACTTTCTAACAATCTCTGCTTGTTAGGGTCAGTAATATTGGAAATTGGAGAACCTCATCAGACGTGCTAAACCCACAAGAGTAGATATACTTTTCATTTCAGGGAAATAAAACTAACATTTAGACTTCCCAAGTGTCTTTTTTCAAAGCAGTGGAGCAAATTTCAAGACATTAAGTAAATATCAATATTTTCAATGATTCTTTGATTGTAGATAGTCTCTTCTTCCCATGCGGTTTCATATCTGTATCTTTGCCTTTTAACACACAGTAATTATACAGGTTTTAATTTTTTGAAGAAAATTCTGAATATAAAGTGAGATCTCACAATTTAGGTCAATAAATAATATTTGGAAAATTGTTGGAAAGTTCCATTTTATATTTCTCAGTGTAGGTTGCAATCATAAAAAAATGTGCCACAGGACAGTTCACTTTTGGCAACTCAAAGAGTTTCTTCAAAATTATTTTTGGAAATGGCACGTCTACCCCCAGGAACTTTTTTCGAGAGATACTTAGGAATTATTAATTCATAAACTAAAAAACTTTAAAATATGGGGAGATAGACACACGCATATACACAGACATTACTTCTAAAGAGAATTTAGAATTTCCAACAACAGAAGTATATAAGTATTATCACATAATGGACCCTTAGGAAAGAAATTTAGATTTCTTAAGTTATTGCCATAGGCAATGTTAAAATTTGTATTCGTGTATATGTATTTATGTTACTAACATGGATGTATAGATATCATAGATATCATTATATAACATTTATCAGGTTGGTTTTTTTTTTCTTTTCCATTATGGTTTATCACAGGATATTGAATATATGTAGCTCCCTGTGCTATACAGTAGGACCTTGTGTTTCTCCATTACATGTATAATGGTTTGCATCTGCTAATCCCACACTCCTGGTCCATCCTTCCCCTCCCCTCCCCACACCTTGGCAACCACAAGTCTGTTCTCTATGTCTGTGAGTCTGTTTCTGTCTCTTAGATAACTTCATTTGGGTCGTATTTTAGATTCCACATATAAGTGATAATCATATGGTATTTGTCTTTCTCTTTCTGACTTACTTTGCTTAGTATAGTCATCTCTCTAGGTCCATCCATGTTGCTGCAAATGGCACTATTTCGTTCTTTTTTATGGCTGAGAGATATTCCATTATATGTATGTACCACATCTTCTTTATCCATTTATCTGTTGATGGACATTCAGGTGGTTTCCATGTCTTGGCTATTGTGCATTGTGCTGTTATGAACATAGGGGTGCATGTATCAGGTTGCTTTTTTAAATAAAAAAGGTTGAGAAAGATCAAAAATCTCCCTGTCCAGATAACCACTGTTGACATTCTTAAGGTAAAACTGAAGTACATATAATATTAGACAATCCCCAACTAATTAACGGCATTACATGGGAAATAAAACAACCCCCTTTTCTCCTCCCACTTCTTTCTGCCAGCCCATTTCACTAAGGGTATCCACTGTTAAGTTTCTTATAATGCCTTGTAGGAAAAAAAAAAAATAGATTTTAAACTGAGAGACAACATGCGAGTCACATTAATGTGTTAACAGCTTGTGCCTGGAGATGACTTCACTCTGGACCTTCACGATGAAAACACTAACAGAAAAGTCCCAGTGCAGGTGACAAGCAGCAAATGGGTAGAACAAAGAAGAGGGAGGTCAAATCAACTCGAGCAGGACATGGTGACAACAGGACAGAGAGCTGCTGCTGCCCGCAAGGATGAGGGAGGAGACTACAGAGCCAGAAGGTTATCTTGGTAGATGACCCGGTACTGCTCCCTCTGGGTGTTGTTGAGACATGATAGTCCTGAAGCAGAACAAGTAGTTCCATTATGTTCTGAACAATTGCAGAGAAGTACAGAACATGTAAAACAAATATGGGGACGCATCAGTTAGCTAGAAAACGCCTCTTTTCCAACAAACACTTACTTCAACAAACATTGAATAAATGAGTTGTTTTTGGATTGAGAACAAGGTCAGAATTTGCCCTTTGCTATCCAAAGACCTCATTCCACTTTTCTTTAATTCGAAGTCACATTTACTGCAGCCCTTTGTAGGGGAGCAGGCTGGTGCATCTTTGCCCAGCCCGGGCTCAGGAGTCAGGCCTGGGTTAGGGTCCTGCTTTCGTCACTGCCTTGCTGGATGACCCAGCGAGGCCACTTCACCGCTCGCCTGTAAAGACAGAGAAAGAGAGCAGCTGCTTCAAGGGCAGTTACCTGTCCCATAGTAAGGGCTCGAGGGCACTGCCTACTCGGGGGCTGGTTCTGGTGCTGGCATCATTATGTGTTTTCCTCAGGTACCTCTTTGGTTTCCAGAATCAAATAGATGAACCTACTCAACACCTCTGTCTTTTCTTTGCTTAACAATGTCTTCTGACAATCCGAAACCCTGTGTTTGCACGCCAGCCCTGGATGCGATCAAGCTTGGCCTCTCTGGCCAGGCTAGAACCAGGTCTGTTTCAGGGGCTGCAGGTACAGCCTGCTTCCTTTCCCCTCCTGTGGCACCAAGGTGTATGTTTTTAACGAGTAGACCTGAGCCCTCTTGCTGTCTGTCACTCAGGTCTGTGAGGTACCAAAGTGTCACCAGGCGGGGCCCAGCTACGTCCTGTCTTCTCCGGGTCGCTGAACGACGTCAAGGCGACCCCCTTCCTGTGGCCACAGCACCGGGCTTCCCAAAGGCTTTGCCCTTCCCGCCCTTCTGAGCCAGGCCTCCCACCAGCGACCCCCAGACTTCCTAGCCTCCTGAACGTTTTGCCTTTGGGTGCCCTGTGTCCAGATCCCCCAGCTGGTTTCAGGTTTATGGGGGTTCTGCCCGACTATGTAGGAATACAGCCCAACCCCTGTTCTTGCTTCCCATTGAGTTTAATGAGAGAAAAGTCATGAAAATATTATGCATGAGGCATAGTAGGAACTTAATAAATATTCTTCCCCTTCCTCCTTTCCTCTCTCCCAGCCTCTCTGTGGTCAGGGTCCCCACTGATGCCTGTGAAGCTCGTTCAGTCAACTCAGGCGCTTGACAGATAACCTCCACTGACACGTAGCACGGGGGGCCCGGAAGTTTTATTGAATCTTTCAGAGAAGGACAGAGAGTGAAGGAAAGATTTAATATACCCAGACACGGCCGTATCTAGTCCAAGGAGTCCCTTTGCGCATGTTAGAAAAAGGCACGTCCCTGCAGCTCGCACCAGGGCGTGCATCCGAACCCGCAGGCGCTCCCGGGCGTGGCGTGCGTGGTGGTCCTGGGCTCAGAGCCAGTTAGCCCAGGTCTGCGGGCGGTCACCGGGCAGTGCAGCCCGCGGAAGGACAGCCCAGCAGGAGAGCACTGGCAGGTCTGTGACCAGAGGACTGCCTGTGAACCCGCCTGCTCTGGATTTGGAAGTGCCCAGCGTGCTGGTAATGGTCTGGGTCTGCGCAGCGCGTGGCAGACGCCGGGAGCCGCGCTGAGCCCTTTACACACGCGACCCACCTAGGACACACAGCGCGCGTGAAGTGGATGCCTCCCTTGTGGATGAGAACTGGGCCTGTGGAGGGTCAGTGACTCGTTCGAGGCCGCACAACTAGATACCAGCGGAGCTCAGACTCCAGCGCAGGTGCTGACTCAGCAGGTGTTGGTTTGAGGAATTGTGCTTTGTGTCTCTCAAATCTATCACCCCAGCTTTAGTTGAAGCCTTATAATCTCTTGCATGGGCCAGTGCAGGAGATGCCTCGTTCAGCCAAGCTCCTGTAATCCTTAGGCTACTTTCCTGCCTAACATCTGTAATAACTCCCATCGCTACTGACAAGAGAAAGGCCAAACCCCTTCACATGGGAACAAGCTGCTCTTCTTGGTCTAGCTGGCCCTATTTTTAGAGCCCCACCTTCCCTCTTGCCTCCCTCCCCCTATTTTTAGAGCTGGATGACCAAGAGAGAAAGAAGCTCACATTTGGGGTACCCGCAACTTTTAGAAAGAATTTGATTCCCTCCTCCCCACCCCAGCCCACCCCCGAGAAAACCATTGAAGTAATCATCAAATGAAACAGAAGCACTCTGTTGAACTTAATCCTTTTTTGTTTACACTGATATTGGTGTCATTTTCAATTCCATATGGATGGCAGGAAGCGCTGAAGGATTAATCAGGCTTTGTCTGAGCTCCATGTTCCCAGGAGTCTAACTGCCTTGTAAATACCATGTTTTCTGCCCAAAAATGACCTTCCCTGAGCCATGACCCCCACCACTGCCCACTCCTCAGATTTCAAGATGTAGCTCACAACTCTGATGGCCTGAGACAGGATTGGATGGTCCCTCTTTTGTGCTTCCAGAGTCCCGCTGTTCATACTTCCGTGTTTGCTTTTACCACCTGGGGTTGTAGGTTAGTCAATGCAGGTACAGGTCTGTGTTTCCCTTGTGCTGCTGTTTTAGGAGCTTCTCACGAGCTCCTCTTGTGGTCATCCCCCCATCCTCAGCGCTGGGCAGAGTTTCCAGAGACATGTCCTCAGATCAGTCTGCATAGGGCTTTTGTTCCCCGATGTTTGGTTATGAAAGGAAGGCTGGGCATGCCTGAGGTGGCTTGAGAATAGGTCAGTATTTAGTATATTCGAGAATGCCTTACCATATAATCGTAAATAATTGTCTTGGGTCAGGACTTTGGAGAATTCGGGTAGGAAGCCTTCGGGGGAGTGCCCTCAGGGTCAATACGTGGGGAGTCAAAGAAGCAGTGTTGCCCTCAGTTGTCTGTTTTGAGACAAGGGGGCCAGCCTTTGTCCTCTGTCCACCCAAACCAGTCACTGGAATGGAGCTGTTCCCCGGGGAAGGGGCATGATCTCGGGCAAAGCAGCTCTCCTCGGCTGGGGCTGTTTCCAGAGGGGAAGCCGTGAGAGCCAGCGGCAGCCCACGCTCCCCGCAGCTGGGGGAACAAGTGCCTCGGTCCCGAAGGGGAGATCTGGGCGGGGCTCTGCAGGCTCCCCTAGGAATGAGCATCGGGTTTTGGTGCAGCACAGGAAATGGTTAATGTTGTTCCTGTCAGTTAAAAACTTTCAAAGGTTTACAGGAGTATCAGGGCTACTGTGCAGTTTATGGGCTGCAGGCGTGTTGAGAGTCCTGACTCCTCAGCTTGGGAGCTGTCCGGGTGAGGCCCGGGTGATGGAAAGTCTCATCCATTTACCCCGTGTTGTCCTGGTCCATGTGCTAGGCCTGGAAAGGGCGGAAAGTCTGACGGTCCTTTCTTCTGTCTCACGTGCTGGTGACTCTGTCTTCTTAAGGTCTAAATGTCTACGGTCCCAAAGGGCACAAAAATGTTAGCTAATTTCTATAATTGAGGGGAAATGTATTTTGTACAGGGTTTTTATACGAGATACAGGCCAAGTAGTACTTTATTAATACTACCACCAATTTGGAATTTGATCGTTCAGAGATAAATTCTGATAAGAGCTGGCTTAGTGTTATCTCTGAAAAGGTAGTTTGCCCAGGAGATTAATAGCTACAAAAGAAACTTAGGGAGAACAGGACACTTTCAAGTTCTTTCTGGATTGGGTAACTGGATACTAAATCTCACCCAGTAAATAACTGATGAGCTAATTTATTAAAGCAGGTATTCAAAAGATCTCTCCTAGATATGTCATTAGCTTATTTTGTTATGATGGTTACTTTACGTAACAGCCTGCGTGTTGTGAAAAACATTTGGAAATTTAGACTGTTAAGTGGTTTATACCTGTCCTGTCCAGTGTGGTGTCCGCTAGCCACACAGGACCTTGGAATGCTTGAAATATATGCTATTTTTTTTTTCTTTTTTTCCACTTTGGAAGAAAGATGGGGGCAAAAGTTGTTATAGTCTACAGAATTCTAACTTTTTCCAGCAGTATAATAAAATTTAAATGATTCTACCTGGAATTTTAGATTAACTCAGAATCTGAACTATAATGTCAAATGTTCAGAGTCTAGAGATCTTAAGTAGAGAAATACTTCTGAAATACTTAAGAAATAACAATGAGCATTTCCTACTATTTTAACAGTTCTGTGAATCAAAAGTCTGATTCAGGTCTCAGCAAGCTAAAACCAAGGTGTCAGGAGGCTCTAGGGAAGAATCATCTGTGCTGTTGGCAGAATTCACTTCCTTGTGACTGTAGAACCAAGGTCCCCATGTCTTCACTGGCCGTCAGCTGAGGGCCATTGCCAGCTCTAGAGGATCCACACTGCCTCACGTCCCTTCCCCCACGTTCAAAGCCAACACCACCATCAGCTCCCTCTCCTGCTTCAGCTGCCTTCTTTTTCTTTAGTCACAGCTCTGACTCCTTCTACTTTCCTGTTTCACTGTAAGGACTCGTGTTCACACTAACCCACCATCATCACCCAGGACACTCTTCCCATCTTAAGGTTCTTTAAATCACACCTGCAAAGTCTCTTTCGCCCCATAAAGTAGCATATTCATAGGCTCTGGAGATTAAGGGCATAGGCATTATTCCACCTGCCGTATAATATGGCTTTTGGGGGGAAGATATGAATGATCAAAATTGACCCAAGAAAAAGTAGGAAACTTTAATAGAGGAATTAACATAGAAAAAATCCAAACAGCCGCTATAGTAGTGCCTTTCAAAAGTCACCAGCAGCAGAGTTATAGGTGAATGATCCAAATTTTGAAGGGACAGATAAATTCAGTTGTATAAACTTAGAAAAAGATGGAAGTTTTTTCATTTCATTTTGTGAAGAAAACCATGTTCTCGTGAATCAAAATGCTTTGGCTTCTTAGATTTCTTTTTTTCTGTGGACTTTTAAAAGTAATTTGAAACTCAAAGCTGAGCAAACATTCCTTTTGTTTTAGCTTTATCTTCCACCACCCCAAGGCAATAAAAGCTTCTTAAGGAGTAGAGTTCCAAGGAGCAAGGAGAAAATGTTCATAAAGGAAAACGAAAAACCTAGGTTTATAATACACACTTTAGTTGTTTTTCACTTTATCATCTTGGGTAAGAAATGCCTTCCTAAGTAGGACCCTAAAAACAGAAGCCATGAAGGTAAATGTAAACATACACAGACATATATACAAAGGGCTATGTTCTAGAATTTAGGAGGAACTCCCCTAAATCAGTTTTTTAAAATGAAATTAACAGAGACGATTCACAGAGGACCTTCAGATGGCCCATATTATTATGTTAAGAGATATTGTTTAAAAAGATATTCAGCCTCACTAGTTATCAAGAAACTTCAAGCTAACATAATGAAGTCTTCCTTCCATCAGATTAACCAAATAAGTAAGTAGATAAAGATATCATACATCATATTACGTTTACACTTATATATAAATATATATTACACACATATATGTCTGTTAAAATCCTAGGAGGAAGCAATTTGGAATCATCTAAATTTAAAATGTACATACCATTAAACATAGCAGTTCCATGTATATAAATTTATCTTACAGAGATAGCCAACTGTACCTAAAGATGTACCTCTCCAGAGTGTTGTCATTTTGTTTGCAAAGGCAAAAAATTAGAAAAATCCTAATTATTCAGGAGCACTACAAAATTTCTTTCTTCACATTCCTTAAAAAAGGTAAGGCAGATTTTTATATAAATGAAAGACAAATTTTCATGACCAAGTCCAAAAAACATGTTACAGAGGGATGTACTTTTGGAATAACAGAATAAGGACCTCTGAAAAATCTGTTTCTCCATAAAAGTAGCAAGAAGAATGGCAAGAATGCCGAAATCAACTTGTTCAGAACTCTGAAAATTAGTCAAAGGATTGAGTCAATTTGAGGAGCATCTATTCAAGAAAAAAATGGCTGAATCTCAGTAACAACCATGAGAAATGAAATATTTCCTGCTATATCAATAAACAGAGGATGTCACAGTCATCAGGGATCGCAGCCCTCCAACCTGAGCCGAGGAAACTCAGGGCTGAAAAGAATACCTGCCATCTAGCAGCCATCAGACTGCAGCCACTCCCTGTGGTGAGCCCTGAGGAAACTCAGGGTGTGTCAGGATACTGGCCCCAGACAGCTGAGGTGCATATCAACGGAATGATTTCGGTGAGCCGAGACTCTTGCATCTTCCCATGTATAGAAAAGCGCTAAATGCCTTAACTTGAGATATCTGGTTTTCTTTACTTAACAATAATCTTTTGATGTTCAGACTACCTGCCCTTTGTTACAAAACTCCTATATAACCTGGCTCCACCCCCCCCCCGCCCCCCTCCCCCGCTCACCTCCTCGGAGCAGCCTCTCTCAGAGCTATCTGAAATGCTGTCTCCTGGGGCTGCAGTCCTCATTGTGCCCCAAATAAAACTTAACTCGCAGCTCTCACGTTGTCCATATATATATTTTTTTAAGTCAACAACAGCATGCTTTGTAACATTTTAACTTTCCCTATTTCCACCCTCTCTCCCCAGCTCTGCCATAGCCTTTGATAAACAGCAGCCTGGCAACCACTGAAGGAAAAAGAATGAATTTGGAGCACCCTAAAAGTCCCATCCCCAGTAAATGTCACTAGTTGACCTGTGCAGCAGCACCCTCAAAAAACCTCTTTCTTAGGGCTTGTCTTTATTGGACTTTAATCAGAACTCGCTAAGGGAGAAACCCTATCCACAGAGCATCCATTGAAAATAATCAGTGGCAGTTACTTAATATCACAGCTGCCCAAGGCAGAAATGGAGCAAACAAGAGGCTAACTGAAAACTTAACAGGCAAATCAGAGGCTAGCAAAAAATTTAAAAGGAAAATCTAAGGAATGAGATGTCCATCGGGAGTTTTGAAAAGCTCCAGTATATTCCTGGGAATCGAGAAGGCCACACATATGCAAGATTATACACATGCCCAGGGAAGATTTAAGACGGGTTTAATCTGTCAACTCTGGATGAACTTGAGGCTCTGCATAGACAAGAATGAAGGCTAGAGCAGAATTGTGAACTGCCTGCTGAGCACTGAAGGCACGCCTGTACAGAGCCCCCAGCAGAGGCTCAGAGACTGACTGGTTCAAGGCATTTAAGGAAAGGAAATTTCTGTCTCTTATCTGACCACTAAGCTAACTGAGCAGAGACTTCAGGGGCACACAGCAGCAAAGGATATAGACTTTACAGAATTAGTTTAGGGAAGTCACTAAAAAACAAAACAAACAGCAAGAAAAACAAATCTGGGGGTTGGGATGGGATCTAATTTGCGGAGCTGCCACATTATTTTATTAAAATGGCCAATTTTCAATAAGAAGTCTGAGACATATAAAGAAACAGAAAAGTATGGCCCATATTATAGGGAATAAAGCAATCAATACACACTGCCCCTGAGGAAGCAGAGACACTTATTTGACTTACTAGATCAGTAAGCTATTAAGTCAGCTATTACAAATATCTTGAAAAAGTTCAAACTGTGCCTGAAGATCTACAGGAATGTATGAGACCAGTGTCTCACAAAATAGAGAATATCAATAAAGCGATAGGATTTTTATTTTTGAAGAACCAAATAGATATTCTGGAGTTGAAATACAATAACTCAAATGAAAATTTCACTATAGAGGATCAACAGTAGATTTGAGCTTACAGAAGAAGGAATCATAAAGATATGTCAATTGAGATGATCTGGTTTGAAAAGCAGAAAGACAAAAGAATGAAAGAAAATGAACAGAGTCTCAAAGACTTGCAGAATACCATCAAATATACCAACATACAGATGATGGGAATTCCAGGAGAGAAGAGAGAGAAAGGCGCAGAAGGAATATCTGAAGAAGTGCTGGCAGAAGTATTCCACAACTTTATGAAAAACATTAATCTGTGTATCCAAGAAGCTCCGTTAACTCCAAACAGGGTAAACTCAAAGGGACCCACACCTAGACACAGCATGGACAAACTGCTAAAAGCCAACAACAAAGAGAGAAACTTGAAAGCAGAAAGAGAAAAACAATTCACGATATACTAGGGAACCTCAATAAGATTAACAGCTGACTTGTCATAAAAAATCATGGAGTCCAGAAGGCAGTTGGATGATATATTCAATAATTCTATATCCAGTAAAACTATCCTTCAAAAAGAAAGGAGAAATTAAGACAGTCACATAAACAAAAACAGAACCCAATGCTAGCAGATCTGCCCTGTAAGATATAATAAATGGAGTCCTGCGGGCTGAAATGAAGGGATACTATAAATGAATTCAGATCCACACAAAGAAAAAGAACACTGATAAAGGTAACTACATAGGTAAATATAAAATACAGTATAAATGTATTTTGTTTATGTCTTATATTGTTAACAGAGCAGTACTACCCAAATTGATCTATGTATTCATCGCAATCACCATCAAAATCTCCGGTGTCTTTTTGGGAGAAACTGACAAGGCGATCATAAAATTCATCTGGAAATGCAAAATCCCCCTAAAGGCAAAAAAACAGTCTTGAAAAAGAACAAAATTGGAGAACTCATACTCCTTGATTTCAAAACTTACTATGTAGCTACAGTAATCAAGACAGTGTGGTACTGTCATAAGGCTAGGCATGTATAAATGGAATAGAGTTGAGAGCATAGAAATAAACCCTTACATTTGTGGTAAGTCGATTTTCAACAAGGATACCAAGACCATTCAATGGGGAAATAATAGTCTTTTCTAGAAATAGTACTGGGAAAACTGGATCTCTGCATGAAAAAGAATGAAGTGGAACTACTTCCTCACATTATATACAAAAATTAACTCAAAATGGACCAGACTTAAATGCAAGAGCTAAAACTATAACACTCTTAAAAGAAAATATAGGAGTAAATCTTTGTAATTAGGCAATGTCTTCTTAGACATGATACCAACAGCACAAGCAACAAAAGAAAAAATAAGTAAATTCATCAGAATTTAAAACTTTTTGGTTTCAAAGGATACCATTAAGAAAGTGAAAAGGCAGTGCACAGAATGGGAGGATTCTTTGCAAATCATATATCTGAAATGGAATATATGAAGAATCCTTACAGCTTAACCATAAAAAGATAAATAACCCAGTGTTAAAAATGGGCAAAAGATTTGAATAGGCGTTTCTCCACAGAAGATATACAACTGTCTAATAAGCACATGAATGCAACATCATTAGTCATTTGCATTGGTAAATTGCAAATAAAAATCACAGTGAGATACCACTTCATACCCACTAGGGTGGCTAAAATAAAAAACAGCCAAAAATATGTGTTGACAAGGATGTGGAGAAACTGGAACCCTCATAGGATGCTGATGGAAATGTTAAAATGGTGTAGCTATTTTCAAAACCAGTTTGGCAGTTTCTCAAAATGTTAAACACAGACTTACCGTATTGACCCAGCAGTTTCACTCCTAGGTACTGACCCAAGAGAAATGAAAACATAGGTCCACATAAAATTTTATACACGACTGTTTGTGGTACAAACATAATAATAATAGCCAAGAAATGGATACAAGCTATAAATGTCCATCAACTGATGAGTGGATAAGCAAAATGTGGTCTATCCATACAATAGAGTATTATTTGGCAGTAAAAACGAATGAAGTACTGACACAGACTACAGCATGAATGCACCTTGAAAACATTGTGCCAACTGATAGAAGCCAAGCACAAAAGACCACACTGTATAATTCCATTTATATGACATGTCCAGAAAAGACAGAGCCATAGAGACAGAAAGTAGATTAGTGGTAGCCAGGGGGTATTGGGAGGAACTGCTAATGGGCACAGGTTTGTTTTTTTGGGTGATAAAAATGTTCTAAAATTAGATGGGGATAGTTAAGAATCTCTGTGAATATACTAAAAACCGCTGAATTATACACTTTTAAAAGGTGAGTTTTATGGTATGTGAATTATATCTCAATAAATCTGTTATTTTTTTTAATAAAGGCAATTTTCACATTTAGTCTGTTTACAGTAAAAATGTATTTACGAATTAGTGGCATAATTTTAAAAAGAGAAAATAAATAGGTGGTTCCTGAGGTCTTTTTCAGCTCCAGCGTTCTAGGACCCTCTACCAGTGAGCTCGTCACCATGCAGCGTAGCCCAGGGAAGTTATGACCTAGAGCCTGCAGGTGGGTGGGAGACAGACAGAGGCAGAGGAGGGAAGAAGGGAAGGTGCGGGGGGCGTAGACAGTCTAGACCCTGAAGTCAACATCAGATGCTTCTATGGCCTGGGACTCTGCTGACCCTCCTTTCCCAACCTCAAGACCGCCTGTGTCCTCCTCAGGGCTCAGCTCTGACACCACCCGCTGCAGGTTGGATTCTCCAGGAAGCAGACCCTGAGACGGAGTTAGAAGTACAGAAGGCTTACTGGGGACTAACATCTGTGAAAGGAAAAGAGGAGGGGATGGAACTAAGAAGGGGGGTGTCATCAGACTGCGATGCTGACCTCACGGAGGTCTCTGGAGGCTCAGCAGGAAGCCTTGAGGCCGGAGTTCCTAGTAGAAGAGCCCTGTGTCGTCAGGTGGAGATGGGTCGGCCCTTTACTGCTGGTCGCTGACCGACAGTCATGTGTGAAAACTGACTTTATAAAAATAACAGCTTTATTGAGGTATAATTCATATGCCATCAAATTTACTTTTAAGTGTGTCATTCAGTGGTTTTTTAGCGTATTCACAGAGATGCTCACCTCATACCACGATCTAACATTTGGAGTTAAACTTGACTGCTCTCATTCCTCTCACGGATTTGTCAGTAAATCTCAGCAGTTTTTTATAGAATCTGACCTCTTCTCACCACCAAGCTGTGATCGTTCTGCTGACTTGGATTTTTGCAATGACAAAAATTGTTTCCCCTCTTTTTTTGCTCTCTCCCACCCCTAAACTATTCCCAATGCAGCAGTCAGAGGGATCCTTTTAAAATTAAGTCAAATCATGTCACTCTCCTGCTCAAATCCTCTAGCAGCTTCTACTGGCTTCGCTTCTCAGAGGAAAAGTCTTCAAAATTGTCTACAATTCCTCACCTGACGTGATGCCCCCAGGCCTCATCCCCTCCCCCCATCTTAGCTTTAGCCACACTGGCCACTCTGCTGTTCTTCAGAACCACCAAGGTCCTGCTTGGGGCCTTGGCACTTGCTGTCCCTTCATATTGTCTGCAAAGCTGGTATTTTACCTTCTTCAAGTTTTTGCCCAAATGTCCTACACCTCAGTTCTCAGTGACGCCTTCCCTGACCATCCTATTTCAAACTGCACACCTTCCTCAGACACTGACAATCCCCTTTCCTGCTTTCTTTTTCCCCACAGTGTTTATTACCATCTAAAATCATATATATTTTATGAATGTATGTGTCTGTCTCCCCTCACTAGAAACTGAATGCCTTGAGGGATGGGAGTTTAGATGGCTCAGTTTCCACGGGGTCTCCCTGCCCCGCTCAGTGCCTGGTACTTACTAGGCCCTCAGTTACTATGGGTGAATGAATGAATAATTGAATGCACGCCAGGTGCTGCGCTAGGTCCTTAAATCCTCATAACAACCTTCCGGAAATGTCGCCATCGTATATGTGAGACCTGCGTGGGTCTGGCCGCAGCCAATTCTGTTCACCTATCTTCTGCACCATGCTGCCCTCCCAGCAGGCCTTCCTGGAGCCCGTGCTCCTGTCTGAGGGAGCTTTGTGGCTCCAGAACCTCTCAGTGAAAAAGGCACTGCAGGAAGTCACAGATGCACCCACTCTGATGTGGGGACCAGTCTTGGATTTAGCCCTTGAGCCAGCACCTTGTCCCATTTCCAGATGCTTCTACTATGGCCTGGGGGTAGCGGTGTATCTGTTGTGCAGTTAATGAAAAGGAAAGAGGTGCTTTTGAAAAACTGGTGAAGGATTTAGTTTTTTTTGTATATATTAATAATGTGCCATATAATTGTTTCTGGCTTCTCTTATTAAGGATGATTCCATTAGTGAGGGAAAATCCAGTCATTTCACCTGTGATTTCTGAAAATTGGATTTTTTCGTTTTTTGATATGCATACCACACTTGGACCATTGTAGTTTAAATAGCGTGCAGAAAACTATAGCAGTACTTCATTGTTTTAAAAAATCGGCAGCTATTCTGATACACAAAAATGCGTGCATCTTCACACTGCACAGTGTCATTATGTTGACGGTGTGCATAAAGAAGTATTCTAATTGATCATTTATTAAAAGCAGTAAATTCAGTAGCAGTGAAAGAGTCTGGTGTCTCATTATTGCTACTTAATTTTTCTTACAGGACAAAGCTCTAAAAACATCCGTTCATCTCCAAGCATTGAGAGTTTGCCTGGAGGAAGAGAGGTCACTGGCTCCCCACCTTCATCTGCTACTAAAAAGGATTCCTTTTTCAGCAACATCTCCCGTTCACGCTCACACAGCAAAACTATGGGCAGAAAAGAATCTGTAAGTATTTTAAGGACGGTTTTCTTTTTATCCTACATTTTCCTCTAGAATGCTGCATTTGTGAAAGCCTCTCTTCGTGCCTAGTTTTTAAAAGTTCTTAAAATTTTTATGGACTAAAATGAACTATTTCATCAGAAATATTTTTATTATTATAATTTAGTAATATTTTAACGCTCTGATCTATATTACACTGGGGTGGGGGTGAGGGGAAGTAGCATCAATTAAAATAAGTTGAATTCCAAATCTTCATCCTTTTTTTCCTCTACAAATGCCTTTGTCAAAGCCTGTATTGTCTTCTAAAATGCTAACAAATAGCATTATAACAAACCATAGAATAAGACACTTAAACCAAGCTGTTTTTTCAGTTTTAAGTATTTCTTGAAAATGAAAAACAGCTATTTTACCAATTGTTTTTAAAAGTTATACAAATTACCTTTAAATTATGGTGTATTGATAGCTGCTGTCTAAGATCCTTTGTATACATTACTCAAAAGGACACAGCTAACGCATATCAACTACAATACTTAAAAAATCTCGTTGTTTCTGAAAAAGTTTTTAAGTCACCTTCACAAGAGATAAAACATTTAGTCACACTTTATAGCTAGTTCAACCCAGTACTCTAATGTGAAGAATTCATCTGCCCACTGGAAGAGGCTGTAAATGCAAGGTCTTACAGCCAAGGACTAGCTGTTGCTGAAATAGTGCTAAGATGGAGGGGTGGGCTGTGCAACCTTTGAGGGGTAATTATTTAAGGTACACGGGCCGGATAACAGCGTGGTATCTATCTGCGTGACTGTATGACACTCAGCTTCCTGGTGCTTCCGCCTCCTCATCTGCAAGTTAAACAACATACTTTGCCCTCTGAAGGGAAGAGTTCACCACATACTCTCTCGGGGCGCTTTCCACGTGTAGGAACCGTGCTTCTCTAATTTGTAGAAGAGCAGAGTGGAACTTTCATTTGCAAATGGCAGCTTTAATGCAAGCAGTTAGCTCTGCTGCCTCCTAAACTCCACTCCAAGAACAGTTAAGGTCGTTTCAGATAAACCCTCGAGGAATAAGGAAACAGGAGAGACCATAGCAGCTAGCTTTTTGTTACTTGGAAAGCAGATGTTAAGTGGAAGTTAACTTAGCGGCCTAAGAAAGCTGTGAATGCTAAGCCAGCAGTAGGGAAAAACCAAGAAGCAACCTGAGTGAG
Organism: Balaenoptera ricei; assembly: GCF_028023285.1. Classification (NCBI taxonomy): domain Eukaryota; kingdom Metazoa; phylum Chordata; class Mammalia; order Artiodactyla; family Balaenopteridae; genus Balaenoptera; species Balaenoptera ricei. The sequence continues at coordinate 30,493,045 of NC_082642.1, read as the reverse complement.
ATGGTAAAACCCTCTAGAAGCTCAGGAACTGGAAACGGGGTGAAGGTGGAGCTGAAGACATGAGGACTGGTTAGAAGTTTCTTCAAGAAGCGGATAGATTCCCATCCTCACTCTGGCAGAAGACTGGAGGTTTAATTCTCTGGAAAGTGTGAAACAGAATGTCTCTGGACTGAGAGAGATCAGGAATATTCGAGTATGAGACCACCCTCCTGGAAAAGGGTGTTGAATATATTTAAATACTGAATTGAGATCCCCAGGCCTCACCCCACTTGCTTCCCAGAACACCAGTAAGTATGTCCCTTCAGGCAGGAGATTGGAAGGGTTTTCTCTAGGCGGAAGTCACAAATAAAAAAAACCTTAGGGGTTCTCCAGGGAAACAGCCAGTTCACTTAGCAGTGAACTCAACCATCACAGGCCCATCTAAGCACAGAACTTTCTCTTAACTTGTAGTTCACACTATTTTATATGAACAAGACAGGCAAGAATCACCAGATACTAGAGGAGAGCATCTAATAGTGACAGACAGGCAGAAACAAATAGAAAAAAAGCAACTGGGAAGAAACAAGTCTTTGCAGGAGAACGCTTCAGAAAAAAATATTCATCCAGAGAATAACAACAACAACAAAAGCTATTAGAAATTAAAAGACGTCTGAAATATAAAACTCAATAGAATAGTTGGAAGATAAAATTGAGGAAACCTCCCCAGAAAATAGGATACAAGACAGAAATGGAAGGTAAGAGAAATAAATATAATAAATAAAAAAAAAATTAGAGAACCAGCCCAGGAGGTTCAAAATCTTAAAAAAAAACAGGAGTTGCAGAAAGAGGGAACAGAGAAAGCGACAGGAAGGAAATAATCAAAAATATAATTCAGTTAGTTTTTCCACTAATGAAAGACCTGAGTTTTCAGATTGAAAAAGTTCACAGAAAGTCCCACGTGAATAAAAACAAACCCACACCCAGATACATCACCGAAAAAGCTCAGAACTCTGGGAACAAAGAGATATCCTACAAACATGTAGAGTTGGGGAAAAAGAAAGATTTCCAGCCAAGGGTGAGGAATTACAATAGCTACAAATTTCACATGGCAACACCAGAAGTAAGACAGTGGAGGAGAAATTCCTTCAAAGTTCTGAGGGGAAATTACTTCCAGCCTAGATTCAGTCCCTAGCTAAGCTAATTAAGTGTGAGGGCCACTTTCAGACATTCAAGATTCAAAAAATGTATTCACATGCGCGCATTCTCGGAATCCACTGGAGGATGTGCTCTACAAGAATGAGGACGGGTGCCGAGGATAAAGAGTACATGAGAACAGGAAATAGCTCATCCAGGGCGAGACAAAAGGATTCCTCAGAAGGGTAATGCAGGGAACCCTCGGAGTGTACAAAGCATGCTGTTTAGCAGATCCAAAGAGCCACGGCCAGCCCGGACTGGAGCAGCTCAAAAGGTTCCAGACAGTTTTCTGTAAAAAGACGAAATTGGAAGAATGACTTGTATATTTGGACAAATCGAGAAATTTACACAGCTACAGGTGAGTTTAGGCTTGAATTAGTGATAACTTTATAAAAATGAAGCCATTAAAACACAGGACAACTATACACCAATAAAAATGAAAAAAACAGAAAACAAAAAACACAGGACAAGGAAACTCCAGAGAAAAACCAAGAGTATATAGGAAAAGACAGAAAGGTATTGATAAACCCTGTCACTGAGCCAGGCCTGGAATTTACCTAAACATTGTGATGTAAGTCTACTGACTGTTAATCATGATAAAAATCCATTGAGAAAGGTGGGTGGGGAACTGCGTTTACTTGGGGAGGGGAGGGGGTAGGTGGTGGTCAGCAGAGCTGCATCTTCATCTTCTTTCCTGGAAAATCAGCGAATAATACTCTAGAAAAATCAAGAGGTGGCAATATAAGCTAGAGCTATAAAGGTGAGAAAAAAAGCACGTGTAAAGGAGTTGAAAGTGGTTGCTAGAGCAGGAAGCAGAGGGTGGGGCTGTGTGAACTGCTTTTCATAACAAGCCTCGTAGGACCATTGGACTCTTTTCAGCGTTACATATGTAACTCAGATTAAAAATAATAAGTAAACATCTCAACAAAAATAGGATGTATTGGCATAATAAATTAGTAGAGGAGCTGTCTGCCTGTACAAAGAGCATGCCTCTGAAGAACCAGAATAAGGAATAACAAGTGAGAAAGCATACGGAGATGGGTCTGATTTGCGTGCTGTCCTCTTAATTAATTACTTTTCTTTATGGGGCTACTGTAACTTAAAACTGAGAAGTTGAGCAAAAACAGAAACAGAGTAAGTCTGACTCTCTATATAGACCTGCTGTGAACCCAGAAACCAGAACGCCCAACTCTTATTCAAAGTTTAGTATATTTCCTAAGCAGTGGGAAGTAAGTAGACAGAACTTTTCAAGAGAAAGCGCACGGTTTTCCAAGTTACAGGTTATTATTTTAGGGAATAATGTATCGTGGTCAGTGCTCTTTGCCAAATCATTCCCGTTCTGCGCCACTCTGGGCACTGGACGGACGGGATTGCACCCCCCCCCCACCCCCACCACCCCCACACACACCCCCCCCCCCGTCCCCTGGGACCCGTCAGAGCTGTGTGGCCTGTTGTGTCCCGTGAGTTGGGAATGGCAGTGGCAGGCATGTGTTGCCACTGCAGGGCTTTCCACAGCCCTCTCCTTCCCTCTGGCACAGTGAGCAGAACCCACGTGCCAGCCCATGATAGACGTGGAGCCTGAGTGAGAAACAAGCCTTTATTGACTTAAGCTGAGATTGTTGCTTTGCACAGCGTAATGCACAGTTGGAAATGTTCAGGCCCAGAGCTGAGATTCATTCTCCCATGGGACCACCAGAGTGGTCGCGGTGGCACCAGAGCCTGTGACGAGGCATCGACCATCCTTGCGCCCACTGCTTTCATTTCCAGCCCCATTTAGTGTGATACAGGGGTTTTCCACGTCCTCAGAAAAGTTCAAGGTAATTTTTCATTCACATCATCATCATCACCAGTTTCTCACACAGCAGGTGGCCAGAAACTGAAGCAAGGACATCTGTTGCTTTGGGTCCCTAGTGCCTTAAACGGTATGATGCCTTTCAGATTTCAAGACTCAGCTGATCTTTTAAAGTATCCCAGGGTTAAAAGAAATGGTTGATGTCAGTTAACAAAAGGCTGAAATAGCAGTTGAAAACAGACATTAAAACAAAGGTAACCTAGTAAGTCGCTATCAACCTGAAAGTGCTGAAATCTGCTTATAATGTGTCTAATCTTATCATTGAGAAACAATTTTTTTCAACATCAATATAGGTATGACGTATTTTGGACAAGAATCATGTATTAGGTCACAGAACTTATTTCCTCTCACTATTGCCTTTTATAGATCATAGAAAGACTTTCTGTAATCCACAGGCTACCTTTTTTAAATGAAGGTGTATCACATTTACTCCTGGTAATGCCCCCGATCTGGTTGTATAATAGAAGAACACAAAACTCAGCTAAGACTATAGAGAGGTAACAAATTAAGCTTTGTGCGACGTGTTTATAAAAGACATTATTTTCTGAAATGCAAGCAAACTAGTAGGAAGTTTTAAGAATTGACCTTACTTCTTTATCAGTGGTAGTATTGTTTTGAGGATTGGTATTTATTCATGAAAACGATTTACCCTCTGCTTTGTTTCCCAAAAGAGTCTTTAGGGCTCACCTAATTCCATCCAGGTTTTAATCAAGCTCTGATTTTTTAGTCTTGAGGAAATTGGCAATTTTGATGCTTAAGTTTTCATGCTTTATTTCACATGGTAATATAAATGACATCCAGTACTTAGTTTTCTAGAAATCTATTTTAGTTGGTCATTCATCTGACTGCTAAATAAATTTTAACTTGTTTTAGCATCATTAGTCATGTTCTGTGATTGTTGCCAAGTCGTTTTCCAAGAATATCTTTGCTAAGGTTGAAGATAGGGAATATGAGAAAGACTCTAAAATTGATTTGTGTAGGTGAATAAGTTCTAATCTTTAAGCACATTAGCCAACTAAACGATCTTTTCTGAATTCCTGATGAACTGCAAGACATTATGCTATGCTTTGTGATAATTACATACCAATCTCCAAAGATCTAAACTTATAAATGGTTCAGAATCCTCTCTAAACCACAGGAAATCAAAATTATCTGAGCTGAAAGTCCCTGCATAAGACAGGGTGTGTAATGAGCTACCCACCACCTGCAGGCTCGCAGCACCACTGGGGGTGCCACCCTGTGTCTCTGTGACACCCCCCCCCCACGCACTCATCTTTGTCCTACAGTAGTTTGAACATATGCCTTTGTCATACTGATAGGATTTATTTTTATAGTATTCATTGATCTCTCCTTTATCACAACAAAATGACAAAAAGTGTCAGATGAGTGAAAACAGATTTGAAAGCAGACTCATACTTCTGGAAGTATAGACAACCTGAACATTACCTGATCTACATTACCTGATTACATCATCTCAGGTCATGTTCTAGAAATTGGAATTCAAGACATATCCATATAAGACATATGAGAGCAGTCCCAATGAAGGTGCTTACAGTGAAATTGGGGAGGGGAGAACACATCAAAAGTTAAGTAATAATTACACTAAATAAAAATATAACTCATCAGCAGGAGAGGCATAAGATGGTTTAATGCTTTCCAACAGTAAAGACAGTAACTAATACGGATTCAAAAGATAGACCACCATGGGCTTTATTGGTCCAGACAAGCTTTGTGTGAGAGATTAGACTTGAACCACAGACATATTTCTTCTTCCACCAACTGCAACCATTGTTTTCCCTTATGAAGACCCTGAGACTTCCTAGGAGAGACGGTGGGGAGCGGATATTGAGCAGGTGGTCAGCAGTGCCTGCCGTAGCTGTGCTCTCCTCCCTGTCATCCTCTGACAGAGTGTAAGATAGTTGGGCTTATATCAAGTTGCTTTTGGTAAGAGTAAGAGAAATTACTATCTCAAATGAGGAAATGTGTTGCTTATTATCTAAAATAACAAGAGTCCCGAGAGAGGCAGGTGTGGAGTTGGACGATTCAGCACTGGGGTCGCCAGCTTTCCATTCGGCCACCTCAGTGTGTCGGCTTTGTCCTCAACCTGCTCCCGTCATTTTTCTCAAGAAGGCTGCCACAGAACCCGGCAGGTGTCCTGTCACCCCTACCCCCTCACATGCACACAGCATCTTCTAGAGAAGTCTGTTTGGAAGTTCCCCAGCAGGCTTTCCCTCCCATCTCATCGGTTGGGCAGAATTAAATCCCATGCGCACTCTAAACCCAGTCAGCCAGGGGAAAGGTTTAGAGAAGTCCACGGCGGTGTGGAAAGGTGGTAGAAGCGGGTGACCAGACACTTTGATGGACCAGTTATCCCTGAAGTATTAATTGCCAAAACGGTTCATCTAATCCTTCCCTAAAGCATTTACGTTTGAAAAGAGCCAGTTCTGTTGTATCAGTGATGTTTTAGTTGTGGATTTTCAGGCAGCTTGAGTTGGACTGGTAGTTGGAAGAGAGAAATTGAGCAGTGGCCTTCCCAGTAGGTCAGACTTTTCCTGGCTATATGATTTTTCTCTTCAGTCAGTGATGTATAATTCCTAAGAAGGTATATTAGTGGAAAGTATTGATTATAATGGATTTTTTATGGGCTTCTGCATGGAATTGAAAATTGGCATCTACAGTGTATCTAATTACAGGACTTTTTTCAAATAATATATAATTGTAATCTCTCACTTAATCAGTAATACTAATGATAACTGGATTAAAATGCAGTCCTATTGAAAATGCATTCCCATTTAAGATAGTTTATTGAAATGAATAGATATAAAATGAATTTAAATATCAGTTTTTCTGGCTTATTTTTTAAGTCTCACGATAGGAATTTTAATTTAAGGCCAAAATGAACTCAGATAGTTGATCCATGATATTTAGTTGTCATTTGGTGTCATGTGAATCGTGCTCACATAACAAGTCTTTGTGCCAGTGTGTCAGCTCGGGGTCAGGGAAGATGGACCATATCTTTGTAGGAGTGTCCCATCCTTCTCTCTCTCTCTTTTTGCCTTACCCAGTCCACGTAATATCATTGCAAAGAAATGTGAACATCAGAGGGAACATCATAAAGAACGCTCTGTTGTCGACAGCTTATAGGATGACAATATTAATTTAACTTCCGTTAAAGTTCTGTAACCAACTTTTAACATCTTTATGCATCAGTAAATTTATTTTTAACCAAAAATTCTGAGGAGCCTCTGAAAACAGAACCACAGGGAGTGGAGTGCTGAACCTTGACTTAATGCCCTTTTTAGGGCAGTGAAGATGTTGCCCTTTGGGGATGAATGAGCCGTTTATTCCCTCGTGCTGGGCCCTCTTCCTCCATCATTTGTCTTCAGCCTCATAATCTCCATAAAACGCCAAGATGCCAGACTAGACCATGCTGATCACTGCCCCAGAGGCAGAGACAGTGGTTTGGGGAGAGCTCAAGTGAAGCAATTAGAAATATTTAGAATTCCTGGCCAGAAATTCCTGTGAGTTTGAATGATCCCAAATTAAATGTGTCATTGATAGCATTTGCTTCCTTCCAATGGCCTTTCTTGAAACTTGACATTTATTTCATCTTTTAATGTCACGTTACCTTAGGGACAGTAATTTGTGCCCCGAAGTGCACATGTGCGTGGCAGGGAAGGAAGTGAGGGCTTCCCATTGTCCCGTGCAGACGGCAGTCAGCCAAGGCCAGAGGCCAAACTGAGGATGCTGTTGGGTGGTCCTCCTCTTTCTGCCTCGATGGCATCCCCAGCGCCTCCTACCCAGCGCCGTCCTGCTTTTAAGTCTTCTACCCCTAACATCTCATCATTTATCCTTTGAAACACCTATGTTCACTTTTCCAGGATGCTGTATTTTTAATCCACTGGGCTTTACTCCCAGAAAGAATGGTTTTGCTCCTGTCGTAGGAACTCTAGGCCTACTGAGCAAAGCGGGGTTGGCGGTGGGGGGGGAATCTTTGTCAGGCGGCCTGCCCCTTGCCTTGAAACCTTAAGGCCGAGTCACGCCTTTCTGGTTGCTCCTCGTGCCAGAGCTGCTGTACCCAGAGGGTCAGTCAGAGGCTTGGGCGCCTGTTTCCTTCCCTCAGCCCTGCTATCTTCCCCCCAGTTTTTTGCTCCGAGATGCCCGTGTGTCAGGCATTCACGGACCAGTGTGAGTACCGGGAAGCTCACGCCTCCCGCAGGGGAGGAGGGAGCAGAGTGACAGGCATCACCAGTGCGGCCTGGGCACCACTCATGAGAGCCCCGCTGAGGGCAGGTGGGCGCTAAACCCAGCCTGGGCGAGGCTCACCAAGCAGCAAGCCTGAGCTGGGGGCTGTTTCTTTCTCTGCTCAAAGGTGGTATCCATTCCCCAACTCCTGTACCCAAAGGAGGTGACTTTTTTTCCTAATTAAATTAAAAGCGTGTTTTAGGTTAGTAAAGGCCCCAAGAGGGAGTTGCCGTTGTTGGAAAGATTCAGAATCTTTCTATACTGTGGCAGTGATGATTAAAAAAACATGGATGGTACCAGGAAAACCTGCTAGCAATGACACAAATAACTACTAATAAGATGAGAAAAGAAAAACAAAAATAAAATTCATTTGACCATAAAAATAATAATAAACATAATCATTTACACAGAGTTCACCGTTCATGCTTTATTAAGCCTCTTAATAAGCATGTCTGTCATTACAAATGCACCTGATTAACTGTCGTAACTTTATTTGATTAGATTAGTAAACTTTGCTCATATATGCTTGACCTTTGCTGAGGTGTTTGCTTGTGAGGTACAGTTGGTCACGAGCAACTTTTTTTTTTTTAATTAATTAATTAATTTTTTTTTTTGGCTGTGTTGGGTCTTCGTTTTTGGCGAGGGCTTTCTCTAGTTGCGGCAAGCGGAGGGCACTCTTCATCACGGTGCGCGGGCCTCTCACCATCGCGGCCTCTGTTGTTGCGGAGCACAGGCTCCAGACGCGCAGGCTCAGTAGTTGTGGGTCACGGGCCTAGTTGCTCCGCGGCATGTGAGATCTTCCCAGACCAGGGCTCGAACCCGTGTCCCCTGCATTGGCAGGCGGATTCGTAACCACTGCGCCACCAGGGAAGTCCCGAGCAACTTTTTTAAATATGTGAGAAAAAACAACCACCAAGACGGCTCTCAGCCCTGACATTACAGTGTGGCCGAAGGATTTACAAAGCCTTGACTATATGGATCACCAGAAGATAATATAGTCCAATTCCCAAGCTTCCTTTTTATTTAAGATGATGGCAAAGCCATTCCTCCTTTCCCTCAGAATCGTTACCAACTTAGTACAGTCCTGTCCATAGCCTCATCATTTCTAGTCAAAACGGCATGTTCCAGAGTTACTTAGGTCAGCTGATAGAAACTTTAACAGCGGTAACACAAAGCATGATGATTGTAATAAGCCATAAACAAATTAGCTTTATATTAAATTCTAAAAAGTTATGGGCTACTTTGGAAAATGAGAGAAGAGGGTAAAGAAAAGTGTTTCAACTGGAAAAGTACTTATGAAAGGGGCCACTCCTCCCCCACCCCCATCATTTATTCATAGACCCCTGACTAGACTCTGATTCCTGCCTTTCTTGGTCATATTTCCCAATTGTTTTTTCACCTTTGATGTTCTTACTGTTCTGCTTTAATGCTTCTTTTACCTCGTTCCTTCGTCTGGAGCATATTCCTTTGCCATTTCATTTTGTTTAAGTTTCTATTTGTATTTTTATGTGTATAGTAGGCTAGTTATGTTTCTTGACCTTGCAGAAGTGGCCCTCTGTCGGGGACGTCCTGTGTTTCCCAGCAGTACGCTCGCCTTTCATCACCCAAGGACCAGGGGCCAGCTGGTCCCAGGGTAGTGTCTGGCCTGCATTCGTGGACACCGTCTGCAGGCGGCAGGAGCACAGTTTTCTTGTTTCTGGTGTTTCAGGTGGGTGAGGCTGGTCTAGAGGCTTGCGCAGGCTTCCTGGCAGGAGGGGCCAGTGCCTGCCCACTGGTGGGTGGAGCTGCTTCCTGGCCCTCCTGGGGGCAGGGCCGTGTCAAGGGGTGTGTTTAGAGGGGGCCGTGGGTTCAGGAGGACTTAGGCAGGCAGCCTGTCTGCCGATGGGTAGGGCTGTGTTCCCGCCCTGTGGTTTGGCTTGAGGTGTCCCAGCACTGGAGCCTACAGGCTGTTGGGTGGGGCCAGGTCTTGGAACTAATGACCCAAGCAAGATGTCAGCCTCCAGCGAGAGTCCACGAAGATGAATACTCCCCGATATATCTGCCACCAATTTTTATGCCCCCAGGTTGAGCCACAGCTGCCCCCCGCCTCCCCAGGAGACCCTCCGAGACCCTCATGTAGGTCTGGCCCAGGTTCCTGTGAAGTAACTGCTTTAGCCCTGGATCCCAGTGGGCATGAGACCTTGTATGTGCCCTCCAAGAGTGGAGTCTCTGTTTCCCCCAGTCCTGTGGAGCTCCTGCAGTCAAGCCCCACTGGCCTTCAAAGCCAAATGCTCTGGGGGCTCCTCCTCCTGATGCTGGACCCCTAGGCAGAATTGTAAACAAGGTCATGAAAGTTTGCAACGCTTACCTGAGTTCTTTCATGTGTCCCCTCAGATACCTCAAGGATTCCACTAACAGGGAAGTGGAAAGAACTAGCAAAGTGATATCGTTAACCTGCCCACATACACACATATCCCCCACCGCACAGTCCAGAAGTCGGCAGGGGTCCCAACATGCAGAATAACGCCCCAATCAGTCTAGAATAAACTGTGAGAAATGCTGCCACATTGCTTAGCATCAGGGAGTGCTCAGTCTACACTCTAGGCAGTCTTCTGGGTCTGGAGCATATTTGTATACTCTACATGTATCTCTTACTCATCCATCATGGTATAAAGATACATATTCTGTGAAACATCAAGAACAATACTTTGGAAAATGAAATTGAAGAAAGAAAGAATGAAACCAGCAAGGAACCACTAGGTAATAATGCTAACATTTACAGAAATCTTAAATTCATCCCTAGACAACAATCAAATTCTAATCTCATCCAGCTAGACTATTAATAGCTATTTACTGCCCAGGATGAATGAATGTTGAGTTTTTTCTCAGTGTCTATAATCAAATTCACCCATCCGTAGGCTCTGTTATGACTAAACTCCTTTTTGATACCCTTGATGAAAGTCTCCAAATTAGGTTTGAAGGTTGGATCAGCACAAGATTTTTTTTCTTTCCCCCTCAAATAAATGAGCCGGCCTGATTCTTTTGCCAGGAACTGAGATTTAAATTTATGAGATGGACTGATCAAATGTAAAGACTGTTTCAATCCTGGACCTTGCATTTCATTCCAAAGAGAGCGTCATTATTTAGGATGCTTTGAGCTGACTATAACGGAAATCCTGACTCAAACCGATTCAAATAGTAAAGAAAATTATTAGCTCAGATAAGTCCAAAGACCTTCTCATTCCTGGCTGCACATCAGAATCAACTGGAGAGCTTAAAAAAATACCGGTAACAGAAGTAACTGAATCAGAATCTTTTGGTTGGGGCTTGGGTCCTGGTCATTGTTAAAAGCGTCCCAGCTTGTTCAAATGTCCAGTCAAGGTTTGGAGCTGATGATTTAGAAACTCATCAGCATCTTCAGGGGCCCCAGTTCCTTGCACCTCTCTGCCTAGCCCTGCTCAGAGCAGGCCCTTCCTCAGGTTAGAAGCAAGAAAAGGGGAGAGACCGACCATGTCTTCCTGCGGCTCTGGATTGGGGTGGCCTTCCCTTAGGGGAGGCTCCTGGCTGCAGGACCCTCTTGCGGAGGAAGAGGTGGAGTGAACACTGGGGGCACCAGCGCCCCCGCCCCTCCCGCGCGGAGTCAGAGTTCAGTCAGCCCTGCCACGTGCCGCCGTGATCTCCAGACCGAAGCTTTTCTGCAAACAGTTACCTCTGTGGGAAAATATATCAATCTGATTGTCATGAGTGTATTCATCTTCAAATGAGCAGGCATCTTCGGAACGGTCAGTTTTGCTGGAGGCAGTTTATACGTTCCCCCAAATCACCAGGCTGTACAAGATCATTAAAAACCACTGGACTCATGGGGAAGATGGGATTGGGGAACAACATTGAAAAACTTCATCAGTGACACATGAAGTAGGAACCTAGTTGGTTTGACACATGTTAAAATGATTACGAGATAAATACTGCAATAAATATGACCCTTTACCTTGAAAAACACCTGCTACTTGGTTGGAGAAGTGAACATCGTCGGAACGGTCACAGCTTATGAGTTACAGTGAAGTAATGGAAGGAGAATTCTTTGGAATCCGACAGATTTGGCTTATGGGTGCAGCTTGTCACACACACCGTGAGCCCAGGTCGCTGGCAGATGTGTGAGGTGTGCGCGTGTATGCATTCTGTGTATTCCTGCGTGTCTGGGTCCAGCTTCGCGCAGTTCTCTGCATTCACCCAGTGTTTCTTGTGGATGCAACTGTGCATAAGCAAACGTGGGATTCACACTGTGCTCCGTTGTTCCCTAATCCATCGATCTCGTTGGAACGAGTTCACATTTTCAAAACAAGCATCATAACAGAACTGACTTTACTCTGGGTGTGACGTGCAGCTTCTGATTTTGGTTGGGTTGGGGAAAGGAAGTTATAGAAAGATTACACTTTCTGTATTAATTTTTTGTTCCCAGTTCAGTAACTGAGTTCTCAGTTCTCGGTTCAATAACCGTACCCTGCTAATCAGAACTTTTAGAATAAGTCCATTTTGTTAATGGCCACATACATCCCTAGTATTTATAACATCAGCTTTCTCGCTGTGAATGTCTGAGTCCCCATCAGAATTCTGCAGGGGCTCCTCCTTCCCTGGGATAAATCTTGAGGCACAGCCTGCAGGGTCCTTGATACTCTCACCCTGTCCAGCGTTACGGTGAGAGCCTCCCTCCAAATCCCCAGCCTTTCAGGAATGCACAGCTATTTCGTACCTCAGATCAAGCACGCTGTCTCACACCTCTGTGCTACTTTGCTCCACTGTCTCTTCTGACCAAAATGATTCATGTGGCCCTAAGACTCCTAGAGTTCCTTCCAGCCTCTGCCCAGGCACCGCGTGTCCCATGGAACCTTCCCTGCCACCTTCTGGAAGCTTTAAGCACTTTCAGGAGGTAGCTATGGTCCTACTGAAGCTACAGATTCCGGAGTCCCTCCCCTAATCTACAGAAGCAGCATCTAAAGATGAGGCATGTCCTAGGTTATCTGCAGTTGCTTCCTTTGCTTTCAGTGTCTGAGAACTGCTTGTATTTAGTTATAAGGCTTTTCCAGGCACTTGTCTCTATCACAGTATCTCCCGAGCCAGATATTGTGTCTGGCACTCGGTAAATGTTTAGGAATGAATGAAGGCTGTTGAGGGTTTTTTTCTGCTGTGCAAGGATTCAGATGCATTAGGCTTTCCTCTGGCCTTTTCTAGAACCTGAAAAGTCACCTCATTTCCCAGCGGCGTTCACCAACCGCATATGAAAAGTAGCAAGAGTTGTTGGTATATAGTGAAAATGGGGTTTTTATAAATTAGTTTAAGGGACAAAAAATTTTAAAGTGTGATAGGTATGTAAATAAACCAGTAATTTAAAGAAGTATTTCCTTCTCACTTTTTTTTTTTTTATTCCATAAATCTCAGAATTGGTAATCTCTGTGTTAATCAAAGCTGTTCCAACGCTTGGTTTCCTTTTACCAATTATAACTTAAAGTACTTCTTAAACCATGCGTGATCCTCAACTTGGATTTCTGTAGGGCGCCATTTTTTGTTTGTCTCTAATGGGACATCATGGGGGTCAGTAGCCCGGAGCATTGTGGTACAGGGGTGCACATTTCCTCCTCACACAGGTCAATTAGCCTTGCCGTAGAGAAGCAGTGTTGGCTGAGGCCCTTCCGTCTGGGTCAGCCATCGTGCAGACGCCTACTTTGGTGACAGAAACAGCAAGGGAAAGCACGCAGATGGTTCTACCCAGACAGCAACTCTATGAGAAGCCCAGCCGGAGGCCTCCGTGCTGGCTGCGTGGTTTCTTCAGTTGGTCTGATCACGTGTAAGTCGAGAGGGGAAAACCCTTGATAAATAAAGTAACATCTGTGCTAATAGGCATGGTGAAGGAGAGAACCATTCTGGTTTACAAAAGATGGGTCAGGTTGCCTAATTATAAAAATACAACATGAAGGCGATAGCCTAAAAGCCCAAAAGATGGGGACATTTCCCCACAAATGCCATTTAGTTAGCCTGTCAAACACAATCCCTTCTAGGAGAGAGCCTTTTTTTTTTCCAGTTAAAATATTCAAAAGACCGGCAATTGCCTTAACAACTGAGCTTAACATTTCTATACCTTTTGAATTTTTAAAGGCTAGGAAGTTCCTAAGAGAAGCCATACGCATATGATGATTTTTTTTAAAAGAGCAGTAACAGGATTTTTGCAAATAGAAGGTTTATAACTATGCAAGTAAGGTTTTATTCTTCCACTGATTACACCTCTGTGAGGTTGTCCTAGTTAAACATTTTATTTTAATTTCCAGTATGTTTTTTCAGGACTGTACGTTTATTCAGTTTACTTTAAAATTTATAGTACATGATCCAGTTATTTGTCACTATTCTTTTCTATTTACGCTATTGTTTTTTTGTAAACAATCTCTAGAAAGGCAAAGTTAGATTAAAATAGCTCATAATGTTGAAATGGTAATAGGCAGAAAAGCATATTTCTAAATGATCAATGTATTTAACAGATATTACTTATTATGATTATTATTAAAATATCTTCAGAAAATCAGGGATGAATTTAAATACCATAGATAATGACATGTTCTACCATTTTCTTTTTATTGCATTTACGTTTGAAAAGCATCCTTTATTCTCGGATATACTTAAACAAGCCTCTGTTTATCGAAAGTTGCAGAAGAGAGCATGCATAACCCAACAAAATTAATTTATATTGGGCTTTAAAATAAGTACTTGTGCAAAAACAGAAATATAGATCAATGGAACAGGATAGAAAGCCCAGAGATAAACCCGTGCACGTGTGGTCACCTTATCTTTGATAAAGGAGGCAAGAATATACAATGGAGAAAAGACAGCCTCTTCAGTAAGTGGTGCTGGGAAAACTGGACAGCTACATGTAAAACAATGAAATTAGAACACTCCCTAACACTGTATACGAAAATAAACTCAGAATGGATTAAAGACCTAAATGTAAGGCCAGACACTATCAAACTCTTAGAGGAAAACATAGGCAGAACACTCTGACATAAATCACAGCAAGATCCTTTTTGACCCACCTCCTAGAGAAATGGAAATAAAAACAAAAATAAACAAATGGGACCTAATGAAACTTAAAAACTTTTGCACAGCAAAGGAAACCATAAACAAGACGAAAAGACAACCTTCAGAATGGGAGAAAATATTTGCAAATGAAGCAAGTGACAAAGGATTAATCTCCAAAATATACAAGCAGCTCATGCAGCTCAATATCAGATAAACAAACAACCCAATCCAAAAATGGGCAGAAGACCTGAACAGACATTTCTCCAAGGAAGATATACAGATGGCCAACAAACACATGAAAGGATGCTCAACATCACTAATCATTAGAGAAATGTAAATCAAAACTACAATGAGGTATCACCTCATACCAGTCAGAATGGCCATCATCCAAAAATCTACAAACAATAAATGCTGGAGAGGGTGTGGAGCAAAGGGAACCCTCTTGCACTGTTGGTGGGAATGTAAACTGATACAGCCACTATGGAGAACAGTATGGAGGTTCCTTAAAAAACTAAAAATAGAACTACCATACGACCCAGCAATCCCACTACTGGGCATATACCCTGAGAAAACCATAATTCAAAAAGAGTCGTGTACCACAATGTTCATTGCAGCTCTATTTACAAAAGCCAGGACCTGGAAGCAACCTAAATATCCATCGACAGGTGAATGGATAAAGAAGATGTGGCACATATATACAATGGAATATTACTCAGTCATATAAAGAAATGAAATTGAGTTATTTGTAGTGAGGTGGATGGACCTAGAGTCTGTCATACGGAGTGAAGTAAGTCAGAAAGAGAAAAACAAATACCGTATGCTAACACATATATATGGAATCTAAAAAAAAAAAAACGGTTCTGAAGAACCTAGGGGCAGGACAGGAATAAAGATGCAGATGTAGAGAATGGACTTGAGGACACGAGGAGGGGGAAGGGTAAGCTGGGACGAAGTGAGAGAGTGGCATGGACATACACACACTACCAAATGTGAAATAGATAGCTAGGGGGAAGCAATCGCATAGCACAGGGAGATCAGCTCGATGCTTTGTGACCACCTGGAGGGGTGGGATAGGGAGGGTGGGAGGGAGACGCAAGAGGGAGGACATATGGGGATATATGTATACATATAGCTGATTCACTGTGTTATAAAGCAGAAACTAACACACCATTGTGAAGCAATTATACTCCAATAAAGATGTTAAAAAAAATTTTTTTTAAATAAGTGCTTGTACTTACAGTAGAATAAGTTGACCCCAAACAGTGTAAGAATTAGTTCTGAATAGGGCAGTGAAGCCACTCTGGGCAGAACTGGCATAGGGACACTGGAAAGCTGTCCTGGGAGCCTGTCACCCTGCTTCTCCTCCCTGCAGCCTACTCCAGGCTGAGAAGAGGTCTCTTGGACTGTTACCAAATAGGCATCTAACCATGCAGGCATCTGTTAAAACCGCCTTAGAGCAGGGAAATAGTACAGTGCTTCACAGCCTTCCCAGAGAGGTTGGCAGCTGTATTCAGAAGTAAGTCTGAATCCTTGCCATTCAGAGTGTGGTCCATGGACCAGCTATGTAGTCGTCCCCTGGGAGCTTGTTAGCAGTACTGACTCTCAGGCCCCACCTCAGACCTGCTAAATTAGACATTCTCCAGGTGAGTTTCCATGCATATTAAAGATTGAAAAGAATTAGTCTGAGTAAGGTTAACGGAATACCAAATCAGAAATGAGATTTTCTGTAGATAAAGCCAGCTTCAGATACATCCCGGTGTGAACATGTTCTCCTAGTGGGTGATGGGTAAGTGCTTTCCATGTGTCAACTCTGCTCTTAGGACATTTTGCATGTATTAGCTCCTTTAACCCTCAAAAGACTCTGAGGTCAGTTCTGTAATTATCGCCCATTTTGCAGATGAGAGTACTGAAGCACAGAGAGGCTGTGTTTTAACTCTCTTCTGCAAAAAAAATAAGTTACTAGTCATGCCTGGACAGTCGGTAATTTCTGCCTTATCAGAGCCCAGAAAAATAAAATGGGGTAAGAAACTACGATCTTTTTTTACTTCCTCAGTAAAAATTATGAGAGGAAGTGGAATAAGAAGAAACTTCTCTCTCTAAATTTTGTGAGCTTCACATGTTCTACTTGTAAATTGTTGTTTATAAACAATCTGTATCCCCTGTCCCATCCACGGCAAGCACGTGATTGGAGTTAATTATTTTAACTGCCCACACCTGACTTCAAAAGGCTATTTGGAACACTGCCACATGGAAACCAATGAAGTGAATGTGGATTTAATATGTAATTGGTCAACTTGAGGGATCTGCTAAAAGACAGTACAGCAAATGTTTGCATGGAAAAGTAAGTTTCTCCCTCTATTTCACCTGGTGGCCCTGCCCTGGCAGCTCTTCGTGGGCTGCTGCGGGGAACAGCTTCGGATGGTCCCTGTTAGTGATCGAATGAGGGAGCGTGGTCAGAGAGCCCGGCTGGCAGAAGCCTGGCCCGTGCCTCACCTGGCCACGCTTATTTTAGGGCAGGCCATTTTTAACTTTATAAGAAGGCAGTATTCTTTTTTTTTATTTTGGTAAAATGGACATAAAATCTGCCATCTTCATCATTGTTAAGTGTACAGTTCAGTGGTATTAAATTCTTTCATTGTGTTGTGCGTCCATCTCCATCACTCAGCCTATCCTGTAAATTTGAAACTGTACACGTTAAACGAAAACCCTCGCCTCCCTCGCCACCCTTCCTTTGGCAACCACCATTCTGCTTTCTGTCTTTATGATTTTGACTACTCTAAGTATCTCATATAAATGGTACTGTATGTAAATACCATAGAGTATTTGTAATTGTGTGACTAGCTTAGCATGTCTTCAAGGTTCATCCACGTTGTAGCATATGTCAGGATTTCCTTCCTTTTTCAGGCTGAATAATATTCCATTGTAGGTACTTACCACATTTTGCTTATCCATCCATCTGTCAGTGGACACTTGAATTACTTCCACATTTTAGCTATTATGAGTAATGCTTCGGTGAACATGGGTGTACAAATATCTCTTTGAGACTCCACTTTCAGCTACTTTGGGTATGTACCCAGAAGTGGAATTGCTGGATCATTCGGTAGTTCCATTTTTAATTTTTGAGAAACATTTATACTGTTTTCCACATCAGCCTATACCATTTTACATTCCTACCAGCAGTATACAAGGGTTCCAATTTCTCCACATCCTCACCAACATTTGTTATTATCTGCTTTTTGGATAGTAGCCATCCTAATAGGTATGAGATGGTATCTCATTATGGTTTTGATTTGCCTCTCCCTGATGATTAGTGATGTTAAGCATCTTTTCATGTGCTTGTTGGCCATTTGTATATCTTCTTTGAAAAAATATCTATTCAAGTCCTTAACCCATTTTTTAATCAGGTTGGGTTTTCTTGTTTTTGTTGCTATTGAGTTTTAAGAGTTCTCTATATATTCTGTGTATTAATCCCTTATCAGACATATGATTTGCAAATATTTTCTCTCATTCTGTGGGCTGCCTTTTTACTCTGTTGTGCACAAAAACACAATTTTTTTGATTTTTTGTGCACAGTTTTTTATGCACAAAAAAATGTTTGATGCACAAAATTTTTGTAATTTTCATGAAGTCCAGTTTTTCTACTTTTTCTCTTAATGCCTGTGTGTTGGGTGTCATATCTAAGAAATCATTGCCAAATTTAACATCATGAAGTTTTGCTCTGTTTTCTTCTAAGTGTTTTATAGTTTTATGTCTTACATTTAGGTCTTTGATCCATTTTGAGTTAATTATTTGTTTATGGTGAGAGATAAGGGTCCAACTCAATTCTTTTGCAAATGGATATCCAGTTTTCCCAGCACCATTTATTGAAAATACTGTCCTTTCCCACGTTGAATGGTCTTGGCACCCTTGCAAAAGTTATTTGACCCTATATGTGAGAGTTTATTTCTGGTTCTTTATTCTGTTCTATTGATCTATATGTCTGTCTTTTTGCCAGTACCATGCTGTTTTGATTACTGTAAATCTGTAGTAAGTTTTGAAATCAGGAAGTGTAAGTCCTCCAGATTTGTTCTTCTTCAAGATTGTTTTGACTACTCAGAGTCCCTTGAGATTCCATATGAATTTTAGGTTGAATTTTTCTCTTTCTGCAAAAATGTCATTGGGATTTTGATAGAGATTGCATTGACTCTGTAGATCATTTTGGATAGTATTGACATTCTAACAACGTTAAGTCTTCTAATCCATAACCTTGGAATTTTATTTCCATTTATTTCTCTTTAATTTCTTTCAGCAATTTTTATGGTTTTCTACATATAAGATTATGTCATTTAAAAACAGAGATAGTTTTATTTCTTCCTTTCCAATTTGAATGCTTTTTATTTCTCTTTCTTGTGTAATTGCTCTGGCTGGAACTTCCAGTGTTGAATAAAGTTGTGAAGGTGGAACATCCTTGTTTTTTCTACTCCTGATCTTAGAGGAAAAGCTTTCAGTCTTTCATCATTGAATATGATGTTTGCTGTGGTATTTTTCATGTATGGTTTTTATTATGTTGAAGTACCTTCCTTTCACTAGTTAATTGAATGGTTTTATCATGAAAGGGTGTTGAATTTTTTTAAATGCTTTTTCTGCACCAATTGAGATGATCATGTGTTTTTTTCTCATTTTGTTAATGTGGTGTTGTTCACACTTTCATATGTTGAACCATCCTTGCATCCTAGGGATAAATATATACATATATATACATATATACATATATATGTATATATATATATTCTTTTTTAGGTTCTTTTCCCTTATAGGTTATTACAAAACATTAAGTATCTAATAAATGTCCTAGTCTTTAATGTCTGGCTCCCCAAAGGGGAGAAAGAGAAAAATGAAGTGGGGCATAAAGGGTGCAGGCTGCTTAAATCCACTGGAAGTCACTTCATCTGGAGAGGGAGAAGTTTGCAATAATGGAAGGAGGTGTGACAATGCCCACCCTCCTCTTTGTCTGCACCTCTGTGATCAGAAACAGCAATCAGTGATCAGCACAGATCCCTGATATTTGAAGGGCAGGGTCCTTTTTGCCCACTCTGGCTCCCACAAGCTGCATGCAAGCTGCTCTAAGAACAAGGGCACAGCTGCCTGCCACAGGGCTAGGGGGTGGGGATCCCAGGTAGCTCCTATTGTGCTAAGAGCTGAAATGGACCGAAATTAACTGCAGTCTACCCTCCATGCCTTCCCCGGGAAGTGGACAGTCTTCAATAGACTCCAGCATTCCAAAATAGTTACATCCCGCAGAGTCTGCTGGTGCAATTATTGTGTAGGTGGGGAGACAGATTTCTGGTGTTTCCTACTCCCCCGTCTAACCCAGGGCAGTATTCCTTAATGTGGTTGTTTTATTCAGCTTGCTGGAGGAAACTAAAGTATGAAAATTCATAAAGTACTGTCAAGTTTAGGTTTTAGCACCTTTGTTCTAGGCTGGAAGAGGCTGGAAGGAGCATCACCCCATTATAGCTTGACATGGGGAGGAGGGAAGGGCCTCCGTGATTGTTATGAAAACCCATCCTGTGAGGAAGGGCATCTCTGGTGTCCACGGGTGGTATGTGTCTCAGTGCTGGGACATAGCACTGCTTCAGCGGCTGAGAAAAAAAAAGTCCGCTTGTGTAAGTTCTGCTCCTAGCTAGCCACCTAGCCATATTAAAATTTATTTATAAAAATAAGGGGTTGAAATATATTATCTCTAAAGAAAATTCCAGCACTGAAATGATACGAGTTGCTAAATACCTTAAGCTTTGAGTTTCAGTTCAAAATTTCAAAAAGGCCTTTTTCATTCACATTTAACATGTTTGTTTACATCCTGTCTGAAAATAGGAACTGTTTTATTTACTGGGGAAATTTGATAACCATCTTTACTTTTTTAAGTGTCTTTAAGAATCACATTCTTTCTAGGCAACCCATGAAGAACAGCATCCAGTGATGTTCCCACTTTAAGTGCAGAGAAAGGAGCCATTAGCCTGAAAGTGCTGCTTGCACATTGTACATTGGACAAGATATTATAATCATTTACTTTTTCTCAAATTATTTCATTTAAGTTATTCTTACTGCTTGGTGTTGTTTAGGGAACAGATTTGTTTAGACTACAGTGTTGCTTACAGTTTGATTTGGAATCAGTTTTGGTAATTTAAAAATATTAATATTTCCTTTTTCTCCTTAGTAATCACCTTTTACTTTTTTTTCTTATTTTCTCTCTATTATGTTATTTGAATAATAATTTGATTTGATGATTACAAAAGTATGATCTGATTTCACCGTAGAAAATCCAGAAAAAATAAGAGGGAAAATGACCTACAATCCCACCGTTTGGAGAATAACCAATATAAACAGTTTGCTGAATGTCTTTCCCCTTTTTTCCAAAAACAGAGTCATTCTTTACCTACTACTTTTCCAGTCAGTATATATGTTATTGTTGAATGTTCTCCTGTGAGAACATTTAATTTCAAGTTGCCTAATATTCTGTGCATCAGTGTGTACCACAGGTTACCGAGTCCCCTGTCCTTAGACATTTCGGATCTGTGTCGAAAGGACGAGGAATTTCCTGGGAGTTGTTTTTGCCTGTGTCCATAATTCCTTGGAATAACTTTATAGAAACTGTATTAATAATCTAAAGACAACAAAAGGAACATTTACTGAGCGTTTACCATTCACCAAGCACTGTGCAAAGCACTTCATCTGGAATATCTCGTGTAATTCAATCCCCAACAATCAGCTGAGATAGGGGTTATTTTTATCCCCATTTTATAAACCGGAAACTGAGGCTCAGCAAGCTCGGCTCTCGGGTGGGGGTCACAGAGGCGGTCCGTGTGGGTGTGATACACACTGATGCTAGGGCTGGTGACTGGGCCCCAGCTCGCTCCCTGCGTCACACACCCGGAGCACTGATTTTTATGCTCCTGAAAAGCCTTCTTCGTGCTCCTCGTCTGTGTTTTCCAGTGGCGTCTTCCTCTGCTGGCACCATATGCTCCGGCTGGGGTCCCATCCACACCATGTGTGTATTTTGCCCTGTGTAACCACAGCTTCCTCAGAACATCTGAGGCCTTCCCACTTTTCCTCCTGGAGACTTTCCGTTTCCTTCACTTCCCACTCCTTGTTCACCCATCTGCTCGACGACGACGGGGTGTCTCTCCTGTCTTCTGGCTGCTATATTTAGCCTGTTCCTGCTGCCTGCCAGTGCGTGTCGGTTGCTTGTCTGCCGCTCTGCAATCTGAGGACACCCCGCTCGGAAGCTCGGCGGAACTCCACCCTGGTGCCCTTCCTGCCCCACTTTTCTCCAAACCGAGCGCGCCGGGGTCTCCGTTAGTCCGTGAACAAGGACCCTGCTGCCGCCTGTGTGATCGCGAGCAGGGCAGCGTGTCAGGGCAGT
Organism: Balaenoptera ricei; assembly: GCF_028023285.1. Classification (NCBI taxonomy): domain Eukaryota; kingdom Metazoa; phylum Chordata; class Mammalia; order Artiodactyla; family Balaenopteridae; genus Balaenoptera; species Balaenoptera ricei. The sequence continues at coordinate 30,471,332 of NC_082642.1, read as the reverse complement.
GGGCACCGCAGTCCGCACGTTGGGCCCCAGCCCCCGAAACACCAGTGTCTGAAGCAGAAACATAACAGGGATGGAAGGGAGGGAGGGGGAGGCTTCCTGCCGATCCCCCGCGCCTGCTGTGCTCCACGCCCCTCCTCGACTCAGTGACAGGCGCTTTGCCCTTGTCCCGCACTTTTCTGACTCCACTCCTTTGTTCGCTGGGTCCCTGCCTCCTAAAACGTCTTCCTTCGTTTCCTCTGAGCCAAGTCCCGCTTCTTCAAGACCCATCAGAAATGCTGCCTCTTCCAGAAAATCTGCCTTCATTTCTACCTCTATGGAAGCCATCTGCCCTCCCCATAACTGTGAAGTTTCTTTTTTCATATGTGCTGCAAAACTTCCCTGACCCCTCTCTTGGCTTGATGTATATAGGTCTGACCTCCTGCTAAATTTGCAGAGGTTGGAATACATGTCTCGTTTGTTATTATATTTCCCACAAGGGCCAGCACAATACAAATGAATATATTTGTTGAAGAAATTAATTAATAAGTGAATAAACAATAAACTACAAAATCTCATCCTGTTATTAACCCAGAAAGAACATAAAGATGTTGAAGCATTTAACAAAATTGATATATAAAATCCATATATTATAAAACAATTTAGACATTTGAGACATACAATATGTGAGTGGAAGTGTAATGATGCATCAACTATTTGGGGGTGAATGGTGGTAGAAGCACCACTTTTTTTTTTTTTTTTTTTGAATGGACAGTTCTGCCTTTATTCATGCTAGTCGTTAATGTACCACTTTTAAACTCCATGAAGCACCACTTTTTAAAAAGCAAATTCAAAAAACATTTCTCCAGATACAGTCCAAGCAAAAATCATTCGGCAAACTAAATGGAACACAGCCAATACCTGAGTGTTTTTGAAGGAAAATAATTTAGTAAGCCATTTGGGGTTAGGACTTAACATTGGAAATAGTGAATTTCTCTTAAAGGAAACTTGAGATACGAGGTTATTCCTTGGAAGTCCTAGTAGTAATCAAGCATAAGAAAGAGTATATATACCTGGGGAAATAGGAGTAGTGGGTCAAGTGACTTGGGTTCTCAAACAGCTTTGTCAACCTTGGCATCACTTCCAGAGAACGTGACTTACAGAGGAGACCACGTTTCTTGTAGGACATGATGAGAGGGTCTACCTCATAGGTTTATTGTGAGGATTAAATGAGTTCATGCACGTGAAGCGCAGGGTCAGGCATATCATAACCACTATAAAAGGGTCAGATGCCAGCTGTTTTCCTCTTCTGATGGGGCGGCCCTCGTCCTTGGTCCTTCTCTGCAGGGCTGCCAGGTCCATCTGGTGCTGTGTTGCACACGTGGTCTGCACACCACCCTACTTCATAATCCTCCATCAGTTTCTTGCCTTACACATCAGTTCATTATCCAGAACTTAAGACAGTAATGGGCTCCCAAGCCCTAATTCATCTTTCTGGGCTGAACCACATAAAAGTTTTAAACTAAGAGTGAATCATAGACCTCTGTATTTAAAATCCATTTTATTGTTTTGACCTGATAAAAAAAAATGTTTAAAAAAAGAATAATTGCCTTTATGGAGTACCTGTTCTTTGCCAGACACTCTCCATGTGTTATCATTTGGTTCTCCCACCAATACTGCCAAGCGGGGGTGAGGGGACCAAGAAATTAAGGAACTTGTTCAAGATCACACAGCCAGTAACTGGTAGAAAGAGGATTCAAACCCAGGTGTGTCTACCCCTGAATTCCGCCCTGTTTCACCATCCTCCCTCCTGTAACAGAACATGTATGTGAAAGTAAATATAGTAAGCGTTTCTCTTCATGTCTGATTTATACATAGAAATGACACTAACCGCTTGTTTTCATAAAACCTCAAGGCAATTAGCCAAGCATTTGTTTTTGATTAGAGGACCATTAATGAAAACAAATGACTAAAGCTGTCAGTGTCTGAAGCATGTTAGTCGGGAGGCATGTGGAGGCTGAGAAGCTAAGATGGAAACGGAAAGTCAGTTCCCACAATTTTAGAAGCTTGATTCTCGGCTCTTCTTTTATCTGTAATTATATGAAAGAGTGAAGAATAAATGACAAGCCACCCTTTTGCCTCCAAGTGATGCCATTTCTATTTATAAAGTCTGAGTGATTGTTGAAGGGCTTAGGAATATTTTAAGATTAAGCAAACGCTAGAGAGATCATACACTGAACTTCAGACTTTCAAACGGAAGAGGTTCTTGGGCCCCTCAACCTGTTTCAACCAGAATGCTCGGCTTATCTCATAATTGGGCTTTTGTGTCAGCTTTCCTTTGGGGAAAAAAAGGTTTAAATTAATGAAAACTGCCATTTTCTACAGAGCAGATTCCATTTGTATTGAGGTTTACTCAGGATTTTGGCAAGCAAGATGCTCTTCACTTGCCATCAGTGTCCTAAGCAAAAGTGCACGCATGGAAGACTGTGTCTTATATCCCTGTGTGCTCAGCCAGCACGCGCTTCCGGCTGCCGTGCTCTCGGGTCTGCCCCGTACGCTTGTGCAGGTTGTGAACTGCACAGTTCAGAGGGCGCCAGTCTCAGCCCATTTTCCCTACAGTCATGTTCCTACCAGCACGGTAACTAACGTGTTTGGAGGAAGAGACCCCCTTGAGCTCCATACTTCCCTCCAGCTGTCAGTGCCTCACCACCCACAGGCAAGGCCTGTGTCACCTCCAGCTCTTCTTCCCTCCCAACTTTTAAAAAGAAAACAAACTGAACACAATAAATCCGTTGAGGTAGGAATGACTGCTGCAGTTTAAGGCTCCCAAGGGCTTTTGCATCTTATAAGAAATGATGGCTTAATCCAAACTAAATACTAATACATAGAGTAAATAGACAAGAGGTGTTTAAGCCAGGAGGTGGTACATTCCTGGTGTCCTTTGTCCATTCCGGGCTCTCAGCACCCCAAATGGTAGCCGAGTGCAAGGACAGACTCTGGCCATACCTGGGTCCCCGTCTTTCAAAAGACTGCCACGAACTGGCCTCAGTGCAGTTCTAGACTCTTCCAGTTGGGTTTGTATCTGTGACACGTTGAAAAGGTGACTTGTTCAATAGGAGGGACAGGAGGCTGGGATCAGGGTTCCCAGGGCAGTTATTCTTATTTCTTTATAAGACTTGCATGTACTCTACCTCATCCTCTAGTTTATATACCTTTCCTATTCCAACTCCAAGCTTGTAAACTCCCTGGGAGCAAAGTACCTAACTTCTGCCTTCTCCAGAGAGTGCCAAAGTTAGGCCCAGACTGGGTGGAGGATTACTTAAGTTTGCATGACTTGTTAATGGCAGGACCGGGAATAGAACTCAGATTTCCTCGTGCCATATACCGATCTAGTGTTCTTTCCGTTCCGTCACTATGTCAGTTATCTGTTGCTGCGTAACAAACCACCCCAAAACCCCACTCCTCAAAACAGCATTGTTACTTCTCATAGGTTTACCGGTCAGGCACTGGGACAAGGCTGGGTTGGGCTGCTCTTCTGTTCCACGTGATGCTGACTGAGTTACTCATTTGGCTGGCTTCAGACAGGTTGAGCCGAAAGGTCCAGGAAGACGTCATTCACGTGTCTGGAACCTCACTGCTTCTCCTGTGGCCTCTTTCTCTCCATATTGTCTCTCCTCTCTTTCAGTATCCTAGCCTGAGCTTCTTTACAGCTAACTATGGTAGCTGTGTTCCTCTAAAGCAGAAGTTGGCAGGCCTCTTACCCTAGCCCCCAGCTGGAGCAGTTTGACTTCTGCTGCATTCTCTGGATCAAGGCAAGTGACAGGCCAGCCAGGATTCGAGGGGAGGAGAAATAGACACTACCTCTTGATGCGTGGAACAGCATGTACATTGAGGGAGGGAAGGCATGGATGGTGGCCATCTTTGGAGACGAACCACAACCAGGGTTAACCAACAGATGTAGCCGTCTTTCTGTAATTCCTATAGGGTCCTGATAGAACGGGGAAACTCAAGTTTGTGCAGACACAAAGGAGAAAAAGGAGAAGAAAAATGCCCTGAAACCACCTACCCAAGGCCCCAGTAATCATTCCCTGGCTGAACTTCTCCTGGTTGCATTTGTCTTTACTTGAGTATCAGAAGACAGGCTGCTTCGCCTTGTGGGATGTATAAAGTACATGGTTCATGCTTGTGTAATCCTACGTGCGCATTTCACAGTAATTTGTTTTTAGAGCTATGGCTATGTCTGTTTTCTGCGTCACGCATTTAAATGCATCTTCCTAAGGGCTCGTCCTCCAGGCAGCCGTTAAAAACAGTGCTTTTCAGTGCTGCGTATGTGTATCGCTAAAATGTGGTACACCTACAAGTAACCTTTTCAACTGTTAATTTCCATCTATGTGTCAAATTATATTCAGTCTCTAAGAAAAAATATCTCTTGGGAGGTTTCTCTTCCCTTTTTTTTTTTGATGACACAGAGGATTCTTATGTGAAAAGATAAGTGTCTAACACTGGAAAATCAATTTGCTAGCCTCATCCAGCTTTGAGGATTACTCTCTTTCTCTGAGAAAAACTCCCTTAATCTTCGAAATTTCCTTGGGAACTTTTTTGCATGTATTCCTTTTTTTCTTAAAGAAAAAAACCCCCCCAAAACCCACGTTTTATCCTTTTGTTACAGTTAGATTGTCTTTTACCGTTTAGATAATTATCCCACCCAGAGTATTTTTCCTGGAAACAGTCAAATAAATACAATCCTCTAGTATCTTATCAAGAGAGGAAACGTAAGAGCAGCTAATTATGGGCTGTGGGGACAGAACTTTTCCAAGTGCTTTGGGAAATCTCACGTTTTAACAGATTATCATTGTCTAGAAAATGATGAGATTTGTCTGAAAGAAATGGAAATCTTTGGTTTCTCAAATGTGTGTGAGAAAATGTAATGGTCTTGTACCAGCTGCCTAAGGAGTAGGATCCACTGAAATCCCATTTACTCCCTCAATTTGTGTGGCTCAGTAGTTACTGAAGATATTTTATGTACTTTTGTAATACGAGGTTGTATGTATGGGTAAACATCTACACGTGGCACAAAGCTGGCATTCAATTAGGAGAAGTCCAGATTATTTTAAACCTCCACTTTACCCTTACTCTGGTTTGTTGGTGGTGGCAGTAGTAGGTTTGCTCTTGTTTATTTGTTGCTTTCTTTTGTTCTGTCTAGGGCTGAAAAGACACTGTGGCTCTTTAACAGTCCAGATCATTTGGAGGACTTTGGGGATTTTCTTTGATTTTTTTTTTCTTTTATTTTCATATCTTTTTGCTCCCTTCATTTTAGGAAGAAGAATTAGAAGCCCAGATTTCCCTCCTTCAAGGACAGTTGAATGACCTGGATGCCATGTGCAAATACTGTGCAAAGGTGATGGACACTCATCTTGGTGAGTGAAGTACTTTGGCCCTGGGCACGCTGACGGTCGTGACGGTAACAGCCCGGCCGCGAGGGCCTGTGTTGAGCGCTTTACGTGAATTATCTCATGTAACCCAGCAGAGCTGCAGTAGGTGTACGGCTACTATCCACCTTGCGCACATGAGGAAACTGATGCACGGAGATTAATACAGTTTCCCCAAATTATAACACCAGTGAGTAGAGGAGAAATTCAAAATCAAGCAGTCTGACTATAGATTTCAGCTCTTAACGGCTACACTGCCCTTTGTAAATATCTCTCTGCCCCAAACCAAAATGAAATATTGAACTTTCAAGATCAGATGGTCAGCTCTACTCTTGTGCTAACCTGCCTATCATCACTCATGTGATTATTATTTTGGCGGTGCTTTCGTTATTTTTTTAAGTATATGTTTTTAACCACCTGCCCGAAATGCATGTCAGGACCCTGACCTTTTCTTACTTCTGACTGTGCCTATAGTTTAAGAAATGTCTTAGTTTGAAGTTGAGTTTATGTGTGAGTTGTCCATATGTCACGTGAGAGAGTCTTCAGGCCTTATTCTCTACATTTGGGAAAGTTCTGTATTTTGTATTAGAAGTGGTCTCTGCTGGACCACCTGTGTATTGCTTCAGGAACTCCATGCTGCTTGCAGAACTTTTACAATCCATACTGTGGTTATTTTCAGCCCGTTTATGGACATCCTTTCCTTCTCCGTTCTCCAGTGTCTAGTATCTGTAGTTTGGGAGCAAATTAGGAAAACAGGACATGTAATCTCATGGAAATGGCCACTATGCTGCCCGGTGAGTGTGGAGAAGTGGCGATACCAAGCACTGTGAGAAATCAGGACGCACCCCACCTATGAGGGGAAACCAAAGAGAACCTACCAGGGCCTCTTCCCACTGGCCGGGGCCACGAGCATGGCCCATCTCTGGGGCCTTCGCTGAAGATAGACTTTATGTTTGTTCGGTTTTTAAAAATTTTCTTCATTTTATTCCACAAATATTGAGCGCCTGCAACATGCCAGGCCCTTTTCTAGACACTGGAGAAATACTAGTGAACAAAACAGATGAAAATCATGTATATTTCACAGCTCAATCCTATTTTTGACAATTGAAAACAGCCATTTTTTATCAGTTTCGTGTTTATCCTTCAGAAATAAACTATGTTTGTACAAACCAATATAACCCTGCACTTATCCTTTCAGAGTGCAAGTAGAGCATAATCCTCTCACTGTTCTGCACTTTGATTTCTCATTGAACACTATATTATGGAGAGCACTTCTATATGAATACAGAGAGTGGCCTCGTGCTTTTTTACACCTGCATTGAATTTCATTATATGGCTGTATCATAATGCATTTAACCCCAGACTAATGAGCATCTAAGATGTTGCCAATCTTTTAACATTACAAATGATGTTAAAATGAAGAATCTTATATAACCTTTCACACATGTACAAGCATATGGTATAAATTCCTACTTTTCACCCTTTTAAAGGAGTGTTTAAATAACTGTTGTAAGTATAAGACAGCCCTGAAGCTCAGTCCCTGGTTTTCCTAGACTCAGGGAGCAGTTGTTTGTGGAACACGAAGCTTATTAAAGACAAACACTTTATTTAGGAATAACAGTGACAGCCCAGGCAAAATCTAATCATTTGAATTGGCCGAGTAATGGAGACAAAGGCAAAGTGAATTCCTGGTGCCAAAATTATCCAGATAATTAAGTTCCTGTACTTGACTTTGCTCTGGCAAGTTGGTCTCAATAATAAATCAGGAACACAATCCTCACTTGCCTCCAAAATTCAGTCGTTCTTCCTCTTTTTTAGAAGAATGAAAAAACTTAGGACGGATGAAGATAGACTTTATACCTCAGATTCGATCAATCACCCAGCCTGCTAGGTCCTGAGTCCATGACATGTGGCCAGAACGGCTGTCGTCTGGATGTAGCCTAAAACATACTGGCCTGGAGCCAGTAATACACGCTCTCTTACGGCTTTGGAGAGGTGCTTGAACCAAGTGTCGCGCGGCCTCCCGCTCGCTGGGCCCTGTTCTATCCTCCGCCTTCTTTCTGCTCTCTTGACCCCTCCTCCAGAGAAAGGGCTCAGGAGAGGGAAGCAGCAGGAGAAACGGCGGTAGGTGATCAAAAGGGTAGTATCTGTAATCACAGCAAGAGACGTTCCCCGTCACATCTGCGTCCACCCCCTTCAAAACTCTATTTATATGTTTCTTTATGACCAATTTTTAAAATTCATATAGAATTGATTTTACATGAATCTTACAGCATCACAGTTTAAAATGCATCAAAAAGAAGGGGGTGGGATGAACTGGGAGATTGGGGTTGACATATATACACTCTGATGTATAAAATAGATAACTAATGAGAACCTGCTGTACAGCACAGGGAACTCTGCTCAGTGCGCTGTGGTGACCTAAATGGGAAGGGCATCCAAAAAAAAGAGGGGATGTGTGTATACGTATGGCTGATTCACTTTGCTGTGCAGCAGAAACTAACACAGCCGTGGAAAGCAACTATACTCCAATAAAAAAATAAAATGCATCAAAAAGAAGTAACGAAGAGGTAGTTTATGTATAAATAACTGATATGTATTACATAACTAGTTTTAGTTAATTATTTAAATATAATTTTAATTTTAAAGTAAGTGTGGGCATATGTGTGTGCACATGCACATGTGTGTATTTTTTCCTTCTGCAGCTACATGGGTGACATTCGTGTTACTTGATTTTTGGTTTTGACCAAAGTAGGAGAACAAAGAAGTGACTGAAAAGATTTACTGGAACTCTAGCAAAATCCTAGAGTAGGATATTTCCAAGTTGTTTGGGCCACATAGCAGCTTTTAAAGCAACTTTACTTAAGCCTCAGAATTTTCAAACAGCTTTTGCTCTGATTTTTGTTCTTTCAGTCAGCACCAGAAGAGCATTTTCTCATTGCATGGGAGGGGGAAGCACTTTAATTAAAGAAAAGCCCATACCCAGCTGTGAATTTTCAACTAACCACAAAACTAGATTTGTTTTTGTGTATATGTTTCACTTTCAGCCAGAATCCCTTCACATGGCTGTCGACTTCTTTTTGCCATATAGATAGCATGACTGCATTTTTACAGTGGGGTCGAGGGTTGCTACAGAGAATTCGTGGCCCTGGGGGCTGCAGGTGCATTTTATTTCATCTGCATATATAACGCTGGTTTATTAAAGGGTGTTCCCGGGTTGTAGGCAGTTTTGGCTGTAAGCAAAAATTTGAGGAAAACACAAAGATTAATTGAGGTGAAGTTCTTGATCTACTTTTTTTATTATATCCTTTAAAAATGACTTTAATACCCTAGTATTTTTTCCATATGAACTTTTCTGTTTTTCCTGGTTATTAAAGTAGTTCAAAAATAGGCACAAGTGGGACTTCCCTGGCAGTCCAGTGGTTAAGACTCTGCGCTCTCAATGCAGGGGGCACGGGTTCGATCCCTGGTCGGGGAAATAAGATCCCACAAGCTGCGCGGCGCAGCCAAAAAAAAAAAAAAAAAATAGGCACAAGTGAAAAATCCATGACTAAGTGATTGATTATAATATAGTAATGCAATCTTTATAAAGATTAAAATATTTATTAACGTAAGGAGATGTTCATAATATATTATGAAGTGAAAACAGCAGGTGGCACAGTAGAATATATTTGATGTGAAAGTAACCATTAACAGTGGTGGCCTGAGTGAAAGGAAGAGTATAGAGGGACTTTCTAAGGGACCTAGTCTTCTATGCTTGGAAAATCTGTAGATGCCTTAAGTGCGCGTAACTAGCACCTGGGGGTCGGTCTTTATACTGCAGGCAAGAGTCAGCTATAAGAGTCGTTACAGTGGTACCTGAGAAGGAGAGACAGCCTCGTGGGCATCAAACAGACACAGGGTTGAAACCAGGCTCTGTCACTTGTGAGATCAGCCTGCTTATGATCGCGTCTCCATATATAAAATGGAGATACAAAGATCAACCTCTTGCCAGTTGGTTGCCAAGACTAGTATGTTTTTAAAGCCCAGCACAGGTTGGGTTTTCAGCACAAATCCTCTCCTCTTTCCCCTTAACTCTTAACTGTCCCTTCTGGTGGACGAGCCTGGGAAACTCAGCCAGCCCATGACCGGAGAGCTGAGTAGTGACCGGTCTAGGGCCCCGCCGCTAGTTAGCGGGAGAGCTGGGAACAGTACCACACTTCCCAAAACCTACTGGAATATTCCTCAATCAAATCATGCCAAAAGATGCTGGATTTTTCGATCTGCTGGTCCTCAGATTAGGTGTGTGAGCTCTTTGAGCAAAAACAGCTTTGTCAGAGCCGAGTGGTGCGTCTGCAGGCCGCCGAGGCATCCGGAGGGGCCGTGAGAGCTGCCTGAGATACTCATCCCGGGAGTTACTGCTCTGCACCCTTTTCTAATGTTAATTATTTTCACTAAATTCCTTTCATTTCAAGAGAATGCCGTATCAGCCTCTGTTATCATCAGACATGAAATAATATCTTAAAATGTCAAGTACAGTTCAAGGCTATTTTTATAACAGAACAAATACAGAGAAAAGCGTCTCAGTTAAAAATGAAATAAAGGCATTTGTTTAAATGGTCCTTTAATTGTAGAGGTAATAAAATTGACTGGTTAGCAGTTATTTCCTTATAGTTCTGGAAGCCAACACTGAAAAAGTATTTGTTTTCTCAAAACTCTACCAAAATTCCCATTTCATTACCTCCACATAAGTGAGCTATGTGAATTCAAAGATTTAGAGACAGGAAGTGAAAATCTGTGTTTTATTAAATCTAAACTTTTCCCGTCAACTTTAGAAGACTTTTTCACATGTTCATTTTTCTGTTGCCATAGTCACTCCTGACAGTTGAGCTGAAAACCATCGACAGCAGGAACCTCCGTGGCTGAGTCAGGCTATTTTTAGGTTTGCCGTCGTTCACACGTAATTTAATTGCACGTGGGTGAGCTGCCTGCACTTCTCTGATCTGTGAGCAGCTGGGCCTCTGCTCACCCTGCCTGCTCCCAGGGGAGGTGTTTCCCCTCATCTGTTTGGTATTTACACTCGTTTCCTGCCGCTTGCCCTTTCATTGGTGGTTCACACAGACAATGGGAGGGTTAAATGCAATGAATTAAGGGAAATTAGAGTTCTGTAGCCCATAGGATCTTAGACTGTTGAAGATGTGGACGCCCAACAGGCCGTCTCGGCCATTCTTCATTTCACATATAAGGAAACCGAGGCCCAGGCAGGATGAGTGACACGCAGCTCGCTGGTGCCAGGAGCCCAGACCCCATCCCAGGCCTTGGGCTCTCTTCCACTGACGATCCTGCTGAGGCCACACTCGAATCAGTAGCTGGACTTCAGATCTGCTGTTTTATGGCACACATCCTTACTGATTTTGTACTTGTCCTAATGTTTATGCAAGAATTAGCTGAAAGAGGAGGCCATTTTTGAAAATCAGTGTGTTTGCCTCTGCAAGAACTTTATGAATCTGATTTGCTGATGTTTATAAAAACAACGTTCAATTGATGTCTTTGGAAATGTTCAGCAAGCAGTTAACTAATGACATTTGAGAAACACAGGAGGAAAATGGGATCACCAGACAGCTTTCCCTCTGTTAACCACGTTGTGATAAAAGCTTCTTGTAATTCTTTTAAGAATTTGAAACACTGCGTTTAATTGTGGGTAGCATAGTCCTCTGTAGAAGGATAAGATATACTTCACCTGAGGGTCTTGTTAAAAATGCAGATTTTGACTCAGTAGGTCTGAGCCGGGGCCTGAAGATCTGCATTTCTAACAGCCCCCAGGACACCTGGTGATACTGGCCCATGACAGACCCCAAGCAGCAAAGAGCAAGAGAACTTAAACAATCGGGGCAAGATTCAGTTAAAGTATTGCTAGTGCTGTCATGCGTCCGTAACCCCACACTGCAGGCACACGTGCAGGAGCTTTGTGGGTGGAGAGCTCACAAGCTCTCTGGCGACATTCAGTGCTGTTCTCAGCCTCTTTCCAGCCTCGCTGTCTCGTCGTGGAAGGCATTTTCCCCCCGGTTTTATTACCAGAAGCCTTGGAAGCATCTTCCTTGCACCAACCCTAGACCTACTGAGAAAAACTTAGCCAACTGTACGCTACCTTATCCTTTCCTGGCTCAGAGAACACATCCCTGATCACATGCCCTCAGTATGGACGATTCATCTTGCATCATTTTGTTTTCCATTTTATGGCTCTCTCCATTTTCCCACATGCTTTTCCAAACTGAATATCTTTCACTCTCTTTCTCTTTTTTAAAGATCATTCCCAAATCCTTTGTCTTTCTTAAACTGTGTCTGACTGCAACACCTGTTCTTCCCACCTCCATACCAGGCTGCCTTTCCACCTCCTCTAACCCCGGCCTCTCCAGCGATGACCCAGGAAGCAAAAGACTTGTCCCCCCCCCCCATCCCCCCACCTCAGTAGAAACAGGCTTGCCACCAACAGCTCGAAGGCTCAAGGACTTCTTGGCCACCACAAGCGTCTCATGCTGAGCTAGGAGCTTGTGAGTGGGGGGAGGGGGCCTGAGGTGGCGGTAAGGAGGCTTGAGTTCACTGCCATGGCTGTGTTTCACTCCCAGCTGAGGTGTGGCACTTGACTGTCCCCAGTCCTCAGGTGGGCAAAACCTTATGGCCTGAAATTCACAAAGAACATATCCATCTTCAACCCAATTCAAAGGGTCTTGTCTGACTAAATGATGTTATTTTAGGATGATCTTAGCCAAACTTCTATCTCATTGCTCCCAAATGAGACGGGGTGGTTACAGAAACCCCAGGATATTTCCTATTAGTGAGGTCCTAGCTGTGTTTCTGCTTTTATTTTTAGAAATAGGTATTCTGGCAAAGGCATCTAACCGTGACTGGAGCTTAGAGACCTTTTAAGTTGAAAAATATGTGCAGAGTCTCTTCTGGTTGACCCGAAGGCGGCAGCCATATCATGAACAGGATAGATTTTACCGTGAGGAGCCATGCTTCTGTGCCAGCCTCTGGCTGGCAGGGAGGTACATCCTAAGAGAAGAATCCAGTAACGGTTGAGACCAGTACAGATTTGGAACTCTGTGCTGAGCACACTCAGTTAACTTAAGAGAACTATTTATTGACCCGAAGACTCATCTTCAGTGCAATACACGTTATTTGCCTAGTCTTCCCTTGGCTTTTCCTACGGATTGCTCCTCTCCCAGTGCTGAGTTTAGGATCTTCAGCCATTCTGGCAGCTGGATGCAAAGTAGGACCCTTGATTATATTTTCTGTGTGATCTGCTTTTTGCTTTTTAAGAAAATACTGAGTACAAAGCCCCGGACTCAGTCCTTGGCTCTCAATAGACCGTCAGCGACTGTACGTACTTCCCTTCACCCGCCCCTCCCACTTCTCAATCCAGGATTTGCTTGATCGGATTAGTAGCCCTTAATTCTTCACCTGAGAAATCTCTCACCTACCTCTATTCCTCAGGAGATAAAAATCAGCCCTAATGTTGGCGGGAAAGCCTCGCATTGGCCATTCAGACTGTATTTCCTAAGTACCTGCTCTCTGATGTAGAAACAGGCTCGGGGTGAAGGAGGTTGGGGTGGGGTGAAGTGGGGGAGTGCTTTTCAAATCGAGCTCAATGTGTATGGAAAGGGTGGACCAAACTTCAAAGTAGGGAGACAGAGCACAACAGAGAATATGCCTTGTTAGAAATACCTGAAGTGACACGTGGCTTCACAGGAAGCAAGCACGGTCCTCCTGGAGCACCAGTGATCTCAGAGACATTGGCAGGAATGGTGGGTTCAAAGTCAAGGGATGTCGTGAACCTACACCACCCACATTTGGAACCAGAAGACCTGGAGTCCAGGACTTGCCGTGCAGAACTGTGCAGTTTCAGGAAACTTTTAGTCCTCAAGCCTCATCTCTGGATGACAGTTGCAAGAATAAAAGATGAGGCAGGAGAGTCCATCAAGCGGGTGCTTGCGGAGGGAAGGCCTGACGCTTGAACAGCTTTAAGGTGGGCTTTGAAGAGAAGGAGGGTGTTGTGTTAGGAGGAGAGTAGAAGGGCCTTCTAGATGGGGAGTGGCATTGCAGGGACACCCAGAAATAGACACCACGGATTAAAGGGTGAATTTGACGCCTGCAGTCTTCTCCTAAACCTGCCTTCTCCCAAGACTGGACAACTATGGCACACCCTGTGTGGGCAGAAATCCCTTTGCTATTAATGGTCCAGCCAAAGCCAATAGTGACGAAGTACAGGTCTGCCCCCCTCCTTGACTAATGGTCACTTCTTAAACCGCCACCACTCAGGACGCATGTGACCCTAGGGCAACCCTACACGTGCCTCCTCTGGTCTGTAACAGCCTGTGTATTTCCTCTGGCGCCGTCCCTTATTGTCAGAGGTCAGGGTTACTAAATCTCTGTCAGAGATGAGAGAACCTCTGGGAGCAGAATCTACTTATCTGGGTATTTAAGGAAGTAGTGAAAGAAACAACAACAACAACAACATACTAAGCAATAATAATCACAGCAAGGCAGCATGATAGACGTGGACCACTTCAATTATCTCCTCTAACCTTCAAGACAGGTGTCACCCGCATGTTACTGACAGGTTTAATGACACACAGACCCATCAGTATCATGGCCCAGGGTCATCAAAGTCCAGGCTGTTGGATGACCACTCCAGTGCTCCGGAAAGCTCTGGGAGAAGTGATTGGTGTTCACTTCTCTGGGAGAAGTGAAAGGTGACTTCCTGCCGCTGGCTGACCTCCCTTAGGTCAGTTCCGCCACCAGATAAAGGGCACTGGCATCTCAAGGCAGTTGAGTCACTGCCAGGACCCCATCCTGTGCCTTTTCATATCTCCGGCTTCCCCATCAGTGCCATATGCATAAATCGTGTGTGTCAGGAGGGCTCAGGAGTCCAGCCGATCCGGAATCTGATCCTCGCTCTGTCCAGTCATGGGACCTCACATAACAGACCTGGCATTTCTCAGCTGGGCTCCCGTTTCTGTGACAGGATGATGGTCCTCATCCAGAAAGGTTGTTGGGATAGTCAGATGAGGGAAGGTGGCTGTGTAGACGTGGAAGGTCCCGGGTGTTGAGCTTCTGCAGTGGCCCGGGTGCTGTGCTGTTTATTTATGCTTCACACTAATCCTCTGGGGAAGGGTCTGTTATTACCCCTCAGGCACAAGGAGGTTAAATGACCCGCCCACTTTCACCTCCTGTATAGACAGATGGGAGTTCTCCTTTTGTCCCCTTTTCCTGCCCTTCTTAACGAATATAGGCTTCTGTTATCTTTGTACCCGGCATGTAGATGAAAACACTTTTATTTTAGCATTGAAAAGAATTTTAGGAAATTGAAAAAGTAGTTCGTGTGCCATTTCCATTATCCTTAGAGAGACCCATTTTTGCGGCATTGACATTTCATTAAAAGTAGTGGAGACCCCATGGGATTGTGATGTTGATGAGATTTTTGTGTAATTTCCACAGAAGGAGTTAGTTTTGTTAGGTTTTCCCCTTTAGTTTTAGTGCCCCAACATCTGTAATAGGTAATGCTTAAATAGAAGGAGATTATAAAGAACATAATCTTCCTTCTACACAGAAACAAAAAGAAAGAACCTTTATATCATCATTTATATTATTCTGCCTCTTACTAGAAGGAAAAATGTGCACTACATTGAAAATTTAAACATTTCACATTTCTGCCTTTAATATTATAAGGTATGAAAAGAGACCATTATGTTTTTCTATTTTTACATGCAGTGCCTTTGTGACTGAGAAGTTATATATTACTAAAATGGTTGTAAATGCTGCCTTGAATCAGTACATAGTGGAAGTGGCTAGGCAAAGGATTTACACGGTCAGTACTTTGTGAGGTAAATAAAAAGTCTTGTATTCAGGACATTTAGCAGCCTCTGTAGGTGCCCTTTTGTTTTGACTTGGATTTCTGTACCCTGGATTGCACAGCTAGTCAGCTCAGTTGATTACAGGAGAGGTTTAGCCTTAAAATTAGGTGAACATTTTATGTGGGTTTTCAGGGGAGAAGCTCCTGGTTTTCATCCGCTTCAAGAAGGTGAACTTTGATCCAATCCGTAGAACCAGGCTGGAGAACGGTCGGGGGGGAGTGCACTGCTGAGGACACCAAGGCTCTGGGCTCGTCGCCCCCCAGGGGCACCCTTGGCCTTGGTCCCCTTTCACTAGAGGAGCTGGATGACTTTGATCCTGTGTGACAGGCAGCGTGGCTGCTGTGCTGAGTCGAGAAGTGTTCGCCCCAATCCACGTTCACCCGGAACCCGTGCATGTGACCTTATTTGGAAAGAGGGCCTCGACAAGTGCCATCGAGCTGAGACGAAGCCGGGAGGAGGCAAGAAGGAACACTTCTCTCCAACCTGCAGGGAGCGAGGCCCCACCGGCACCTTGGCTTTTGACTTAGCACCTCTAGAACGAGAATACATTTCTTTCGTTTGAAACCACCCAGTTTGTAGTACTTTGACACGATTACAGCTGCTAGTCACATTAACCCCCCCAAACAGTAGAATAGACACACCAGGAGGTTATTTATTTTTTTTCCTTAAGTCAGAGCAGCCCAGAGGCAGGCCCTGGGAGCAGGTATGGCAGCTGGGCGATGTGCTGGGGCCCCGGGCTCCTCCCGGCCATGCCCATAGCGCTGGGCGGTGATCCGCAGCCAGGTGCTTGCAAGGTGACCTGCAGGGCTCTTCCAGTCTTTCAGGCAGCACGAGTGGGGAGCGTAAGGGCCCCAAAGGCAGAGGCTGAGCCAGTCCCCATGGGGAGCTTCCCTTACAGCTCTTGGGCTACCGCGGTGTCACATGACCACCGCTGGCGGTGAGGGAGGGCGCACCGCAACCTCTGGGACCCGTCGGTGAGGAGGGGTTGGAGGGTGGGGTTGGGGTCCCCCCCCACCAGCAGCCCCGCCACCTCTTTAGACCTGAGAGACGGTGCGGCGGCCGTGAGGATCTAGGCTGTGGCTGCTGGGGTCTCAGCAAAGGAGAGCACAGGAAGGGAGGGGCCTTGAGAAACAGGGAGCGCATCCCCACTTAGGCCAGAAGGACCACGGTTTCCGTTACTGCAGCTTCCCGACGCGCTCCTGCCCTCTGCTTCCCCAGCCCGCCCTGCCAGCATCACCACTACCCCTCTGGAGTATACAGGCCATGGGAGGCTCACAGCAAAGCAGGGCGTCCACGAGAGCGTGGCTAGGCCTTAGTTCATGGGGTTTTTGGGCCGCACAGCCAGTGTGATGCGGTAAGGCCTCAGGTCTGTAGTGGGAGAGTAAATCTATATACTTAGACTCGGGTGTGCAGAAATCTCGCTCTGAGGTTCCAGCTCCACCAGCAGCCGTCTGAGGCCTGAAGACTTGCCACTTAAAGGCAACTCGATTTCCTACCGGTTAACCACCTTGTGTGGACCGAGGCCCACAGTTCGTTTCCCCACTCTGTCTCTTCTTCCTGCCCGGGGGGCGTCAGGATTCTGGTCTGTCTCACGTGTCCCTCTGTTATTTGAGGAAGGGCCTCTGAGTGCCCTCCGGGTCCTTGCCGGCCTCTAAGGAAGGCTCTGTTCCCGCATCCTTCTAGGCCTCTGTCCCCACTGGAGCCACTGACTGCCCTGTCAGCCAAGGCCTGCGGTCCTTACTGCTGCCGACCGTGGGCCCCACCACTACGTTGGAGACGGGAGCCAGGCAGTCTGGCCAAGCCCTTCGGCTCCGCGCGATGTTCCACAGCAAACTCTCCAAGGGGCAACAGAAGACAGAGGTCCTGCAGGGCAGGACATAACCTATCACAGTTGCTCTCTACAGATCGCCTCTCTTCCTGGCCCCCGATTTGCCAGGTGCGGCCTCCGTTAGTTCCTTGGACCCGAGAACCCCCCGCGCTTCCTCCAGCCGTCCCGGTGCCCCTGCATCCGCTGGCTGAGCTTCCTCCCGGGGCCTGGGAGCTCTCCCTTGCTGCCTCCTCCTCCGTGACCGACCGGAGCTGGGGATCTGCCCCCTAGCGGCTCAGTGGGGCAGGGCCACCGCCCGGCCAAACTGCCCAGGCAGCCCTGGGCCCCGAGCTCTGCCTTAAGCTGTGACAAAGTGAGAGAGTGGCATGGACATATATACACTACCAAATGTAAAATAGATAGCTAGTGGGAAGCAGCTGCATAGCCCAGGGAGATCAGCTCGGTGCTTTGTGACCACCTAGAGGGGTGGGATAGGGAGGGTGGGAGGGAGATGCAAGAGGGAGGAGATATGGGGATATATGTATACATATAGCTGATTCACTTTGTTATACAGCAGAAACTAGCACACCATTGTAAAGCAATTATACTCCAATAAAGATGTTAAAAAAAAAAAAAAAAAAAGCCAAGCAGTCCTGAAAACAAAGGCAACCCTTCTCAATCCTCCCAAAGACCTGCAGAACTGTCCCTGGTCAGTCTTCTGCAGTTGGTTGTCGTTAATGTCTTGTTGAGTGGACTTTATGGTGGGTTTTTTGTTGTTGTTTTTTTTTAATTGAGAGAGAACAAATTGTTACAGGCTTTGAAGGAAACCAGAAACATTCGCTCTCTAATTATATCTATTATTCCATTCCCATTCATTTTGCTCTCTTGTTTTGAAGCAGGCCTTTCTATTAGCCAGAAACTCCAGTCACATTTTCTGAATAAGTTAAGGCTGCTGTTTTTCTGCTACTGTCTGTAAGAGGACTTGTCAGTATGGTCTGTAGATTTATTCTTAGCGAAGGTTCTAATAAACTGGCTGGACTCATGTTGACAGTACCAGTCTTCGCCTTGCCCCTTGCTGGAACTACTTTTTGGAAGTATTGAGGATAGCAGTGTTTTGCAGTGCAGGTTCCAAGGATGTTTTTCCATGTTTGTTCAGTCGGTCGGTCAGTCAGTACTTACCGTGCACCTGAAATGCGCCAGCCATTCTGCTGAGGGCTGGGGGTGTAGTCCTGAACCGGACCCTACTGGGGGTGATGGACCACAGATAAGCCAGCAGACGCCTGTGCTAACGTCGGGTGTGACAGGGCTTATTGTCGAGGCAGTAGAAGAGCTGGTGGGGGGAGGCCAGAGGGTGGCCTGGGCCGCTTGGCTCTGCTCCAAGGAGGCCGCAGGGGAGCCGAGGGTGGACCCCTGAGGGGAGCGGCCGGCAGGGCTCTGGGGACAGAGCCTCCAGGCCCCGGGGAGGGCAGGATGCTGGCCCCGCCTCTGCCACCGCGGGCCGCGGGGGGCCGGGCACAGAGCAGAGGAGCCCCGCGCAGAGACTGGGCCAGCGTGGTGGAGTGAATGCCTGAGAACGTGGCTTGTGAGGCCTTGTAAATAGGGTATCGTTAAGGGCCAGGAAATACGGAAGCAGGTGTTCACGGAGGGCGAGCCTGCTTACTGCAGCGATTCTCAGTGTGGTGCTCAGGTGGTGTCTTTGTAAAAACGTGTTTCAATTCCCCCCCCCACCCCGAACACAGTCTCCTGCGTAGCGCTGGGGAGGGGGCTTCCACTCCTGCGCTCCCCCGAGAACCCCCTGCTCGGAAACCACAGCCCCCAGCAGGGCTGGGCGCATCCGTCAGGCGGGCGGTGGGGAAGGCCGAGGTGCCCTGCTTGCTGAAGCTCTTGGTGGGCAGCTCCGCGGGATAGCTGGCTTGGCGGGTCCTCAGATCAGGTCTGGCTGAAGGCCCCTCCAGCAGAGGCCAAGCCTCCTGCAGGGCACAGGGAAGCAGCTCCTGGGAAGACCCCGGGTTAAGTGCTGCTGACTCAGTGAGCTTGTTCTTTTATTTTTAACATTATGTTGAATTGACAACATTCTGTACTGTTTACATTTTTTAAAGATGGTGTCTTTAATGTACGTCACCTGGGAGGACCTGGTCTTTATTTAGCGAGAGGGGTGAGGCAACAGCATTGAACTCTGAGAAGTGTAGGAAGCCCAGCGGAAACACCCCTCCTCCCAGACGCTGGATGAACGCCCCACGCTGTTCACCACGTCGTAGGTCAGCAAGGGGCGCCCTGGGCCCTCTGCAGGAGTAACACACGTCTGTCACCGTGAGAGCGCATCCGTGGGACGTTGGGGGAGGCGGTGTGTACCAGGCTCGGTGCCCCCGCGCTGGGCCCGGCACCTGCCCCGTCTCTAGATGGGCAGAGTGTCCTTGGTGGGAAGAGTTGCTGTGAAACTTGGCAGAAGCCTTCCCCAGCTTGTCTGAAGTGATGGTGTGACAGCAGATCGGTTACACCCAGGGCACTAGTTACAAAATGTCATTCTTCTATTTTCAGTAAATATTCAAGAAGTGATACTACAAGAAAATTTGGAAAAAGAAGATCAAATTCTGGTTTCCCTGGCAGGACTAAAGCAGGTATGTCCGTTGCTCTGACTTTGTGTCGCACGGGCCACCCTTTTAGTGCCTGTTGGGGAGGGCACCAGGGCGCGGGTACCGTGACATCAGAGCCAGCGTCCCCTGGCCCCGCATTTCCTCCCAGACAGACCCCTCCCGACTGCCCACCTGCTCACGCCCCTTGCTCCGTCCAGCAATTATGTCTGACGAGCCTGCAGCCCAGACTGGTTTCTCATTTCCCACGCCTGCCCCTTCCTCCTAGCAAAGCTGTTCTGTTTGCTCCTCATCGAAGCTGCTGTGGTGTGTGTGGTCCAGCTCAAGTCCAGTCGCTCATCACGAATGTCCCGGGAGCACAGGGCATAAACGATCACCTCCCATAACAGGCCTCAGCCCCTCAAGGGCCGCAGTGACTCAACCCTTGAAGGACCAAATGGAACAGAACTGTCAGTGGAGAGACGCGGCCTGCGTTATTAGCCCTCAGCTGGGGTGGCCCCTTCAGAGGCTGAGGGCTGTTCCGTGGAGCTGGGTGGGAGGGCACGTGGTGTTTCCTGCTCTAGGGTAACCCCCAAGGGCGTGACGCCCCGTCTTCCCCTGTGAGAACCTGGCTATTCAGGCTGTGACATTTTCCTTGGTCATTCGTAAGTCAGTGGTTTTGATATAGCGCTGGATTTTTTCTCCTGTTATTACTTTCTTATGGTCATAAATTCATATCCACGCTATAAAAGAACAGTCAATGACAAGTCTGATTCAGATGTATTCGAGGTTTAGCTGACACTTAAAACCAAACTCATTCATCTTTCTCATGGATTTTCTTCTTCTTTGAAAACAGATCAAAGACATTCTAAAAGGTTCCCTGCGTTTCAACCAGAGCCAGCTGGAAGCCGAGGAGAACGAGCAGATCACCATCTCAGACGACCACTACTGCTCCAGCGGCCAGGGCCACCTGCCCAGGGCCGCCAAGCAGGTACAGGCGCTCTGAGAACACTGTCACGTTAGCCTGAGACGGAAGGGGAGGGGGGGATGCACACACATTCAAATTATGGATAATACAAGCCCACCGAAGTTACCTCACGTGACCACGTGTGAAGTTCAACTGTAAAATACAAGTGACCTAAGCCAGGGGTGATGTACATAGCTGTGCAAGTCGTGTACTCCAGTGCCCTGGGTAGTGCCCTTCAGAATAGACTAGTGTCTCCTGGAGTTGTGCAGTGCGCAACCTACACACCTGTATGCAGCAGCTTCGGCCTCAACTTCCCGCCAGTCCCACGGTGCGGTGTTAGAAAGCCGGATCTCTGCCTCAGTTATTGGTCAGTTGCCTTCAGCCGATGCCTCCATTCCCCTTTAGCACAAGAAGTACTGTCCATGCTTTCCTAATGCTGTCTTGAGTGTACTTCACTGGCCTAGAACCTTTTTGGCCTTCATGGGGAAGGACTTCTCAATGTCCATCCTCTAAGCCACATAGGTCAGCAATTTTTTTCTGTCAAGGGCCAGAGAGTAAATATTTTAGGATTTTCAGGCCACATATGGTCTCTGGCACATATCTGTTTTTGTATTTGGTGTGCTTGCTTGCTTGTTTCTACAGCCCTTTAAAATTTACAAAACAGAAACAGACTCACAGACTTGGGAGAACAAACTTACGGTTACTGAGGGAAGAAGGTTGGGGGAGAGGGATAAATTAGGAGTTTGGGATTAACATATACACACTGCTATACATAAAATAGATAACCAACAAGGACCTCCTGTATAGCACAGGGAACTCTGCTCAATGTTCTGTAATAACCTAAATGGGAAAAGAATTTGAAAAAAAATAGATACATGTATAACTGAATCACTTTGCTGTACGCCTGAAACTAACACAACATTGCTAATCAACTATACGTCAATATAAAATAAAAATTAAAAAAAATATATATGTATACATAAGCCGTTCTCAGCTTGAGAACCACACAAAAACAGGCCACAGGCCGGATTTGGCCCATGAGCTGTCGTTTGCTGACCTGCACTCTTGGGTGTCAACATTGTATGTAATTTATTCTAACATAGAATCCCAGAATTTTCCAGTTAGGAAGGATCGAAGCAATACCTGCTCGTTTTACCAGTGAGGAATTGTTTTCAGAATGCCTGTCCCAGTTCAGTCAGCTTCCAGCTCCACCATGCTGCCTCCCGGCGTGTGATCTGATGGGACTAAACATTCCTAATAATATTCTTTTTAAAATGGTGTGCAGAGTTTCATCTTGAAAATCTCCCATTAGCTCTCATCTAAGTTACTTTCTCAAAAACTAGCATCCAGATGCTTGTAAATTATATATTTTTTACGATTTTAAAGAAGCAAAATGACATTTTAGAATGGGACTTTTTCAGTTTTAAGAGTACTCTTCCAGAAGAGAACCCTGCGTGGTCCGTTTCATCCAGCTTTAGAAGGGAACTTTCAGAGAGCATTTTGAGTCTGCATTTTAAAGCCACATGAATCCAACAGTAACATTCCAAGCTTACCTCGATTAGTTCCTCCAGATTCCCCTTCCATGCCCAGATGTTTAATTTTTCAATAATTATTTATTTATTCACATATTATTGAGCTTAGGCCCACCCCCTGACCATTTTTAGTCGACAATTTTATTTTAAAATTTAGCGTGATTTTTTTTTTTTTTTAGTTGAATGTCTAAAAATACTACAGAAAAAGAGCTTTGAAGAACACTAACAAATTTGCTAATCGAAAACTTCTTGAGTATACTTTGTAATCGTCCTTCCCAGTTTTCAGATTTGTAAGAAGCTACCAGTGGCCAGCGCTGCCCCAGCGGACCCAGTGCAGCCTCCACGTGAGCTGGCCGTGAGCCGGGAAGGGGATGCGGTGCGACAGGCCCTCGTTCCCGCAGAGAACTGGGCTCACCCCACCTGGGGGCAGAGGGCTCGGTCCCCCTGCCAGTGCCCCCCCCACCAGGGACTTAAAAGGGCTCTTCCTTTGTGGCAGTGCACGCACCCCACTCCCCCCTGGGAAGCTGGTGGAGATGTGGCTGTTCTTTCCATCTGATCACACATCTTCTCTCGAGCTCTGCCAACAGCAGAGGGGAAATTGTATTCTTTTTTTTCTCTTTTTAAATTAATTTATTTTTGGCTGTGTTGGGTCTTTGTTGCTGCACGGGCTTTTCTCTAGTTGCAGCGAGCGGGGGCTGCTCTTCGTTGCGGTGCGCAGGCTTCTCATTGCGGTGGCTTCTCTTGTTGCGGAGCACGGGCTCCAGGCGCGTGGGCTTCAGTAGTTGTGGCTCGGGGCCTCAAGAGCGCAGGCTCAGTAGTTGTGGCACATGGGCTTAGTTGCTCCGTGGCATGTGGGATCTTCCCGGACCAGGGATGGAACCCGTGTCCCCTGCGCTGGCAGGCGGATTCTTAACCACTGCGCCACCAGGGAAGTCCTGGAAATTGTATTCTGTAGGGTGAAAAGAGCTTCATTCTGTCCCTCCCTTCCGCAGTCTGTCCTTCACACACTTCTTTGTGAATCTTTGGGAGGTTCTGGATGAACTTCACTCAGATCCACCACAGCAGAAGGAGGGACTTGGAGGACCCTTGATTCATCAGTCCATCAGCCCGTATCACCTGCCTCACCAGTCTTTGGTCCCATATTTTTAATCTGTGGTCCAGAGCCGCAGATGGCTAACGCAGTAGCCACTAGCCACAGGTGTCTACTTAAAATTCAATATAGATTCCTCAGGATCAAAGAGAATTCAAAGTTAATTCAGTTCCTCAGTCACACTAGGTACCTCTCCAATGCTCAGTATCCTCATGTGAGTAGGGCTATCTGCCTGGACAGCACAGAGAGGGGACACTTCATCAGCGTGGAACCTTCCTGTTGAACAGCACCTGCTTCCACTGCGATCCTAAATCAAGCTGAGCAACAGGAGAGGTGGGGTGTCAGGGCGGGGAAGGTGGCGGTCCCGGCCAGCTTTACGCAGGACTGACATGTTGAGAAACTTTTTATATTGTGTGACACACGCCTGTGTTTGGCAGAAGGAGAAGACCGACCTAGGAAATTACAAAGTTTCTGTAAAGGATAGAAACAGCGCCAGGTAGTAGCTGAGATTGCTATGGAAGTCCAGAGAGAAAGCTTACTTGTGTCTAGAAAAAAATTCTAGGTGGGAATCCAGAAGAATGGGGTCTTTTCATCTGCTTGTGACGTTGGCCAAGTCTCCAGGCCTCTGACCTGGGCCTCAGTTCTTGGTTCGTAAGATAATGGTGCAGTGGGGTAAGAAGAAAAGATGTTTGCAGAAGCCCTGGAAGTTCTAACATGCCTTGTCTGGGCCGGTCATGGCTTTATCCAGAAACTGGGGGGAGGGCGGTGTCACTCACCGTTTATAACTTGACTCCACTGCTTTTCCAGAAACAAGCCAGATAATTAGTGACGGTAGGAACCATCTTTCCTTCTAGTCACAGGCTAAAACACGTTACAGGTGTTTCTCCTCTTCAAGTCCTGCCCGTGTCCTCACTGTATGCTAAAGGCGGATAGGTTATCATGGCATTTCTGCGGTAGAGACACTGCTCTGAAAATAGGACTGTGCTTGCTCACTCTGTTGTCAACCTCAGATAAGCTCCTGAGTGGGGTGGGAGGTCAAGGTTCTCGCGGCTTATAGCTCAGCACAGCAGTCACATGAACAAAGCATCTGCAGTCTGGAGGTGGGAGGCCAAAGCCAAGGCCTGACGTGCAGGCATGGACATGGGGGGACACCCTCCCCTGAGGCCCCCCGGCCCTGACCACCTCACGGAGGGCAGTAATGGGATGAGAAAGGGCCATCTGTCTCACCAAACTGCCCTAGTGCCATTAGGGATCACGTCCCCTTCTACTGCAGGGCCAAGTGCTGCATGTCTCTTCCGTTTTGTAAGAATTGCTGTGTTGACAGGCTGTAAACAGCTTTACAACTTGAGCTGAAGAACCTTGAGGCCTGCTGTGTCTCGGCACTGGCATCTTTAATGCCATTCTGTTCCTGTTCTCCGATTAAATCTCTTAAAAGTAGGCAGATTGTCAGAGGGGGAGGCACCTGAGCCACTATTTAGCCGCTGGCCCGCATGTCACTCAGGAGAGCATGAAATTCAGAGGGGGCCTGTCAGGCACGCCCAGATTCCCTGAGGAGTGTTGCTGACTCTCTATCCAGGCTCTGCCCAGAGCCCAAAGGTGGTCTTGGCCGTGCTGGAGCCAGAGGTCCCCCGGGGGCCTTCCAGCCAAGGGGCTCTGTACCCCTCCTTAGACTTCAGGCCCTGCCCCAGTTCCCCCCACCCCTCGGGGAGAGTAGGCGGGCGGGGCAGGCAGCAGGTGTGGCCACTGCATTGGCGAAGTGGGCCGTGGGCAAGGGCTCTTCCTGCCAGGCTGGAACATCCCTGGTCAGACTGTGGCTGTACTTCCATCCCAGGGCTGGCAGGAGCTTCTCTGATCTTAACCCAAAACCTTGACCAGTGTCCTTGGATGTCAGCTGCTTTCGTTAAAAACAAAACACATAATTACTCAGAAAGAAAGTTAAATAATCGTAGAGGAAAGCCATTGCGTCTCTGTACTTTTTGCAAAGGACCATTCCGGGTTTCTGTGTCTGTAGAAGCTCCCAGGCCCCCGCATTGTCCCGGGAGCCCCCCGGCGCTCAGCCCGGATGAGCCAGCTGTGAGATAGAAGGAGATGGAACACATTGGGCCCCCCTGCAGCCCCCCTGCTCCGCATCTCACCGTCTCACCGTTTCTTCCCTCCTCCCCTGTGCTCTGACTCCTTCCCAGGCCCCTTCAGCAGCGCCGGGGTGCATGGAGAAAGGCGACACAGACGACTTCATCCTCGTCTCCAAAGACGACGAAGGGGGCAGCGCCAGGGCGCCCCCGGTGGGCCGGGCTCAGGCCCCGCGGCCCCTCCGGAGCTTGGCCCGGCGCGCCCCAGTGTTCTCAGACCCGCTGACCGGCCCAGCCTCGGCCTCGGCCTCGGCCTCGTCCGGCAGCCCCAGCTCCAGCCCCGACGACGACAGCAGTGGCAACAGCAAGGACTCGGGCTTCACCATCGTGAGCCCCCTGGACCTCTGACCGCCGCCCGGCCACCCCCGCAGCCCCGTGAAGACGCCTCTGAAACCCAGCCTCTTCCCAGCGCGCACGTGGCCTTGGTGCAGCCCTTGAAACCTGCGGAGAGAAGCAGGGGGCCCGCTGAGCACGCCAGCAGACCTTCCCCAAAATGCAGACGGCTTTTCCCTGTAGCTCACCCGGCCCCGCCAGTAAGGTCCCCAGCATCACACTCACTGTCCAAAAAGACCAAAGCACAGCTAGGATCACTTGCTCTGCCCTCTCCTCCCCAGCGAAGAAGGTGTGGCCACTCCATCCGGTGTGTCTAGAAGGAAGAAGTGGGTTTCAAATCTTCCCTCCCCCAGAGCATCAGGCATAGGAAAACTGATATCAAGAGAACACTCTCTCGGGAAATCTGTATCTCAGCCTATTTCATACTTCGTTCCTCCCTTGGGAAGCCACACAGTAGAGGCCAGGTGCAACCAAATGGACTAGACCTAGTGGATCCCAGGGCTGGAAAAAACCTCCCACATAGTTACAGCGCGCTTTAGGAACAGGGTCTAAACTTAGGAGTCACATTTACCTGCGACCCGGTTCCAGTTTTCTTCATGTGTGAAAGAATACATTTCTAAACCTCAGACCACATCAACTCTGGCCATCACTGCCCCTCCTTAAACAATTGTATTTCATCCTTTAGAATCTTTCTTAGTCAGAAAAGAGGGTCACTTAGCCGCAAATAAGCCATGACTGTGTGCTCTGCTGATTTGGGTCATCGAGTGCTGCCTGGAGTGGGATCTGGACAAGCAGGAGAAACACTGCGACTTGGGGGACAACCCCCCAGCAAGTGCGCCTGCTTTTTTCCTTTGAAGAGAGGGGTCAAAAGAAGGCTGACTTTCTTAGCATGGAAACGTGGAGCAAACCCTGGGCTGGGTCACTTCCCCGACAGACTTTGTGACCTCGGGCACCGCATTTTATTGCTTTTGTCTGCAACATCTGCATCTGGGAAAGGACACATCAGATGGAATGATCTCATAGTCCCCCTTCGGTTTTGAAGTTTGCTGGTTCTAAAAGCCTATATGAACCCTAGCCAATGACAGGTGCCTTGGTCTCAGAGTCATTTAAGTCACATATTAGATAATATCTGCCATTACTATAAATGTAGCAATTTTTTTCAATTTTGTAACATTTTAAGTCATTTTTTATGATTTCTTGATTTTTCACTGAATATTGCTATTTACTTGCCAGCTAAGTTCAAGGATTGCTAACAATAATCTAAGTTACACATTATTTTATTTCTCAGTCTACAAATCTACTTTTAATTCTTTACTATTTTCTACATATTTTTGTTTTTGTTTTTGTTTTCGTTTTTTTTCCAATGTAGAGTTCATTTCAGAGCTAAGAGCCTAAGCTGCTGGCTGGTTGCTGGCTGGTGTGAGCAGGAAACCACACTATTATTCAAGTAACAGAGAGGTTTAATTTTCTGACTGGAATGACATTGAGTGAAGACCAGTGGAGATGTATACCTTAATTTAAGCACACTATCAGCAGGCAAATGACAAGAACTGGGAAAAGAAGGAATTGTTTTGTAAAAGGATATTTCAGGGTCTGGGCATAAATAAATTCAATATATCAGCCTGAGCATTTCCCTAACAACTGTGATGAAATAATGAGGCACCAAGTTGTGGATTCCACATAGGTATCTGGCTTACTTAC
The DNA here is from genome assembly GCF_028023285.1 of Balaenoptera ricei. Taxonomy (NCBI): domain Eukaryota; kingdom Metazoa; phylum Chordata; class Mammalia; order Artiodactyla; family Balaenopteridae; genus Balaenoptera; species Balaenoptera ricei. The sequence goes on along the minus strand of NC_082642.1, from coordinate 30,443,905 downwards.
CTGAGTCACTGAAAACAATATGGACAAATGAAAAAGCAGTTATTGAAGATTTAGAAAGCTTTTACCCTTCCAAAATTTGAGAGCAGTTTGCTTTAGGAGAAGCAGTAATTAGGCTTCAGTGTCCAGTAGGTTTTCTAAAATAGCATGCAGTTTCACTGATTTGGACAATAAAGTCTTGGATTAAAGACGGCTGGCCAGGGGAGCATGGCACCCATTCTAGCCCCTCCACCTGCCACTGGCTTACTGTCTGCACCATGTCCAGGCTCACTCCCCTATGGCAGGAATCAACAGGCTGAGAAGGGGGAAGAGGTGTCGGTTGCTTTACAGACAGCTGCCACTGTGTAAAGTCATGGCTGCTCTATGTACTAAAAGCAAAATGTCAAGCCAGACAAGCAGCTTATTTTTGACAAAGCTGTTCACCAAGTAACTGGCCACTCTTCTTAAGAGTAGAATATCTTGAACTGGAAATTTTTAAAAAGTTAAACTTTCATTAAATTCACGTACTGTTATTGGAGAAATATCATAAAATATCTTTTTAATGTGACCACTACTTAATACGATGAAAAACTATGTACAGTGTGTTGCTTCCAGGTTGGTTGCCTTTACATTGTGTACCCAGCAGGTGTCTCCAGCCAGGAGTGTCCGTCCAGCCGCAGTGCCCTTGAACCTAGTGGCTCTCCAAGTTCAAGGCTACTTACATTCTCCTTCGTAACCATGGCTCAGCAGGCACGCCTCCAAAAACATCTGGAACCCAGAGACCCCAGCAATCATACATAAGTAAAACTTGTAGATTCGGTTTTCCCCCAGTAAATACTAATATTAGACCATACAATCCATCTGCGTCTTAAGACATTGTTTTCAGTTAGGAAAAGGTCTGTTTCTCGCTGGAACTAGAGTGGCTAGTCTGTTGTTCACACTGGAACTGAGTTATGATGTCTTTGTATACAAATATAGCATATTTGGGCCAGGAAGAGAATTTCTTGTTAAAGAGTTTATTTGCCTCCACACGCAGGGTTGCTACATACATTCACAGTTTTAATAGATGGCAATTAGCTATTCCAGTTGTGCTTTAAAATCCCCAATATTATTTTTCATTAGTGAGTGCAAAGCAAATGTCCCATCTGGCTACAATTGGTCCTAGAGTTATAAATTCTGTAATCATCTCTAGAAGGTGCCCTCATTCTCCAGTATCATCGTTTGCTTTTTCGGGTATGACTTCAAGGCTCCGGCGCGGCTTCTGGACGTCAGTGTTTTCTGTGCCTGGTTTATTGAGTCCACAGGACACAGCCGCGTAGTGGATCTGCTTCAGGTTCTCCACGGTCTCGTTCTTGGCGTATTTCAAGAGATCCGCTTGTCCCTGTGATAAAACGTGCAGTTAGTTAGTGTGAGATGAGACATGACTTGTGGTTACAGTTTTACAATATAGGTCTTCCACTGAAATACAGAAATATTTTGCTTCCGCAAGAGGGCATATTTATTTCTGATCGGCACTGAATCCAAATAGGTCAATTTTAACGAAAAAACAAGTTTGTTTTCCCGGTTCCCAATGCCAGACTCCAAGAGTGTGCTGCCTTTTCAGTCCTTTCCGTTCTCTGGGTACTTTATGTTTACATACATGGAATCAAGCAGGCAGGGCTCTTGCTGAATGTCCAGGGTGATCTGCCCGCCACTCACCTGGGGTTGGGGCAGAGAGGCTGGAGCAGCCAGGAAAGGAATGACCATTGGCAGATGCAAAACACCAGAGCCAGTGACCAGCCATTGTCACACTTGGCCAATCAACAAACTTACTGTCTGACCACAAAAGATGTCCTAGTTGTTAATACATTAAAAATATTTCAAATCACATCTGTTAGTGTTGTGCAGTTTTTGAATCCAAAATTAACAATCAATCACAATTCAATGCTCTTACTGAGCTGAAACAGCAGGGATTCTGTATTTCAGTTAATTTTGTCAAAGCTTTCTTGCCAAAATATCAGAGAAAAACAGTTGCCTTCCTTCTGAGGTGAGTGACCACAGAAACGCTCCTGCCCTCGGCCACCACCGTGCAGTGGCCACGTGGCCGAGAGCCAGAGAGCAAAGACGGCCACCTGCTGTCCCCGGGGCCAGCAGACACCTTTCTTCCCAATTACACACAGTGGAGGGAAGAGAAAGAAGAGGACACTCACACCACTTTGGGAGTCTGAAAGAGGCACGAAAGTGTCAAATATTTTTTGTTTTCATGCAAATCGGAATGCAAGTACTGAGTGGTTGGACCTCAGCATGTCTGGGGCCCACAAGGACTTCCGGGCTGTTCTGGAGCCGAGGTCCCCAATCCAGGAGGGCTTACCCGGGTGTCTGCTCAGGAGCACAGCAGACTTTAGGTGCCTTCACTAATGTAACCGAGCGGGACCCTATGGGTCCTTCCCCGGACAGGCCCTTCCCCCATCTCCTCTGCTTTAGCTCCTCCCTGAAGCACCCAGGTAACAGTATCTGGTGCACATTTCCTGAGTTGTTTCACAGATGTGAAAACCCCCCCACCAAATGAAGATGTTAACTACTTGGTGACCTTGAGCACATAGCCCCCAGGCCTCCTGGAGCCTAAGCACTGATAATGTTAACCCCTGTGACACCACCCTGTTACCTCTCCATCAGCCAATCAGAATTGTGCACAAGCTGATCACATACCCAGCGACCCCCTTCCCTCACCTGGCCTTTAAAGATGCTTTGCTGAAACCTTTCGGGGAGTTCAGGGTTTTGGGGGCACAAGCCACCCTTCTCCTCACATGACCCTACAGTAAACCTTTCTCTGCTTCAAACTCCGACGTTTTGGTATTGTTTGGCCTCACTGTGCATCGGGCACACAAACTTGCGTTTGCTAGCAATTTTGGTGAGCCAGCCAAGAGTCTGTGCCTGTGACAGGTCGACCCCAGCCACAGGCAGCCCCTTCCCTGAGGCCCAGCAGCTGCCAGAGTACATTTCGCTCTGGGGATCTCGGAGGGACTGTCCCTGACAGGCGCTGGCCACCCCTCAGCACAAGGCTGTTCGGAACCGAGAAACGTCTGGAGCTGTGGTCCACATTCAGTGTCGCTGGGGGGTAAGTCGCTCCAGCTTGCACAGGCTGGGCTCGTGTGTGACGACATCAGGGTATCCTTCTCTGTTGTGTTGGTTTCACCTGTGGTGGAGCATTGGTTGGGATTTTTCCCTTTTTTGAACTAGCCTTGGTCATTTATTCAGCTTCATCGCTGATGGGACATTGGTTGGGTTTCTCCCGTTTTGTGGCTAGGGGGCCTATGACCCTGAGAGACCCATTTGAACTGTTGTTTGCGTGATATCTGATAACACCAATCGTGAATAATTAGGGATGGATGATCAGAGCTCTGGTCCATCTTATAGTCCCCTGGGATGTTTTTGCAAAACTTGGAGATCTTTAGCTGTGCTCCCATAAAAGAAAGAAAATATTTTTTTTGAAACATTGTGTGGCCTCAATACTCCCTGAGATCTGTAGAACAATGGCCCCTAATGGCTCAGCTATTGTATCAGAGTGGGTCTTTTGCAATTGCTTTTATCTTGGGGGTGTGTGTGGATGTATGTGAATGAGTGTCTCGGTACCTGAGTCCAAATCCTATTCTTTCTTCCTCGTTTTGCTGAAAATGAGGCTTGTGAATGTGAGCAGATGATATACATTATTGTCTATTAGTGTCATTTGTTTGTTTAAACTGCACTGGATATTTGGGAACTGGAAAAAAGAAAGTTCAAAAATAGCCCAAGATGGCTGGGTTTTATATAAGTAGTTAGTTAGAAGAGAAATTTGCATTTCTTTTCCTGTGCCTTTGAGATGTAAATGATCTCTCCAGATATTTGGTAACGTGAAATTTTAGAGTTGTGCTAAATTAAGTTAAATGATGGAAGTTCATCTGGTTGTTTCTAGATGGGAGAATTAAGGGGCAAAATAATATGGATACAGAAAGTGATGGAAGGTTTGTAGAAAAGGAACTCTGAGAAAAGAGTTTGTGCATGGTCAGGACAGGCTAAGTTTAGATTGAATTTAACTTAAGTAAATGAATTTTATTATTAAAAGTAAGCTGGTGCAAGACTAGATTTTTTTCTCTCACTGGTAAGAGGACAAAGTTTTCCTGGAATGCTGCCATTGATAACAGATTGAGTTTCTGTGCCTTTAAGTGATCTGTATTCGCTTTTGGGATCTCTTCTCATTTTGGTTAAGGAATAAGTATTGTCTCACAATGACCTATGATCTTATTTGACCAAGTGTTTTGAAACTTTTTGACAAACTTCCCAAATATCAAATTTTAATTAATTAAAAAATTTTGACCTCCAGCTAACTTTGGGATGCTTTGGAGAGCCCCTAAGGCATCTCAGAGAAAAATATTAAACTAACTATGATTGTTTGGTATGTTAAATTACATGGGAAGCATTGTCAAATGAGTGATAAGCCTCCTCAGATTATACGGTATGGATAAATGTTTTTAATATAGACATTCTAGAAATTATATAAAGCTTCTGAAATTTGGATATGTCCCGGTATAATGTTATAATTTTAGTTGTTATCTTAAAATGTTGGGGGAGGAACCAACATGGCAGAATAGAAGGACGTGGAGCTCACCTCCTCCCACAAACACGTCAAAAATACATCCACGTGTGGAACAATTCTCACAGAGTACCTACTGAACACTGGCGCAAGATATCAGACACCCAGAGGTGTATAGAAATATCTCCACAGAACCGGGTAGGATGAAAGATTTTTTAAAAAGGAATAGGGATGGGACCTGCGTCCCTGGGAAGGAGCTGGAAAAGAGGAAAGAGTCCTGCACCCTGAGAAGCCCCCTCACCAGCGGGGATATCAGCTGGGACAGAAAGGGAGCTTCAGAGGCTCGGAGGAGAACGCAGCAGTCAGCAGCAGGCAGAAAAGAGAGAGACCGGCACAGAGGATCCGAGCTACCTTGCTGCAATCCCCAGCCCAAGACACTCACCTGCTGGTACGTGCAGGGGCTGGGTGCTGAACCTCAGGCTTCAGAGGACAGACCCAGGGAGAGGACTGGGGCTGGCCGCACAGAGACAGCCTGCAGGGCCTGGAGTGTGGTACGGGTGGCAACCAGGGGTGTACGTGGAAGAAGCCCGGGCCTGCCACAGAAGCGAAGCACCACTGCTAAGGGGCGAGTGAAGGGAGGGGCGGGGCCTGCCCCTTAGCAGCCTCTTTCTTGGTGCTGCCGCTATGAGCTCTGGGAGCGGGACAGCAGGTGCACTGTGGCGGGGGTGGGTCTGGCCTTAGCAGCTGTGGGCTTGGTGGGAGCACACACGGAGGCAGAGCCTGGGCTGTTTCCAAGGCTCCCACGGCGAGCCCAGGTGCGTGACTGCTGTGCTCCTGGTACCCGCCTTCAGTGGACTGGCGTGTCGGGATCTGTGCCGTTGGCTTTGTGAGCACAGTGCCTGAGGGTCACCGGGGCCAACTGCCTGCATCCGCGCAGCGGAGGTGGGGCCGAGGGCAGTGCCGACAGCGGAGTACTTTGTGAGCCCAGCCAGGCGACACCACAGAGCACACTCCTGGGTGGACAGCTCTGGCGAAGCAATACTCAGCGGCTCCTCTCCAGAGGGAGCGCTCCAATCCCACCTATCCCACTCTGCAGCTCAGAATCAGATTGGGGGGCTTCTGCTCCAACAACTGTCACTGACGGGGCAGCGACAACCATAGAGCAACCCAGTGCAGGCTCTGGTCACCACACCACCACCTGTCAAGCACAAACAGCCAGCACACGCTAAGGAAAGAGGTCACAGACATCCGTACTAAAAACAGCCCTCGCACCAAAAATATTAAACCCATGCAGGCTATACAGGGACGCTCCCACATAAAAGCAGCCCTCCAAGACCACAGTAGATAATTGTTTCTCCTAAACTCACAGAGTAAGAGAAACATAAGTAAGATGAAGAAGCAGAGGAACCACTCCCAATTAAAAGGTCAAGAGAATTCCCCCAAAAGAACAATGAAACAGACCTCTTCGGTCTAATAGACACTGAGTTCAAAATGGAGATAATGAAAATACTGAAGAAATTAACAAGGCCTATTGATAGGAATGCAGATTACTGTAAAAAGGAGGTAGAAACTATAAAGAGGAACCAAGAAAAATTAGGAAACTCATTCGCCGAGATGAAAGCTGAGCTAAAGGCAATGAATGACAGAATGAATAATGCAGAAGAATGAATAAATGATCTGGAAGATAGAATAGTGGAAATCACCCAATCAGAACAGCAGAGAGAAAGGCAAATTGAAAGAAAAAAAAAATGAAAGCAATATAAGAGACCTATGGAATACTAATATAAAGCATGCCAATCTATGCGTAATAGGGATTCCAGAAGGAGAAGAAAGAGAAAGGGGGATTGAAAATGCAATTGAAGAAATTATGGCTGAAAACTTCCCAAACCTAAAGAAGGAAACAGATATCCAGGTACAGGAAGCACAGAGGGTTCCAAACAAGATAAACCCAAACCCGACCTACACCAAGACATACTATAATTAAAATAGCAAAAGTTAAAGATAAAGAGAGGTTTCTGAAGGCAGCAAGAGAAAAACAAAGACTTAATTACAAGGGAACCCCCATAAGGCTATCAGCTGATTTCTCTACAGAAACATTGCAGGCCAGAAGGGAGTGACAAGATATATTCAAAATCCTGGAAGGGAAAAAATCTGCAACCTAGAATCCACCAGCAAGATTACCATTTAAAATAGAAAAAGAGAGAAATAATTTCTCAGATAAGCAAAAACTAAAAGAATACAGCAATACTAAACCTATCCTACAGGAAATATTAAAAGGTCTTTAAATAGAAAAGAAGCAAGAAGTTATAGGAAAGAGAAAGTCACAGTTAGAAAGTAAATCACTTAAGCCAGTACACAGGTTAAAATGCTGTATGTCACAACTTCATTAAGCTTCTTTGTCAAAAAGCATTATAATCAGATCTCTAACCTTGCCTTTTTAAGTCCTTTATCATTCAGAGACAGTTATGCTGATGCTTTGCAAAATGCTTCATCTCTAAGAAGAGTCATAGAAAGGACTTTTTGACAATCATACTGCTAAACTAGATTTTAAAAGTCTAATGGCAACTCTGATTTCATAAAACTGTTAGTAAAAAAGAATTAATTATATAAGACTGGTAAACTGGTGAATATGGTTATAATTTTTTGGTTTTAAGGAAACCTTTCCCCTTAAGCTAATTATGACTTACAGCAGTTTGGTAGATTTTACCTTTGTAAACACAATTGAAACATTTATTTTTTCTCTCTACCTGATCCCTCCAGATATTGGAAACTCTTAGGTTCCCAGCAGCTTTATCAGGTAAATTAGGAAGGATACTTCCTAACAGGTGCAAAAATCTCGAGGTACTTTGGGGACCTCAAAAAGTGAGGAATTCACCTACATCTGTAAGGCAAAATCTATGAAAAGCCCTTGGCGTGGCTTTCCTGGCCCTCAGAGGGCTTTTAAAATTTCAGTCTCAGACTCCTTACGAAAAATTCCAACACAGCCAATTGAAAGGAGCCAATATGATCAATTAACCAGACTCATTTTGCAAACAAACAAATCTTAATTTGGCTATATTTGATGAAAAATGAGGGTAATTTTTAGAGAGAAAGAGATTACATTTCAGTAGATATCAAATTCTGACTCTGTTAATTGAGGTCTGCATTTATTGTCTAAGACTCACTTCCTAGACAGTTCCTTGTTGTAATGCTACATAATTGTAAAGTTTAATTGCATTATTAAGAAGGACACTCTTAAGTTTATTTCTGAAACTTATCCCAATCATCTACCTTTGGATAAATATCAGATGCCCCATGACCTGTAGCCAGAGATTATACATACTGGAAGGAGCATTGCTAAAATGTGTCAAGAGACTAATTTAACTTGGGATTAAGGCCTTGTCAATTGCCCTACTACAGATCAGAATGGCTCCCAAAAGGAGACTTAAATTAAGCCCCTTTGAAATATTGTATGGTAGGCCATTCCAGGTGTCTGCCCATGTGGGAGAATCTATAAATGCTCTGAAAGACCTAGCTGTTGCTAATTACATTAAAACTTTGGGCACTACACTAACCTCTGTTCATGAGTTTGCCTCCCACAGGTCTGCCTATCTAACTGAAGTAGCCTTACATCCTTTCTGACCTGGAGACCAAGTCCTCCTTAAAGCCTATAAAGGTAAAGTGCCTGAACATCAGCTGACTGCAAGGTGGACAGGACCACATGTGGTATTACCTACCACAAACTCATCTGTCAAGTTAGCCAGAGTAAAGCCATGAATTCATCACACTGGGATTAAAGCAGCACCACTGTCATCAGAAAATGGCCCAACGCCTGAAAGGCCTGGAGAGCAATGGGTTTGTAAACCCTTAGAAGACTTAAGGTTGCTCTTCAAAAAGATAAGTATTGAGATTGCAATTTCACTATAGCTGGAGAAGGTGAGTCAACCTACTTGTTTGATCTTGTTCACCTGAACAGGACAGGAATCTAGTGTAGTTATGACAGTCAGAAAGTTAAAATGAATAGCTATGTATAGGAACTGGAACCAAAAGCCCAAGTCCAATGACAAATTAGACAACAAAAGGGCTAAATAAAGGGTTTCATCAGGTTCAAATAATTGTAGATAAAAAAGGAAAGAGAATTGTACTATTTACTAAAGATTCTAAGGAATATTCCCTGCCGAAAGCTGATCAGTTCCATTCCATAATCACCCATCAATGCTCCTGTTCAGCAGGAAGTAGCCAGAGCAGTCGTCACCCCTTTCCCACACGACTGTGGAATGGACACTGACAGTGGGGAACTGTAATAGGGAATAACAAATCTGACTCCATATTAGATCCATTTCTTTTACTTTAATCTTTGTATTCTACTGCTTTTGCTACCACTTAATCACTAAAGGGATGTTGCCTATCGCTTAAAGTATACATAATGGTCCATCTCAGGGAACACTGTCCCCATGCTTGAATGTTAAACTAAAATACCTTTGTTCAGCTCACAGGGAACATCCTGACCCAGTCCACCTGTGAATGGCCACAGGAAAGAAGAAAGTAACACATCCCCTCCTGGAGTCTGGCTGAAACCAGGAGATATTTGTGCCAACTTATGACCTTACTAATACTACTAGCTATAGTATTTGTATATTGCCTGTTTTACAGAATTGTTGTTTCTTGTATTACCAAATACAAGAGCCTCTGATAAAATAATGATGACTAGGCGACTTGAAACAGCTGACCAGATATAAAGTTCTATATAAGATCAATGATTGTAATAGTGCAACTCTAGATATAGGAAGAAGCAACAAGAAGGAATTTTTTCCTAGATCATAACAGACTAGTAAAACAGGTGGTCCAGAGACTTTTAACTACTGTTAATAAGGCCTAGTCCAGTAATAGCACATTGAGTGGCTTATCAATGAAATCCTCGCCTGACCTACTAATGGGTATTCCTAACATTATGGGATGAAATGATCATGAAATGCTTCCCAAATCATGTTCGAATTTATGACCATGAGGGAGCACTGCCAACTAAAAATTGGCACTTGCCATCTGCCTCTACAAGGATTAAGTCACAAGCCACTCCAGTCACTGACCTTCAACACCCCCTGAAAGGAGGTCAGGGTGGAGATCAGGAATGACGCACTTAGTGCTCTGAGAAAAGCTGACAGAACAGACCTTCAGATAGTTAGATACTTTCAGGAAAAGATTTTATGACCCAAATTCTTGCATCTCTTCATGTCTAGAAAAGCACTAAAATCATTAACAGTGACATCTGCTTTGGCCATTAAGGAGAAAAATGCATTTGAAAGTCAAAATGGAATAGCTTTGGTTCAGACATCCAAGGTAAAATTGGGTGGCCATTGTGGATGTGAGTTCGAGCACACTCCTTTATTGCCAAGAACTTGAATTTTCTGAGCTGTGTCAGACTGATTCTCAAAGCAGTGTCTGCTGGTGACAGGACCCTGTGGGTTCCTCTGTCAAGTTTATGATTAACCTCCTTAACTAAAACTTTATTTCTTTTCTTGTCCACCACCTGTCCTCCTCAGGATTGAGAAGTATCAAAGAAAAGGGGGGAATTGGAACCAAGCAGGACCCTATGTGGTCTTGCCAGGGCAGGCCCTTCCCCCATCTCCTCTGCTTTAGCTCCTCTCTGAAGTACCTAGATAACAGTATCTGGTGCACATTTCCTGAGTTGTTTCACAGATGTGAAACCACACCCCCCTACCAAATGGAAGATGTTAACTACTTGATGACCATGAACATGTAGCCCTCAGGCCTCCTGGAGCCTAAGGACTGACAATGTTGACGCCTGTTACACTGCCCTGTTACCTCACCATCAACCAATCAGAGAATTGTGCAGGAGCTGGTCACGTGCCCTGTGACCCCCTTCCCTCACCTGGCCTTTAAATATGCTTTGCTGAATCCCTTTGGGGAGTTCAGGGTTTTGGGGGTATGAGCCACCCGTCTCCTTGCAATAAACCTGCAATAAACCTTTCTCTGCACCAAACTCCGATGTTTTGGTACTGTTTGGCCTCACTGTGCGTTGGGCACACAAACTTGCATTTGCTAGCACTAACACCTCTGCTCCCCCACAAGATGACACTGACTCTGGGCTAAATGAAAAGGGGTGCCAGGCCCAGACCAAGACAGACTGTCACCCCCCCCAGTGGGCCTCACACCGACTGCATGCTGGGCCTTGCTCAGCAGCTTGAGATGCAAGCTGTTTATCAAGTTATCTTCCCGTCACCCCACGAGTGTCCACGAGCTGCAGGTCCCCTCAGCGCCACTCTGAGTTGACGCATGCTGGTCTAGGGTTCCTCTGCCGTCTCCCCCGAGCGTTTTCTGCAACCAAAAGCCAAGAACTGAACTTGTAAAACCTTAACACAATCTCATGGCCGGAAAACAAAAGCCAGGTTGACAGGAAGTTACAGCTTCTTCACTGTTATTTAACTGGAATATTAATAGTATGTGGTCACAAACAGAGTACTTCTTAGTAAATATTTTGTGGTTAGTCACTCTTCTGGGCGATGCAAGACTCATATACAAACTGAATACACTTCAATTCAGTATTTCATGAGTATTCAGGATCACAGGCCAAAAGCATAAACCTCCTTTAAGAGGGCTATGGAAACCAATATGTTCTAACTCGTACAGCCACCACTCAAAGTCAAACAGAAGGACTGCAAGTGTGATTAGAGTCCAAAATTTGAAACCACAGAGCCTATGACATGTCAAATTAGGCATGTAGGAATGTATACCAGCAAAGCCTACTGGGAACAATAGCCACCATTTATTGAGTGACTACTGTGTGCCAGACACTGAATTAAGCCCTTTACAAAGATTATTCTCATGACAGTCTCTCAATTCTGCAAGAGGGGTGCGATTACCATCCCCACTGTGTAGCTGAGGATACAATTTGGAGAGACCAACGGCCTCACCCAAGGCAGAGTCTACATGGCAAATTATACTTAAACACACACAACTTTCTGTGTGTGTTTTGTTTTCTTTCTGGATAAACTAAACCAGGGGCCCAAACTATAGGGAGTTGAGCTCCTGCATGTTACATGTGACACTTTAAAGCCAGCAGAATGGAAGAGTGATGACATTTTAAGTGCACTCAGCACATCACCACTGATGCAGAAAATGCACTCTTCCTGTGATTAAATACAGGGGCAGAAATCTAGATTTCAAGTTTTTGTTGAGTGACAAAAGAGTGGGCAACAGAATGAATGGGAATCTCGACTACCGGTTCTAAACCGCCACCTACCACACTCTGACAGTGCCCTGCGAGGGGTCCTGGGGGGTAGCTGATGAATTAACCAGAGTCAGGAAGCCCCCCACATGGCTCATCAGGCCTTCATCCCACTGAGGTCTCAATAAACCTTCCACTCAAAAAAGACCCCCCAATCATCGTCACCTAAAGCTAGAGCAACAGAGATGGTGGCACGAGCTTTTCCACAGGAAAAGATTCGTTTTAAATGTTTCACTATTTTTTCTGTTGTGTGCCCACCCCCCTCACGTTGCTTCATGTGTATGAAGGGTGTGAATGTGAACTGAAAACAAACTCACATCACTGCGGCAGGAAGGCTGCCCTCCCTCCCCTGACTCCCACCCCAGCACTTAGAGGTTCATGAGAGGGTCTGAGAGCGTGAGGAACAGCAAGGGGACCTGGGGACGCAGCTCCTAACCTCTGCCTTTCTCCTGAGAAAAAACTTTACGTTTCGTTCAACACTGATGGAAGGTGGGGCCCCCCAGGCAGCCCCAGGGAGAAGGTGTAGGGTCTGAGCTGAGCCTCAGTGGAAGGCAGGAGAGGATTCCAGCAGGTCTAGGAGCTGCAGAGGACACTGTTTTCCACTTGTGACTCCACAGCTCCTGCAGATGATGCCTGTGGGGCCTCACCGTAGGGACCTGGCTTCTATGTCACAAAGCCCTCTGAGTTCTGACTGTGACCACCCTCCCTGTTACAGACCTGACCTGGGAAGGGAGAGGTGCCCGCCTGCACAGAAGTGGGGTGAGGGTCTCAGGAGCAGCCAGCAGGGTCTCCAGACAGCAGAGGTGAGCCCAGCCAAGCACAAACGGAGGAGGTCAAGAGATTCCAGGTAGAGGACCAGGGCTGGAGAGGGGGTGGGAGCGAGGGGATGGGAGATGAGCAGGGCCAGGATGGGGAGCGGGAAGGCTTCTGAAGACACTAGCAAAAATGGCGCCCATGTAAGCACTTCCCTTGCACCATTAATCTTTCAAGCACACCTCTGCATAATTAAACATTAGCTGAGTAATCACAAATTCCACACCAGTGGGATCCAAATGTCTGAGGTTTTACTGTGTTTTAAATGGGTCAGAAAGGACAGCCTGCCTAGTGACAAACGCTACTGTAGTTTGATTTTCTGAGCCACTCTGAGGAGTTTTCACACACTAAATAGAGAAATGGCTTTTAGTCAATTAGAGCTTTTTAGGAAAACAGGCAACATAGTAGATCACCTATAATAAAAGAAGTAACTAAAGGACATTAGCATCAGTAAAGGAAAGGAGTGGGACTTAAGACTATCAAAGTAATTTTCAGAAACAAATGTTAGTCTTCAGGTCTTCCAGGTAAGTCTGCACCTCAGGTAAAAACAAAACAAGATTAATGTCTTACCACAAACCTCTCAGGACTTCCCTGGTAGCACACTGGTTAAGAGTCCACCTGCCAATGCAGGTGACATGGGTTTGAGCCCTGGTCTGGGAAATCCCACATGCCGTGGAGCAACTAAGTCCATGCACCACAACTACTGAACCTGCGCTCTAAACCCCACGAGCCACAACTATGAGCCCGTGTGCCACAACTACTGAAGCCCACGTGCCTTGAGCCCATGCTCCGCAACAAGAGAAGCCTGCACTCGCCACAACTAGAGAAAGCCTGTGTGCAGCAATGAAGACCCAATGCAGCCAAAAATAAATAAATTAAAACAAACAAACAAAAACCTCTCACCAGGCTCATCAAGAAGAGAAGAGAGAGGACCCAAATAAACAAAATAAGAATTGAAAAAGGAAAAGAAACAACCAATACCACAGAAATACAAAAAACCATAAGAGAATACTATGAAAATTATATGCCAGCAAATTCAACAACCCAGAAGAAATGGAGAAGTCTCTAGAAACACACAGCCAACCAAAAGTGGATCAAGAAGAAATTGATAACTTGAATAGACCAATCACTAGAAGTGAAATAGAAACATTAATTTTAAAAACTCCCTACAAACAAAAGTCCAGGACCAGATGGCTTCACAGGCAAATTCTACCAAACATACAAAGAAGAAATTATACCAATTCTCCTCAAACTCTTCCAAAAGACTGAAGAGGAGGGAATACTCCCAAAGACATTTTATGAAGCCACCATCACCCTGATACCAAAACCAGAGAAGGACACTACAAAAAAAGAAAATTACAGGCCAGTTTCTTTGAAGAATATAGATGCAAAAATTCTCAAACAAAATATTAGCAAACTGAATCCAGCAACACATAAAAAAGATCATACACCATGACCAAGTTGGATTCATCCTAAGTTCATAAGGATGGTTCAACATACACAAATCAATCAATGTGATACACCACACCAACAAAAGAAAAGACAAAAACCACATGATCATCTCAATGATGCAAAAAAATTGTTTTGATAAAATTCAACATCCATTCATGACAAAAACTCTTACCAAAGTGGGTGTAGAGGGAACATAGCTCAACATAATAAAAGCTATTTATGACAAACCCACATCCAGTATAATACTCAATGGTGAAAAGCTGAAAGCCTTCCAGCTAAAATCTGGAACAAGACAAGGATGCCCACTCTCACCACTTCTATTCAACATAGTATTGGAGTCCTAGCCACAGCAATCAGACAAGAAACAGAAATAAAAGGTATCCAAATTGGAAGGGAAGAGGTAAAATTGTCATTATATGCAGATGACATGATACTCTATATAGAAAACCCTGAAGACTCCACACAAAAACTATTAGAACTGATACACGAATTCAGCAGAGTAGCAGGATACAAGATTAACATACAGAAATTGGTTGCATTTCTTTACACTAACAATGAAATATCAGAAAGGGAATGTAAACAATCCCTTTCAAAAATACATCAAAAAAGATATAAATAAAATACTTAGGAATAAACCTCACCAAGGAGGTGAAAGACTTATATGCTGAGAACTATAAATCATTAATAAAGGAAACTGAAGATGATTCAAAGAAATGGAAAGATATCCATACTCTTGGATTAGAAGAATTAATATTGTTTAAATGGCCATACTATCCAAAGCAATCTACAGATTTAATGTGATCCCTATCAAATTACAGAACTAGAACATATAAGCCTAAAATTTATATGGAACAATAAAAAATGCAGAATTGCCAAAGCAATCATGAGGAAAAAGAAAAAGCAGAAGGCATGACCCTCCCAGACTTCAGACAATACTACAAAGCTACAGTGATCAAAAAATCATGGTAATGGCACAAAAACAGACATTTGGATCAATGGAACAGAACACAAACCCCCAGAAATAAACCCCCGCACATACGGTCAATTAATCTTGAACAAAGGAGGCAAGAATATACAATGGAGAACAGACAGTCTTTTCAGCAAGTGGTGCTGGGAAAGTTGGGCCGCTGCATGTAAAGCAATGAAGTTAAAACACATCCTCACACCATACACAAAAATAAACGTAAAATGGCTTAAAGACTTGAATGTAAGATATGACACCATAAAACTCTTACAAAAGAATATCGGCAAAACATTCTCTGACATAAATCACACCAATGTTTTCTTAGGTCTGTCTCCCAAGGTAATAGAAATAAAAGCAAAAATAAACAAATGGGAGCTAATCAAACTTACAAGCTTCTGTACAGAAAAGGAAACCATAAACAAAATGAAAAGACAAGCTACAGACTGGGATAAGATATTTGCAAATGATGCGACCGACAAGGGCTTAATTTCCAAAATATACAAACAGCTCATACAACTCAACAACAAAAAAACAAACAACCCAACTAAAAAATGGGCAGAAGACCTAAATAGACATTTCTCCAGATGACATACAGAGGGACAACAGGCACAAGAAAAGATGCTCAACATCACTAATTACTATAGAAATGCAAATCAAAACTACAATGAGGTATCACCTCACACCAGGCAGAATGGCCATCTTTAAAATGTCTACAAATAACAAATGCTAGAGAGGGTGTAGAGAAAAGGGAACCCTCCTACACTGTTGGTGGGAAGGTAAGTTGCTGCAGCTACTGTGGAAAACAGTATGGAGTTTCCTCAAAAAATTAAAAATAGAACTACCATATGATCCAGCAATCCTGCTCCTGGGCATATATCAGGACAAAACTATAATTCAAAAAGATACATACATCCCTATGTTCACAGTAGCACTATTCACAATAACCAAGATACGAAAACAATCTAAATGTCCATCGACAGATGAATGGATAAAGAAGATGTAGTACATATATAAAATGGAATGCTATGCAGCCATAAAAAAGAATGAAATAATGCCATTTGCAGCTCATGCATGGACTTAGAGATTATCATACTAAGTGAAGTAAGTCAGAAAGAGAAAGGCAAACACCGTATGGTATCATTTATATGTAGAATCTAAAATAGGACACAAATGAACTTATCTACAAAACAGAAACAGACTCACAGTCACAGAGAACATACTTGTGGTGGCAAAGGGGGAAGGGGGGTAGGGGAGGGATGGAGTGGGAGTTTGGGATTAGCAGATAAAAACTATTATATACAGAATGGATAAACAACAAGGTCCTACTGTATAGCACAGAGAATTATATTCAATATCCTGTTATAAACCATATTGGAAAAGAATATAAAAAAGAATGTGTGTGTATATATATATATATATATATATATATATATATATATGTATAACTGAATCACTTTGCTGTACAGCAGAAATTAACTCAACATTGTAATCAACTATTTTTCAATTACATACATACATACATAAAATTTTGAAAGATTAATGCCTTAACAGGTGCAAAAACTATCTGGTTTAATTATTTATTTTTGGCAGAAGTCTTATGTTCCTAAAGAGAACAAATCTCTAATTACTTTCAGGGTTTAATCTCTAGTTTTTCTCTGAGGGTGGAGTGACACAGTATAGGGAGCGCTTGCTTGGCAGCAGTTCTGGAAATCATCTTGGGTTGTAATAAGCTTCATTTAAGTCCATGATAGGACACAGGTGCTATAAAATCCAACATAATTTTGGCCTATATTAATAGTAAGATGGTTTTCAGACTTGAGCAAAATCAGACTGCCAAGTCTCATTCTGGGAGGGTTAGCCCACCAGGCATTTGAAGTGTGGGGGTAATCCTGGTTGTCCCATCTTATGACACTGACAAGCACTGACAAGGCACTGACAAGCCAGAGCCTTCAGAAAATGAAGGGACCCAATGGGGAAGGCACCAGAAGCCACCTCATCCTGAATCTCGGGGGTTTGAGAGAAGATACAACAGTGCCCAAGTATTTGCAGGGATGCTGAAGGAGAAGGAATAGGGTACATCTGTGCCACTTTGAGGGCATCAGTGTAATCAGTGGGTAGAAGTCACAGAGATGTAAGATGCTATATACTGTATGACAGAACACAATTACATGAAGGTGGAGGAGGCTGGCAATCTAGTGGGAGCACAAGAAGTGGGATCTTATGACTTTATCATCCCGTAAGGACAAGCCTCACAAAGTCTCCCACACCCATTTAAGGGAAACGGCTTCATTCACAGATTCTGCCACTGCAAATATGGCCACCAACAATGCCTTCTGTCCCCATCCAGGCACGTTGCACTGTCCATTAAGAGGTGGGTCCACTTCCCCAAAGCAAAGAAGAAACCACAATGAGATGGTAGGAGGGGCACAATCACGATAAAATCATCTCACATACCTGCCAGGTGGGCGACCCACAAACTGGAAAATAATTATATCACAGAGGTTCTCCCACAGGAGTGAAAGATCTGAGCCCCACATGAGGCTCCCCAGCTTGGGGGTCTGGCATCAGGAGAAGGATCCACCAGAGCATCTGGCTTTGAAGGCCAGCAGGGTTTGATCATAGGAGCTCCACAGGACTGGGAGAAACAGAGACTCCACTCTTGGAGGGTGCACACAAGGTCTCGTGTGCACCAGGACCCAGGGGAAAAAGCAGTGTCCTCATGGCAGGTTGGACCAGACCTACGTGCTGGTATTGGAGGGTCTCCTGCTCAGGTCAGGGGTGGCTGTGGCTCACTGCAGGGAAAAAGATACTGATGGTGGTACTTCTGGGGAGTACTCAATGCTGTGAGCCATTTTCTCACCAAGACCTGGCCCCACCCAACAGCCTGTAGGCTCCAGTGCTGGGACACCTCAGGCCAAACAACAGGGCAGGAACACAGCCCTACCCATCAGCAGACAGGCTGCCTAAAGTCTTCCCAAACCCACAGCTGCCTGCTAAACACACCCCTTGACACAGCCCTGCTCACCAGAGGGACAATACCCAGCTCCACCCACCAGTGGGCAGGAACCAGCCCCTCCCATCAGGAAGCCTGCACAAGCCTCTTAGACCAGCTTCATCCACCAGTGGGCAGACAGCAGAAGCAAGAACTACAACCCTGCAGCCTGCAGAACGGAAACCGCAATCACAGAAAGTTAGACAAATGAGACAGCAGAGGAATATGTCCCAGACGAAGGAACAAGATAAAACCCCAGAAGAACAACTAAGTGAAGTGGAGATAGGCAACCTACCCAAAAAAAGAGTTCAGAGTAATGATAATAAAGATGATCCAAGATCCTGGAAAATGAATGGAGACAAGGATCGAGAAGATACAAGAAATGTTTAACAAAGAGCTAGAAGATCTAAAGAACAAACAGATGAACAATACAATAACTGAAATGAAAAATAGAAGGAATCAATAACAGAATAACTGAGGCAGAAGAATGGATAACTGAGCTGGAAGACAGAATGGTGGAAATCACTGCTGTGGAACCGAATAAAGAAAAAACAATGAAAAGAAATGAGGACAGTCTAAGAGAACTTTACGACAACATTCACATTATGGGGATCCCAGAAGAAGAGAGAGAAAGAACCTGAGATAATATTTGAAGAGATGACAGCTGAAAACTTCCCTAACATGGGAGAGGAAACAGACACCCAAGTCCAGGAAGTGCAGAGAGTCCCAGGCAGGATAAACTCAAGGAGGATCATGCCAAGACACATAGTAATCAAATTGACAAATTAAAAGCAATAGAAAATACTAAAAGCAACAAGGGAATTCCCATAAGTTTATCAGCTGATTTTTCAGCAGAAACTCTGCAAGCCAGAAGGGAGTGGCACAATATATTTAAAGTGATGGATGGTAAGAACCTACAACCAAGAAAACTCTACCCAGCAAGGCTCTCATTCAGATTCAATGGAGAAATCAAAATCTTTACAGACAAGCAAAAGCTAAGAGAATTCAGCACCACCAGACCAGATTTGCAAAAAATGCTACAGGTACGTCTCTAAGTAGAAAAGAAAAGGCCACAACTAGAAACAAGAAAATTATGAACAGAAAAGCTCACCAGTAAAGGCAAACATACAGTAAAGGTAGGAAATCGTCCACACACAAATATGATATCAAAACCAGCAATTGTGAGAAGAGGAGAGTACAAATGCAGGATACTGGAAATGCATTTGAAATTAAAAGACCAGTAACTTAAAACAATCTTGTTTATATATAGACTGCTATATCAAAACCTCATGGGAACTGCAAACCAAAAATCTACAATAGATACACAAAAAAGAAAAAGGAATCCGAACACAACACTAAAATTAGTCATCAAATCACAAGAGAAGAGAACAAAAGAGGACAGGCAGAAAAAAGACCTACAAAAACAAATCCAAAACAATTAACAAAATGATGATAAGAACATACATATCGATAATTACCTTAAATGTAAACGGATTAAATGCTCCAACCAAAAGACACAGACTTGCTGAATGGACACAAAAACAAGACCCGTATATATGCTGTCTACAAGAGACCCACATCAGACCTAGGGACACATACAGACTGAAAGTGAGGTGATCAGAAAAGGAATTCCGTGCAAATGGAAATCAAAAGAAAGCTGCAGTAGCAATACTCATATCAGGCAAAAATAGACTTTAAAATAAAGACTGCTACAAGAGACAAAGGAGGACACTGCATAATGATGAAGGGATCAATCTAACAAGAATATGGAAGAATTGTAAATATATATGCACCCAACATAGGAGCACCTCAACATATAAGGCAAATGCTAACAGCCATAAAAGGAGAAATTAACAGTAACACAATAATAGTAGGGGACTTTAACAACCCACTTGCATCAATGGACAGATCATCAGACAGAAAATCAATAAGGAAACACAGGTCTTAAATGACACATTAGACCAGATGGACTTAATTGCTATTTTTAGAGCATTATCCAAAAGTAACAGAGTATATATTCCTTTCAAGTACACATGGAACATTCTCCAGGATTGATCACATGCTGGGCCACAAAGTGAGCCACAGTAAATTTTAAAAATTGAAATCATATCAAGCATCTTTTCCAATGACAACACTACGAGATTAGAAATCAACTACAAGAAAAAACCTGTAAAAAACACAAACATGGGGCTTCCCTGGTGGCGCAGTGGTTGAGAGTTTGCCTGCTAATGCAGGGGACACGGGTTCGAGCCCTGGTCTGGGAGGATCCCACATGCCGCGGAGCAACTAGGCCCGTGAGCCACAACTACTGAGCCTGCGCGTCTGGAGCCTGTGCTCCGCAACAAGAGAGGCCGCAACGGTGAGAGGCCCGCGCACCGCGATGAAGAGTGGCCCCGCTTGCCGCAACTAGAGAAAGCCCTCGCACAGAAACGAAGACCCAACGCAGCCAAAAATAAATAAATAAATAAAATATTTAAAAAAAAAAAAAAAAAACACAAACATGTAGAGGCTAAACAATATGCTATCAATACTAAACAACCAGTGGATCACTGAAGAAATCAGAGGAAATAAAAAAATACCAAGAGATAAATGAAAACGAAAGCATGATGATCCAAAACCTATGGGACGCAGCAAAATCAGTTCTAAGAGGGAACTTTATAGCCATACAATCTTACTTCAGGAAACATAATAATCTCAAATAAACAACCTAACCTTACAACTAATGCAACTAGAGAAAGAAGAACAAACAAAACCCAAAGTTAGCAGAAGGAAAGAAACCATAAAGATCAGAGCAGAAATAAATGAAATAGAGATAAAGAAATCAATAGATAAGATCAATGAAACTAAAAGCTTATTCTTTGAAAAGATAAACAAAACTGACAAACCTTTAGCCAGATTCATCAAGAAAAAAAGCGGGAGGACTCAAATCAATAAAAATAGAAATGAAAAAGAAGTTGCAACTGACACCACAGAAATACAAAGGATCATAAGAGACTACTACACACAACTATATGACAACCACGAAGAAATGGACAAATGCTTAGCAAGGTACAATCTTCCAAGACTGAACCAGGAAGAAATAGAAAATATGAGCAGACCAATCATAAGTACTGAAATTGAAACTGTGATTTTAAAAACTCCCAACAAACAAAAGTCCAGGACCAGATGGCTTCACAGGTGAATTCTATCAAACATTTAGAGAGGAGTTAACACCTATTCTTTCAAACTATTCCAAAAAATTGCTGAGGAAGGAACACTCCCAAGCTCATTCTATGAGGCCACCATCACACTGATTCCAAAACCAGACAAAGATACCACACAAAAAAGTAAATTACAGGCCAGTATCACTGAAGAACATGGACGCAAAAATCCTCAACAAAATACTAGCAAACCGAATCCAACAATACAGTAAAAGGATCATACACCATGATCAAGTGGAATTTATCCCAAGATGCAAGGATTCTTCAATATCCACAAATCAATCAGTGTGATACAACACATTAACAAATTGAAGAATAAAAACCATATGATCATCTCAATAGATGCAGAAAAAGCTTCTGACAAAATTCAATACCCATTTATGACAAAAACTCTCCAGAAAGTGGGCACAGAGAGAACCTACCTCAACATAATAAAGGCCATATATGACAAACCTACAGCTAACATCATACTTAATGGTGAAAGCCTGGATGCATTTCCTCTAAGATCAGGAACAAGACAAGGATGTCCACTCTCACCACTGTTATTCAACATAGTTTTGGAAGTTCTAGCCACAGTAATCAGAGAAGAAAAAGAAATAAAAGGAATCCAAAATGGAAAAGAAGTTAAACCGTCACTATTTGCAGATGACATGATACTGTACATAGAAAATCCTAAAGATGCTACCAGAAAACTACCACAGCTCATCAATGAATTCGGTAAAGTTGCAGGATACAAAATTAATACACAGAAATCTATTGCATTTCTATACACTAACAACAAAAGATCAGAAAGAGAAATTAAGGAAACAATCCCATTTACTGTCACATCAAAAAGAATAAAATACCTAGGAATAAACCTACCTAAGGAGGCAAAAGACCTGTACTCTGAAAACTATAAGACACTGATGAAAAAAATCAAAGATGACACAACCAGATGAAAAGATATATATACCATGTTCTTGGATTGGAAGAATCAATATTGTCAAAATGACTATACTACCCAAGGCAATCTAGAGAGTCAATGCAATCCCTGTCAAATTACCAATGGCATTTTTCACAGAACTAGAACAAAAAAATTTTTTTAATTTATATGGAGACACAAAAGACCCCAAATAGCCAAAGCAATCTTGAGAAAGAAAAACGGAGCTGGCGGTATCAGGCTCCCTGACGTCAGACTATACTGCAAAGCTACAGTAATCAAAACAGTATGGTACTGGCACAACAACAGAAATACAGATCAATGGAACAGGACAGAAAGTCCACAGATAAACCCATGCACTTATGGTCACCTAATCTATGATAAAGGAGGCAAGAATATACCGTGGAGAAAAGATAGTCTCTTCAATACATGGTGCTGAGAAAACTGGACAGCTACATGTGAAGGAATGAAATTAGAATATTCTTTAACACTATACACAAAAATAAACTCAAAATGGGTTAAATGGGTTACCTAAATGTAAGACCAGATACTATAAAACTCTTAGAGAAAAACATAGGCACAACACTCTTGGACATAAATTGCAGCAATATCTTTTTCAATCTGTCTTCTAGAGTAATGGATATAAAAAGAAAAATAAACAAATGGAAAGTGATTAAACTCAAAAGTTTTTGCACAGCAAAGAAAATGAAAAAGAAAACAAAAAGACAACTACAGAATGGGAGAAAATATTTGCAAACAATGCAACTGACAAGGGCTTAATTTCCAAAATTTACAAGCAGCTCATGCAGCTCAATATCAAAAAACAAACAAACAAACAAGTAACCCAATCAAAAAATGGGCAAAGACCTAAACAGACATTTCTCCAAAGAAGACATAGAGGTGGCCAAGAGGAACATGAAAAGATGCTCAACATTTTTAATTATTAGAGAAATGCAAATCAAAACTACAATGAGGTATCACCTCACACCAGTCAGAATGGCCATCATCAAAAAGTCTACAAACAGGGAACTTCCCTGGTGGCGCACTGGTTAAGAATCCACCTGCCAATGCAGGGGACATGGGTTCGAGCCCTGCTCTGGGAAGATCCCACATGCCGCGGAGCAACTAAGCCCATGTGCCACAACTACTGACCCTGCACGCTAGAGCCTGCAAGCTACAACTACTGAGCCCGCATGCCACAACTACTGAAGCCTGCACACCTAGAGCCCGTGCTCCGCAACAAGAGAAGCCACTGCAATGAGAAGCCCGCACACCACAAGGAAGAGTAGCCCCTGCTCACCACAACTAGAGAAAGCCCGCGTGCAGCAACAAAGACCCAACTCAACCAAAAATAAGTAAATAAAATAAATAAATTTATTTAAAAAAATGTCTACAAACAATAAATGTTGGAGAGGATGTGGAGAAAGGGGAACCCTCCTACACTGTTGGTGGGAATATAAATTGGTACAGCCACTCTGGAGAAGAGTGTGGAGGTTCCTTAAGAAACTAAAAACAGAGCTACCATATGATTAAGCAATCCCACTCCTGGGCATATATCTGGAGAAAATCATGGTTCGAGAGGATACATGTACCCCAATGTTCAGGATTTTTATGAATTGCCAGTATGAGTTCTATGAGTTTTAGAAGTTTATTAAATTATGTTATACCTTTTTCTTTGCGGGGTGGCTGCTTGTGTTTGTGTATTGTGTGTGTGTGTTTGCCAGTTTTACTCTTTTGCTCATTTCATCAGGACTATGGGAAGGAAGTTCTGCAATGAAGTTTTAAAAATTTTTTATTTTATATTGAAGTACAGTTGATTTACAATGCTGTGTTAGTTTCACGTGTACAGCAAAGTGATTCAGTTATACATATACATATACCTATTCTTTTTCAAATTCTTTTCCCATTTAGGTGCTGAAAATTCTAACAGCCCAACAACCTGGAGAGATATAAACTGAGTGTCTTTCCCCTTTTACTTCTGTTTGACGGAGGAGAAGAGATGATGGGACAGGGGGTGGGAAGAAAGAGGTGACATGGAAAAGTTAGGAATGGGGCTGACACACAACTAGAAACCTGGACACAATATATAAAGCAATGATTTTCAGATAGTGCAAGACAGGGAGCCCTGGGAGAAGGGGTATGGACACAAGGTCCAGCTCATTGCCTGGAAAGCTTCCCAAACAGAGCCCAGCAGCCCCTCTTTGGAGCTCAGGGAGGCAAAGCGGCTGCAAGGGTAGTGGTGGAGAGGGAGGGAGGGCTGCAACAGCTATTGTAAATATACAATAGGATATTGTATCATGAGCACAAAGGGAGGGAGAGGATATCATGAGCACAAAGAAGAGAAGCGGGAAATTCAAAATAAAAACCCCACTGGACAGGATTAATGGCAGATTAGACGCTGTAGAAGATACAGCAGTATTGTTTGAAGACTAGAAGACTTGAAGACTAGCATTGCTTGCAGCACTAGAAACTATTAAAAAAAAAAAACAGCAAAAAGGCCTAAACAAATGAACAGTGCATCTGTGACTTATGGGATAGTATCAAGCAGTACATATGTACAAATGGAGTTACAGAAGGAGAGGAGAGAAAGGGTAAAACAGAAAAAAATTTAAAGAAACTATGGCTGAAAATTTTCCAAGTTTGATGGAAACTGTAAATTCACATATAGAAAAGCCTCAAAGAACTCTAAGCAGAAGAAACATAAAGAAAGCCACACTAAGGCCCATCAAGATCTTCTAAAAAAATCTAAAAAAACAAAGACCCCAACAAAAAGATGCTCAAACTCTATACACCTACTAGACTTGCTAAACTGATAATAACAAACGTTGACAAGGGTGTGGGGTAACTGGAACTCTCGTAACACTGCTGGGGGGAATTCACAATGGAACAGTTCATAAAGCAGTTTGTAAAGCAGTTGGCAATTTCTTATCAAGTCTGACATACACTTACCATATGAGCAATGCCACTCATAGGTATTTACCCAAGAAAAATAAAAATATATGTTCACACAAAGACTTGAATGTGAATGTTCATTGCAGCTGTATTCTTAATAGGTAAAAACTGGAAGCAACCCAAATGTCCATCAACTAGTGAACATACAAAGTGTGGTACACCCATAGGATAGAATACTATTCATCAATAAAAAGGAATAGCTTACAGAAACATACATCAACTTGGATGAATCTCAAAAACGTTATCCTAAATGCAAGAAGCCAGGCACAATGTTTATTACTACATGATTCCATTTATGGGACAATCTGGAATGGGTGAAACTACAGATGGCAATCAGACCAGCAATCAGCAAGGTGGGGGAGTTTACTACAAAGGGACACAAGGGAACTTCTAGGAATGAAGCTCTATCATCACTATGGTATGCTGCATGATTATATACATTTGTCAAAATTCATTGAATTGCGCAGTTAAAATTTGTGAATTTTATTTTATGTAAATTATACCTCAATAATGCTCATCAAAAAAGAGAGAATGGTGCTATCTAATGAGTGTGAGGTCTTGAGGGCTGGCTTCTGAATTAAAGAAGCAATCAGAAGCCTGTGGGAATGAATTACACCCTCTCTCCAATTATGCAGCAGAAACCCTAGAACAGGACATTTACAAACTCTGAGAAAGCTGGGTCCCAGTATCCAAACAAAGGCTGTCTATGACCCCAGCTGAGATTTCTCTCTTCTCCGCCATTCCCTCAGGCTACAGAAAAGCATGGGCGATTTCTCGGACTGGTGGTGACAGCGAACCAGTTTAAATATTGAGCTTATAGCAAGCAACATGGGAACTACAGTCTGGAACCAACTGGTGATGTTTAAACCTGGATAATGGAAAAATAACAATATGCCTAACTCCCCACCCAGAAATATTAAAAAGTGCTAACTCATCTTTCGTAGCAGAAGGGCAACCAACAAAGCTTATAACTGAAATGTATAGCTTTCAAAAACCCAACAAAATGACTCCAATTAACATTTTTCATAATCTCTTTTCTTAACCTCAGAGGGATTTTATAGGAAAGAAAAACCTTTAGAGTAAAAATTGTTCAGCAATTCATTTAGTTTCTTTATGGTTTGCTTTCTTCCTGTTAAATTAAGTAAAGTGAAACTTAGTACTTAAAAAAATTAAATAGAGAAATTATAGTAGGATTCTATCTACTGATATACCTTATTTCATAATATCTGAGATACTAGTACTGATGAGACATACGTACCACTATTTTATACACCACTAAGGAAGAAAATCACTCCAATTTAACTAGGCTACAATGCAAAGATGCCATGCATTATAAGATACACACCAATATCACAGATGTGAAAAACAAGAAAAAGGTATGACTCAGGATCAAAAACATGTATCTCCATCCATCCATCCATATGCATATAAAAAGGTTCCTGGAATAAGGTCACTTACATTTAATAATAATTATTTCTCAGAGGGAGGATCTGAGGTCATTTTAAAACTTATCTTTTATACATTGAAAAAGTTCTTTATAATGAAGACATATTTACAGAAACAAATGAATGATTTTTATTCAAAGAAAAAAATGACTGGAAGTAAATATGCCAAGATGTTAATAGCAGGTCATTCTGGGTGTGGAATCAGAGGTGACATTTCTCCTTCGTTCATTTCTGTATTTTAAAGCAACTCTTAAAGTTGAAAAAACTAAACAAAGCCAGCAAAGACTCATGAAAACTTGGCTGGACATCCTTGGATGAAAGGAGTTTGTGGCCGGGCGCCTGCTCTGGGGGTGACCCATCACCCCGGCTCTCACACTGCAAGTCCTTCATCCCGCGATGATTGGGCACCCTGCCTCCCTTGTTGTTCACATGAGTGGGGTGATTCAGAAGGAAAGACACTTCTGATTTGACTCTAGAGTCGTGGCACTCAATTTTTTAGGGTGCCTGCGAATCCCCTGAGGAACGTGTCACACAGCCAGATTCCTGCATCCACTCCTGAGATGATGACCCAGGAGGTCTGCAGTGGGGCTTAGGAGACTGTGTTTTAAGCACCCAGGTAATTCTTACAGCTGGCCTCACAGCTCCGGGGCTCCCTCAGCACGTCTGGAGGGAAAGTCTGGAACCTTCCCCAAGCCTCTGTGCCCCCATGAGGGCACCTGCTGCCAACTACATACCACACAGGGCCCTGGAGGGCTGGACCCCCTCCAAGCTCTGCACAGAGAACAGGTGGTGAGGGGAACTCAAGGGACCCATCCCCTCCTGCCAGGAAAAGGCTGGGAGCTCAACTCAGACCCAAACTAATGTCTAAAGCTCCACAGGCACTGATTCTTCTAAAGAAAGTTTAAACCCGTGAAATATGCAGCAATGAAAAAAGCCCTCCTATTGTACAGAAAAGACACACAGACCTCTCCAACTCTTCCCCACTCAGCGCATACTCAAACACCAGCTACAGCAAATACTACCCTGGGAATTTTAAAAAGATCTATTACCCTGTTCTATACACTTGTTTCCATATGTACGTAAGTCTGAGGTGCTAATTCTATCTCCTGGACATAATTCAAAAGAAAATAGTTTCCTCATTGTAGCTGTTTGGTTCAATTTCATGTTTCTAAAACCTGAGCCATTACTTTATGTCAGCTGTTTTTCATGAATATGTGTGCCAGACTCCCATTTTCAGGGGTTCTTAGCCCAGTGCTTCTCAAACTGTAATGTGCATAAGCATCCCCCGGGATCTTGTAAAAAGGCAGATTCTGACTCAGCAGGCCTGGGGCAGGGCCCGGGAGTCTGCATTGTGAGCAAGCTCCCAGGTGATGCCCAGGTTGCTGGTTCCTGGACCAGAATGGAGTAGCAAGGATAGCTGACAGGTGAAAGTTTGGTTCCTAAGTCTGTTTTGCCTATAATAAAATAAAAGCCAAATGAGCATTTGTTCCTATCACAGGGCTTTAAACTACAATGCAATTTTTTCCTGAGGTTTGCAGGAAATTTGTAGTGTACACCCCATCTCTGGTTGGGAGTGAGTCAGCAAGTTGTAAAGCCAAATTCCTCTTCATTGTAAATTTTTCTATCTGCTGTTTACTGAACTGCAAATGATCAGAGTTAAATACTAAGCAGAAGATCCAGAGATTCAAAAAAGTACATGTGTAGGAAGGGAAGTATTTGAAGAAGTTTAGAAAATGGCTTATTATAAAAATGAGTAAGGGTTTAAGATGAGAAAGTGCAAGTTGGCTAGCTTCGGAAGGGTGACTTTTCATTAAATTAAATCAGAAGACTGTTGTCAGCTGCAGGATGGATTTTTTTTTTTTTGTCTAAATTGTAGTTTATTATCATCTACATGTATGTATTTCCCAAATTTTTTTTACATGAGTATATATCACTTTGAAAATTAGGGATGCAGGCTGGATCTTTTAACTTGAAGGGAAACAGAGAAATTAAAAGAGGCAGCTGTGATAATGTCTTTTGAATTCAACTGAGAAGAAAGTTTGGAGGGTGAACCGGAGAGTAATTTTACATTGAGTTGTCCAAGGCCCAGAGTGAAATAATGTTTCTGTGTTATTATTATTCAAGGTCTCAAACACTCAGATAAAGAAAAGATCAGCAAGACAAAATGCAAAAAAGGTTCCAAGGCACATACATAACATTATTTTAAAAATCATGTCATATTATATACACCATAGAGAAAAAGACTGGGAGAATGTATAGCAAAAGACCCTGGACGGTGGGACTATGTTTACCTTTGGTTATGCTATTTTGACAT
This sequence comes from Balaenoptera ricei, assembly GCF_028023285.1. NCBI lineage: Eukaryota > Metazoa > Chordata > Mammalia > Artiodactyla > Balaenopteridae > Balaenoptera > Balaenoptera ricei. Next base: position 30,415,104 of record NC_082642.1, on the reverse strand, counting down.
TTTCTATAATGAAAATATATTACTTTTATAATAAAACTAATAAAAGTTAATTTTTTTAAATGGTCATGCTGAGATAGGAAGATGGAAGGAAAGGAGGGAAGGAGGGAGGGAGGGAGAGAGAGAGAGACGGACAGAGAGAAAGGAAAAGAAAGAAAGAAGAGAGCAGATAAACAAACAGATAGAGATGGTTTCTCCCTTGAAGGGAAATTTTTTTCAAACAGCAACTCCTTTACATATTTCTTTTGATTATGCCCCCCACAATTCTTTCCTACTTTTTCCCTGGGATCATATTGACGTTAAGGCTGTGATTATACTTTAAAACATTGAATGAAATCTGAAGAACTAGAATCTTCAAATTCCCAGTCATTCCTCTGTAATCAATGCTTTCTATTTCATATGTAGTAACTGGCGTTTATGAACTTTACGATGCTTTAAGGATGAAATGCAGACCCTTTCCCTTCTTGGCAGAATCCACTAGGTGCCAACCGCTCGAGTCCCCGGTTCTCCCTCTGAGCTGCACTGCCCAGCTACTGTGCCCGCAGCAGACTCTCCAGAAAGCAGAGTTCTCATTCGATTTTTGTGGCCATGCCATAGCTTCGAGTGGCTGGTAAGGTACAGTGCAGGAAACGGTATACTAACAGGAAGAAACACGCTGAACAAGGCTGCAAGATCACTAGCATCAGAAACAACTCGGAAAATACCTTTAAGATGGTAATATTCCAGGTAAAGCTCTCCACAGCTTTTTGCAGTTTGCGTTCCTTCAAACCTTCCTTGGTGCCTATGCTGTGCAAGTGTTCATGGAATTCCATGGCTGAAAGAAACAGAAAGACAAAGGATATTACTTCCCCACCCAATCTGTGGTAATGAGCCGGCAATATTTATTTTTCTAGGTACAGCTGAAACGATTCCAGTCTCCACTGAGATTTCATAAAGTGCCTATTTAAGAATGTAACAATGGAGGAAAGACCGCAGATTCACGGCATCCGTGAGGCAGAAGGCATCTTAGAGGTGGGTGCTCATGGATTGGAAGGGCTGCAAGGCACAGGGGATCATCGTCCTTCTTACGTTAGAGATGAGGAGTCTGAGGCTCAGCCAGGTTCGGAGACACTGAGGCTGTGGAGGGAGCCGCAGGAACAGCTGGACCAGAATCCAGGTCTTTGGACTCTCGGAGGCAGATCTCAGCTCCGCCAAGGACACGATGTTGGCAATAAGGGATGACAAGACTGCAAAGCAATGTATTTCCCGTCCCAGTAAAAGTCAACCTGAGGTCAGACCCCAAGCCTGCTGTAGAGGGGAGGGGATGGGGACAAAGGCCAAGAACTCCGACTCTGAATAATTTACATAATCAATGCATATTCCCCATCGCCATTCCAAATAGCCTGAATGCAGGAGTGGTGTGACAGTCCTGTTCCTGGTTTAATATCATTAAAACTCATGGAAAGTTTTCATATTCATCTGCAGTCACTTATCCCATCTCTGGCCAATGGGAACCCCGCAGGGGGGTTCCTAGGTTCTTCTGAAATCACTAATTAGTCTTTGATATGTCCCTTGCTTTCCAGCACAAGATGTTCTAGACTCACCAAGTGCATTTCTCATCACAGACGTGGAACCAGGCATTTCTCCAGGGACCTCTGGACTCTTACAGTGGGGAATGGTGTCTAAAGACCACAATCTGGGGGCTAGGAGTGCTCATTGTTACTGAGTTTCCACTGTTTTCTAGGCCTTTTTATTGAACAGATCTCAGGTACATGGAGTTTTTTTTTTTAAGGGAAGAATAATATCTTGCTCATACTTCTAATTCAAATGTAAGGAGCTTCCCTGGTGGCGCAGTGGTTGAGAATCTGCCTGCCAATGCAGGGGACACGGGTTCGAGCCCTGGTCTGGGAAGATCCCACATGCCGCGGAGCAACTGGGCCCGTGAGCCACAACTACTGAGCCTGCGCATCTGGAGCCTGTGCTCCGCAACAAGAGAGGCCGCGATAGTGAGAGGCCCGCGCATCACGATGAAGAGCGGCCCCCGCTTGCCGCAACTGGAGAAAGCCCTCACACAGAAACGAAGACCCAACACAGCCAGAAATAAATAATAAATAAATAATAAATAAATTTAAAAAAAAATGTAAGTATACAGGAATTTTACATAATTAAAAAAAAATCTTATGCTTATTTCTTTTCTCTTAGGTAGACAATCTTAATTCTTAACCACACAAACATAACCAATAGTAAGACCGCTAAATACAATTTAAACTCTGCATTTTTTTTGTCCTTAGAGTATCTCATTGAGAATGTACAGAAAAAGTATTGTGTTCTAAGGTCTGTCAGAATAATTATTTTCTTTACGTGGATATGTCACTTAACAAAGTATAATTCCCTTCACTTGTTTCCTTCTTTTTTTTTTCCCCCATTGTGTATGTGGTGGGTGGGAAGTGATTTTACTTTTTTGGATATAATTTGTTTTATGATTCCAACGTCAAACTACATATCAGGATGCATTCAGGTAAATCTTACTTTCTTCCTGGTCTCCTCTACTCTGATCCCTCCCTCCCCCTACACATTTTTCTTAGTTTTTAATTTATCTTTTATTGTCTTGTTTCTCCTTGAAAATCTACGCAAATGTGTCCATATATCCACAATCCTCCTTTTCTTGCACAAAAGCAGCATACCATGCACACTGCTCTGTACCATGGTTTTTCTCCTCAGGTAACTATGTAGTGGAGATCACTCCCTGCCAGTGTATCAAGCTCTTCTTCACTCTTTTTCTAACACCTACACAGGCTTCCACATTGTGTGGATGAGCCAGCATTTATTTAACCAGTCCTCACTGATGGACACTGTCTCCAATCTTTTGCTATTACAAATAATGTTGGAGCAGCTGTAATTTTTACAAGACATTTCCGGTGTTCTTCCGTACATTTTTACTGTTCAGTTGGGCATCCCGATTTCTAACTCCCTTTCTACGCAACATCGTTTCAGAGCAGCTCTTTACATCGTGACTGACAGTCACTTTATTCCTTAGTGTCTTTAAACAGTGAAGGAGAGCTGACACAAAGGATAAATACAGTAAGCTGCCGATCTAGTCTTCCTTCTTCTCTATTTTTTCCCCTCCTAATAGGAACTATGGCCCTAATTCCTGTCATGCTAATAAGGCTTAAGAGCCTCCCTGGTTTCAAAAAAGAACAGTAATTAGTAAAATTCATTACAGTGCCTAGGAAACTACTACACTGACCACTCTCCTTTAATTCAGCCTCTCTTTTGCCAACACCCCAACTTGGTCACTAAACCCCCTCCAGCACACTGCTGTGTGGCCTGGCTCACATGGGGGCGCTGCATCCCCCATATCTAGTTCTGACTTTCCTGGATGTGCTTGGCTTAACAGACGGGAAAAATAGACAGACAAAAAATAATAACCACGAGTAGGTGGCGATGACGCTCTAAAACCCAGGATTTCTGCTGGAGTAAAACACACACACACAATTTTTCCCTGGTCAGGTCTGAGAGACTCCCTGCCGTGTGCCGGGATGACTCAGACCCGCTTCCTAGAACACGGCCAGGTGAGGCCCCGATGGTAGGACCCTGATGGGTCTTAAGTTTTAATACTTCAGCACCATCTGGATTTCAGGACATCAATCGTTAATCTTCATAATGTTTCTATTTCGGATAGTCAGGAAGCATTATGGTCTTATAAGCGTCACTGAGGCTCAGTAGATGGACGTCTAGACTGGAACACGGGAAAGAGAAGAGACACAGGAGAAGAGGTGGAGCAGTAACTCTCTGTGTAACAAGAAGGTATAGAGTTGTACGGTCTCCGAGGGGCGTGGGAAGGGAAATCGTTGTGACATTATCGTGGGACCACACCATACAGCTGCCTGACCAGAAGCGGGCTTTTTGAGACGCTTTCTTATTACAAATCTCAATACTGGCACAAAGATGTGACACAATAGTACTGGTGGATTTTTCAACCACCCAGATGTATGCTTGGGAGCCTCACGCCACTGGAGGCAGTCGGCTTAACTCGCCTTGCTGACCATCTGACCACTAAGGTGACCGGAACTGCCCCGCGGGGCTTCACTCCAACCAACAGGTAAGAACCCGCAGGTAACACAAGCACGGAACAGCCGAAGGCGGGAACGCCGAGCTCAGACAAACATCCGTCCTAGATTTTAAGAAAGCAGCTTTCAGAAAGTTCAGAAGAACACAGGGCCAGAGGCTGCCTTGAGGAGGACTGAGGACTCAGGGAAGAAACACAGTCAAGATGACAAAAAATGATACCGATTAGGATGAAATGGAGAAACCTTTTTTTTTTTTTTTTGGTCACACCGCGCAGCTTGCAGGATCTAAGTTCTCTGACCAGGGATGGAACCCACAACCTCGGCAGTGAAAGTGCGGAATTCTAACCACTGGACGGCCAGGGAAGTCCCATGATGAAATGGGGAAACATTTAAGGAAACAAGTATAGCTGTCTAAAAAGCTCATATTCTACATGTCTATGAAAAAGTGAGACAGTTCCCTCTTATCCTCCCCCTCTTAAAATATCTATAGCCCAATAAAAGTCCACAGGAAAGCGAAAAGTGTATTATTAATGAAGTTCTTTCAAAATGGGCACAAAAAGGTGATTAGTTGAAAAATGGAAAAGTTACGTTAAAAATATAAAACCCCACATTTAAAAAAGTGGTCAAGACCATCAGTCCCATTATCATTTATTTCATTGTCTGGTCTGCTACATAACACACCTGTTTCTTTAAAAAGATTTTCGTATTATTAACTTATAGACTAATCTTTGCAAACATTCCGCCAATCCACTGATATGTAGCATATGTTGATTTTATTTTTTAAGGAAATAAAAGGATTCTCACCTTGATCTATACAGCATGATTGTACTTTTCACTGCTCCCCTGTGATATGCAAAGTCCAGGCCAAAGACATGATCAAGGGAAACAAAAGACAACTCACCAGGCACTTTACACCTACTATATAGGAAACTTGGAAAGAGGCTATAGAACTTTCCAGAGGAAATGGTAAAGAAAACCTTGAATATTGGTTTGTCAGAGCCCAATGGCCTAAGGCTTCCCAACTATCATGCATTATTTCTAAACAAGAATCCCAGCCCTTAATATGAGCTCTTGGGATGGTTGTGTGTATCCAATAATTACACTCTGAGGCAGAACACTGCAGGGGTATCAGACAGGCACTGACCCTGTTCTAAGGGAATACAAGGGGAGAGAGAATGAGATCATGCCATGGAACTGGGTCTGTCCATATATAACAAAGAAATCTGATTATATGTCAAGATGCGAATTGCATTATTCCCTTGATATTAAATTACCAGGAAATCTATTCTAACGTGTCACAGGAGGTCTCCACATCAACGGTGCATATAAAGAACCTGTCTGGGTTAGATGATAAGTAACGTTCTCCCTATTTCCCAAATTATTTTCAGCAAAGAAACATTAGCCCAGTGAAAACGTGTTTATCTTATTAAGAAACGTAGAAGCAGCATCTCTTCTCCGCCTGTAAGTCAAACCATCTGTCTGAAGAGCAGAGTTTTAAAGTAGATGGTGAAAATCAGATAACTAAAAACTTTAAGACTAAGTAACCACCTTCCTTCCTCTGCCCCCCACGAAGAAGCTAAGTTGTTTTCATTTTTAAATTTCTTATTCTTTAGTTACAGTTTGAAGGTGGTGGGGTTAGGAGCCAGAGAAGAGACAGACAGACAGACAGACATGGGCAAAACAGTCAAGATTCTACTTTTTTTTTGTTGTTTTTTTAATGACTGGCCCAGCTCACATCTACAAATATCTATTTCTAAATTATTTTATCTCAAACAAGATTTTTTTTAATGTTTTCTAGTTTCACCTTTTTAAAAAAAGGACTCCAATATGAAACAATCGGGAATATTTACTTGAAGAGATAAAACTGAACTATTATCTCAGATTTCTTTAACAAGTGGATTTTTCACAATAGTTCTCTATTTCTGTAATCAGTAGTCAATATTCATAACACTGAGATACAAAAGGTCTCATCATTTTGGATAATGAAAGTCATTTTTGATGCTTGAAGTAATAACACTAATTGGTCAGCCAATAACATGTATTGGTCCCACTCCATGTACAGGGCATTTGACCACCTGCTGTGCTGAGTCCCATTAAGACCCATTACTTAAACATGCTGAACACCGTAAAAAGCTACAGACTTCTAGAAGCATGGGGAGAAAGCCAGGGTAAGGGGACTAGTGCTTACATTATCTGCTCACTGACAACCATTTCATAAAGAAATCTTTATAACTTTGCTCTGGAATACAGTGGCTGAGTGTACAGGTCTTAGAGTAGCAAATAGGGCAATAGCATTACAACGATGTGAGAACATGTACAATTTCTGCTTTTTTTAATCAATGCCAAAATAAACTCTGTAGGTGCAGTAGCAAATTAGGATTTTTGTATGAGGAATCATACTATGAAAGGGAGATTCTGTAGGCATGCAAGGACTATGTATTACAATCTGAAACTTTACAGAGTAAATTACAAACAACTGGTCATGTAAAGATTAATCTTAAGAAATAAATAACGAATCAGAAAAGCGGAAATCTCTGAAAACTTGAGGACATCCATTCTGTGTTTTCTCCTTAGTGAGTAGAGAGAAGATGAGAATAAACGCCTCCCCTGAGAGAGCTGATTGCCCTTGTCCCTATTATAAAATTGTAAGCAATTATGTTGAAAATTTACATAACAAGGAAGAAAGGGAGCTCTTATCATTTCCCGCCAGAGTATGCTCAGTGGAGTGACAAGAACGCTGAACTCTGATTAAAGAAAGGTGATCTGGGGGTGCCTGTCCCCCACAGACGGGGCCCGGGAGCGGCCTCGGGGTGCAGGCTGGGCCTCAGGACGCCTGCACCTCCGATTACTTTGCTCAGGAATAAGACCTGGTCGCTCACGATGATGGGTCTCTGGGCAGCTTTGGGAGGTTAGTTCTGCTTCGCACCTTCTTACTAACTACACTATTAATTCCACAGACAGGCAAGCGTCCCTTTGTGCTTACACAAAGTAAATATCTGATTTTTTGCATGTCCCTTGTTTACCAATTATCAATGTGTCTTTTGCCTGCCTCTCTACGTTGCTGATATTTTAGGGTGACAGGCCTTGCACTTTGGGAGGGGGGACTATCTGTCTACACGGGTGCAATGCCTAGGAGACGCCCTCGCAATAATAATAATCCTGTTAAGTGGAGCCTTTACAGTTCTTAAAAAGATAAGAAGATGCAGGAAAACTACCCAAACCAGCTTCTCCTGAGCTGGTAAAAGAGCAGACACTGCAGTTGCCAGACCATGTCGGTAAGTGAGGCAAGAGATAACAGCTAATTCTGGCCAAAGAAATTAACATCTTTGTTAAGTTTTAGAACACTTCATTTGAAAACCAATACTAACTAGGTAAACGGTCTTTCGAAAAACATGACGTGATACAATATCACGGTGCTACATCATTTAACAGTCAGAATATACGGTGTGTTCAAAAGCATGAAAGTTTGAAGGCTGTGGGCATATTACACAAATTCAATGACGTGCTCGGAAACATGAACTAAAATTTGGGGTAAAAGTCTAGAAAGCAGCAAATGACCACATCTCAAGCACAGCCCTGGCTGGGCCTGCTGCGGCTCTTCTTTTGTCAAGTGGATTGTCTCTGCGCCTTGGCTGCTCTGTGCCAAAGACCCTACAATTAGGTTCCTCCGACTCCGTGACCCCAAGTTTGTGTTTCTAGAAAAGAGCTGTGGGTTATTTTTCTTCTGGAATGTTAACCAGAATAATGTATACCATTTTCTCCTGGAATGCTCAAATTCCTTTCTGATAATGAACTTGAGGACCAGGGAAATAAACAGTAGGTCATCAAACAGCAGAGAAAGGGCAAACGGAAAGGCCATAGTCAGTGATTCCTGCAAGAGTGTAGTTCATTCTGCTCTAAAGGGAACAGAAGACACAGGCCACACAAACAAAACACAAGGCCAGGCCCTGGGCCCACGGTGGACCTTTCCACTTACAGCCACAGGGTTAAATTTTAAAAATTGGTATGGCCACACAAAAGTATATTATTTGATTTTTATGTAAAGAACAATGTTTTGGAAATTTATTGCTTCTTTTCATGTCATCTCTCAAAAATTTAAACAGCTCAGATTTTTTATAGAGGGAGGTGCTTCTTTCACATAATTTTCCAATTATTGTTTCAAAACACTGCAACTTAAATATTTTGAAGGGTTTGTTTTTGAGGGGCTTAAAGCTTAATGACAAAAGATGGAATGTAGTGCTGACAGATTATCATGTTTTAAAAAAATTAATAAAGAAGTGTAAAGATGATACATAATTACATTAGCTAAAAACATTAGTGCAACTGCATATAATGGAATGTAGTAAAGAGAAATTTCCAGTCCTATCAAGTTTCCCGCCTCCCATCACAGATAAACCTAGATGAAAACCAAACAGCCATAAAAATAAAATAAAAATTTTAAAATACATGATACATACAATACTAAGATATGAAGAAGAGGCTTTGCCTTGAAGGGAAGGGGGGCTCAGTCAGAAACATGGCAGCATTTCCTCTTTGAGGGAAACGAACGGCATTTATTCATGCCAAACATGAAGCAGACGACCTTTCAAACATTCTGGATGGGATTTTCTATACCAATCTAAATGATCTGAATCGAAAATGTACCATGTAGTACGTGGCTCAAAATTTTCAGAAGCAAGTATAATTTTAAGAAATACTCCATAAGAGACATATTGATCTTAAATGTATATACCTAAAGATTACTTTTTCAACTGAAAATTTACTTAGCTATCCTAAAAAGCTCTTTTATCACAAACATACCCAGTGCCAAAATATTTCTGTGTGTGTTGAAAATAGAAACCAAAATCATAGGGTAGAATATTTCAAATGGTGACAAAAGAGATATATATTTATAATTTTAATTTATTTCAAATATCCCAAGTTAGGTACAGTGAGCTATTTCCTGGAAGATGGAATTCCATATAACACAAGTCTACCTGGGATCTCATTCAAGAGATCAATTTGTCCAGTTTTACAAGTACCTCAAAATAACATGGTCTCATGTCACAACGTCAAAGTCCCTTGAGAACAAAATATGGATCATTTTTTCCAACTAACGTATATATAGAACGTGTTAAAATATACAGGCTTTGTAAACTATACGCTCTGCCCCCCAAACCCCAGGGGTCTGAAGTTTGGGTGTGTCTCCAGCACGTGGGCGCTGACGCCATAATCTCCATGGAGACGCAGAAATGCCTCATGACGTTTCATACAGTTCCAGCTGGTAGTCTCTCTCTCTCGGCCTTCTTCCCAAACAATCTTGGCATTAGCAAAAGCCGAATTATTTTCAGATGGATTTCGAGCTGTTCAATCCCATTCCATTTATCCATCTGAGGTGCAATAGGTAAACCAGGTCTCTTAAATATACCCTCGAAACCCAGAAGGATGCCACGCCCACGGCATTACGCTTTGTGAACGGACTGCGTGAGGGGGGCGTGCCTTCCTCCGCCCGCGCTCCACCTGGGGAAGCCGGGTGAGACGGAGGGGCGTCCCTCGTGTCCTCTGTGGAATCCAGCGACCATGCCACCCTTCTAAACACGGGCCACGGGGCTCACCTGGGCTGGGATCAGACGAGGAACAAACAGCAGGCCCTCCTCACTTCACTGTGTTGAGAAACAAAACGGCCTCTTCACCCCCATTGTACTCAAAGATGAGCTTTTCACCCGGAGGACACGTTTGTCTGGATGGCCCTCGGAAGTCAGTCCTTTGCCCTCTACCAGTTGGGCACGATCACCCAAACACACGAGGCCCTCGGGACGCCCCCCTGTCCACCTCTCCCTTTCTTTATACGCCTCTTATTTTAATTTTTGAACAGATAATATAGTCGCACGGCTCAACAATTTAAAAAGTATAAACTGGTATACGGAGAACGACCTTTCCCTCCCCATCACCCAGCCTCCTTGGCCCCTCCCACTGGGCAACCGCGGTTACCCCCTCCCTGAGAGAGCGGTGCCCTCAGCATCTCACAAGGCTCTAGCCCCCGCCCCACCTTTTAAAACACATGAGCAGGGACTTCCCTGGTGGCACAGAGGTTAAGAATCTGCCTGCCAAGGCAGGGGACATGGGTTCGAGCCCTGGTCCGGGAAGATCCCACATGCCGTGGAGCAAGTAAGCCCATGAGCCACAACTACTGAGCCTGCTCACCTAGAACCCGTGCTCTGCAATAAGAGAAGCCACTGCAATGAGAAGCTCGCGCACCACAACGAAGAGTAGCCCCCGCTTGCCACAACTAGCGAAAGCCCGTGCGCAGCAACAAAGACCCAACACAGCCAAAGACAAATAATAAATAAATTAATTAATAAAAAAAAAAAAAACATGAGCAAATAGCACACAGTTTGCCTTGCCTTTTTAAACTATGTATATATACACATACACACACATATACACACACACACATATACACATGTTTTTTTATCTTTATGTGTATATAAGATCTTCCTTATATAGGTATATATATGTAGTCTGTGTGTCTGTGCAGGTGAATATATAGACATACATTATTTCTTTATTCTTTTTGAAAGGGTAGCGTAACGTCCCATCAAATGGATCTACCATAACATATTTAACAAGGACCCTCCTATTGAACACTTAGGTTGCAACATTTAGGTTGTTCTCAGTGTTATAAAGAAAACTCTATACACATGTATCTCCCCAAATATGTGATCAAATCTTTAGAATAAACTCAAAAAAAAAAAAAGGAGTTGCTGTTTCAAAGTGTACATGATTCGTAATTCCGAAATTTACTGCCATGTGGCCTTCCCTAGGTGTGGACCCAATTTATACCCCCTAACAATGTGACAGTTCCGTTTCCCCTATATTCCCGCCCATCAGTCATGATATGTGTGTGACGGAACTTTGGGGTCTCTGATATGAACGTTTGGATCTGATGCATGAAAAGTGGCATCTCCTTGAAACACCTCATTCTCCAGAAGATCAGAGTGTCCTCCTCCTACCCGTCTGGCTGCACCCTGACCTCCGGGGTTGCTCTCCTGTGTCTCCCCAACGTCCAAACGGTGAAAGCCCAGGGCTCCATCTTCTCTATTCATTGTCACTGCTTAGAAGATCTCAGTCTCCAAGCTTCAAAGACCACTTTCGTGCCCACGGCTTCCAAATTCATTGCCTCCGGTCTGGACCTCTCTCTGAACTTTAGACTTGGAAGTCAACCAGGCATACCAAACTTAACACATCTACAACCAAACCTCTGATCTTCCCTCTCAAACCCTCTCCCCCCAAGTCTTCCCCATCTTGGTAAAGAGAACCCAACCAAAAATCCTGCAGTCCTGCCCTCTTTCTTTCCTCCCGCCGCACGTCCAATCCATGAATAAATCCTGTTAGCCATCACCACTGCCCAGACCCCCCCAGATCAAGCCGTTGAGTGGCCTGGATGGTTGCAAAAGCCTCCTGGGTGGTCCTCCAGCACCTGCTTTCACCCCCACCCCTTACCCCCTGCTTATCGGATGCCGCCACTCTTCTGCTCAGGCCCTCAGGAAGAGCTTCCGTCTCTCTGAGAGCAGAGCCTGCATCCTCGCAACAGCCCGGCCCGTTGTCACCTGGCTCCTGCCCTCCCGGCCCCTTGCTCCCAGCACTGTAGCCAGGAGGGCCGTCTTCCTGAAATAATCTCCTTCCAGATATTTGATAAGCTTGCTCTCTGCCTCCAATCATGCCTGCACAGATGTCACCGGTTCCCTGAGGTCCTGGCTGAGCACTTCATTGAAAAGAGCCGCTGCCCACCCCTGCCCCCGCCCTGTCCCCCTCTCTGCCTCACTGATTCCAAAACACTCACCACTGTCGGACACAGTGAGTGTTGTATTTACTTGCTTTTTTATTCTCTGTCTCCCATGACTCGACTTCAGCTTTGAGAAGGCCGGGGTTTAGACTCTGCGTTCATAATTGTCCCTCTACCTGTAGCAGGTTTGCATCGTTTATGGGTGAGTCTGGACATCCTTTCATTTTATTTTAGAGTCTTTTGAATTTCCTTTATTGTGAACTGTGTTCATATTCTTCGCAAAGAATACAAACATGAGGGTTGTTGGCCTTTTTCAGACTGATCTTAGGAGTTCCTTGTGTATTAGGGATATTAGCCTTTCCTGATACGTATCGCTAACATTTTTTTCTTAGTTTCTCGTTGTTGTTGCAGCTTTGCTTCTGATCCTTTGTGCCATACAGAATTTTTTGCATGCAGTCTAATCCATCAAAGGGCTGTGTGTGTGTGTCTGTGTGGTGTGTGTGTGTTTGAATGTTTTGCTGCAGCTTCTGGGTCTGTGCTATCTCCCGTCTGTGCCGCAGCCACTGCTGGCCTGGGCCTGGTTGTCCCTGTGGGGGCTCCTCTCCCGCCTGGAATTCCCGCCCCACCAGCCTTGCTCCCAAACCACTTTCCTGACTCAACTGCAGCTCCGAACTCTGGTTCCGTGCTGACCCGATGGGTCAGTCACGGGCTGTGCTGTCCTCTCACCAGAGGACCAAGTCCCCTGTGCAGTGAGGATTCTGCTTGCGCATCTCCTGCTCTCGGCCTGGAGCCCTGGGGCGGGGAAGTGAGGTCCCCAGCCTCCCTCAGGCTGAGAGTAGGACCTAATAAATGTCTGTGAAGAAACAAATGGACGAATAACCGCAGCATTCCACGTTCAATTCAATTCAGCAAATATCTACTGAGTGCCAGCTTTGGCAAGGCACTGTTCTTGGCATGGGTGGGAGATGATATGAATAACAAAGCTCCCTGCTCTCAAGGAGTTTACATTCTAGTTGGAAGGAGACACACAATAACCAAGGAACATGAGCAAATGATACTGTGGTTGGAAGGTAATGACTGCTATAGGAAAAAAAAAAAAAGTAGAGCAGGGCAGGGGCTCAGATGTGCCAAGATGTTTTTAAGGTTTGAGGTTGAAGTAAAACATCCAGTTCTGAATTATTAATACAAACTCATAATCATATCCTGGGATTGCCTATATTTCCTCCCAACCCTTTCTTCATTAAAGAACTCATCCATAGCACAGGGAACTCTACTCAATGCTCTGTGGTGACCTAAATGGGAAGGAAATCCAAAAAGAGGGGATGCATGTACACGTATAGCTGTTTCACTTTGCTGCACAGTAGAAACTAACACAACATCGTAAACCAACTATACTCCAATGAAAATTAATTTAAAAAAACCCGAGAACTCATCCATTCAAATAACTCCTCCATTTGGATGATACTAATTCTATCTGTAGACGCCACTCCACCCCAAGCTTTACTACAGTTGCTTCGACAATGTGCTATTTCCATTTGACCCTCTGCTATGGTCTGTTTTGTGTCCCCCTGCCCAACCCCAATCCATATGTTGCAACCCTCATGCCCAAAGGGATGGTGTTAGGAGGTGGGGCCTTTGGGAGGTGCTTAGGTCCGGAGTATGGAGCCCTCATGAATGGGATTAGTGCTCTTTTAAAGCTCTACCCCTTTCACCATGTGAGGACCCTGCAAGAAAGTGCCAGCTCTGAACCAGGAAATGGGCCCTCACCTCGCGATCTTGGACTTCCCAGCCTCCCGAGCTGTGAGAGGTAAGTCTCTGTAGTTTTAAGCACTCTGCTCTGTGACACTTTGTTATAGCAGCCCGACTGGACCAAGACAGCCACCCTACATGATCCCAGGCCCAGCACGCCTGAACCAGACCTTCACAGTCACCTTCCCCCTTCCCCAGGAGCTCAGGCCCCCACATTCCAGTGCTGTGTGGAGTATTGGAACACGGAGGGCAGAGGAGAGAGATGGGTCAGTCAGTGAGTCCCCAGGCCTGTCCCAAACTATTTCATGAGCCCACGGCCTACGGCAGTTTCCTGAAGTGTTCAAGACGTTGACAGACAGAGCTTGAAAGAAGGGCTTTATAACCGAATACATTTGGTTTGGGAAATGCTGAGTTAAACTAGGGAACATTTAGCATGCTGATGTGTCCCAAGAGTCTCCAAAGGGGAATACGCTGTGTTATGAAGATTTGGTGATGAAACCCTTTGCCCAAGGAGCATGGCTAATGTCCCTCAAATCAGGCTTTGGGCAATGTTGGCCTTAGAAGTCAACGCCAAACACTCTGTCCTTGAATTAAAAGGCTCCCGTCATATAACCCAACCTCTACTTCCAACCCTAATTTCTGCTGCTTCCCAAAGCAAACATTTCCCTTCGGACAGGACAACATACGTCATGTGCATGGAAAGCACACCTGGATGATGAAGCCCCTCCCCTCTGGCCCACCAGAGAAGCCCCGTCCCTCCGCTCTCCTCACACGGACCGTACGTGCCTCTCTCAAGCCCCTGGCTCAAGCCCCACCCCCTCCCTACCAACAAACCCCCCTGGCCTGCTCCGTCTCTCAGATTCCACTTATACCCGTTGCCTAATCTACTGGCTTGGTTGTGTTTTATAACTTTCAGTGGTAGCAGAGCCCGTGCATTAGTTTTTGCATCTCTAATCAATACTTAGTACAGCATCTTGTCATTAAACACATTCCACAGATGCACGACTGCATTTTTCCTTTACTATGTTAACATGTGTAATGACATATTTTTGACAAGGCACTGACGTATAATGAAAGAATACAGGTTAATTAAAATTGCTTCAAGTTCCTTATTCTTAGAAGATTTACCTCTAAATCTTGTTAAAACATTCTTAGAATGCATTTGTTCACTTTACCCACTACGGTCCCTTATTTATATTATATTATATATCATATATCATATCATATGATTTGTATACCACAGAATTTGAAAGACAGAAAAAGCCTTAGAGACCATCTAGGCTATTTACTTCATTTTAGATCCAAGAATACCTAATCAGATATATGTGTGTGTATGTGTGTATGTGTGTATGTGTGTGTGTGTGTGTGTGTGTGTGTGTGTGTGCATAAAACCTTCTGGTATTTGAGAAAGATGATTTAATTTACTGTGGACTTGACTTGTGGTTCTTCTCAAATTTAATAAACATGTATGATGGAATAATAACAAAAATGATTTTTATGGGAGTGCCAGAGTTGAAGGAAGCCTGACCCCTCCCCAGAAGATAATCTGCTGAGATGCTGAGAGCTGCCATTTATTTATTTATTTATTTATTTATTTATTTATTTATTTATGGCTGTGTTGGGTCTTCGTTGCTGTGAACGGGCTTTCTCTAGTTGCGGCGAGCAGGGGCAACTCTTCGTTGCAGTGCGTGGGCTTCTCATTGCAGTGGCTTCTCTTGCTGCAGAGCACGGGCTCTAGGCGCACGGGCTGCAGTAGTTGTGGCATGTGGGCTCAGTATTTGTGGCTCTAGAGGGCAGGCTCAGTAGTTGTGGCGCATGGGCTTAGTTGCTCTGCGGCATGGGGGATCTTCCCGGACCAGGGCTTGAACCTGTGTCCCCTGCATTGGCAGGCCGACTCCCAACCATTGCGCCACCAGGAAGCCCAAGAGTTGCCATTTAGATGAAAAGTGATGCGTTCAGAGACTCTGTGGGTTTACAGGGAAGGAGGAGGCAGAGGAAGAAGCGACAAGAAAGCACAGCTTTGGGATCTGCGCACAGGACAGATATCCAGGGAGGTCACACATCCGCCCATCTCCCTCCCCTTCACTCCTGGCACCGGGAAATGTCACCAGTGAAAGCCGTGCTGGGAAGAAGGAATCGCTCTCATCAATCCGGCAGGCAGGCACAGAGCGGTCACCCTTTGCAGGGCGGGGAGGGGTGGGGAGAGGCTCAGAGGTGAGCATGAACCCAGAGGGGCCTCTCTGCTCCACCCTCTAAAGAGAGCTTCTCGTTCAAGTGCAAGTTCCTGGGCCCCAACCCCGAGGATTCAATACCGGGGGGCGAAGCAAAGAAACTGCACTTTACACAAGCGTCCCTAGGAGACTCTGACCACACTTGTAGGAAATCCTGCTGCGATGACAGCTATGTGGTCGTCTGAAGGCAGGATGGGGTGATGGACACCCGAGACGGTGGGGTGTGGTGAGACAGCTGGTTCCTACAGACTGCTTCCTTGTTTAGACTTCCTGCCTGAGTTGGTCTAGTTGTCACTTTTGTGATCATCCCTCTACCCTCCCTTATCATCAGCAAAGGTTCCTTTTGAGGGAATTAAGAAGGATGGGGCGGCGGGGGCGGGGGCGGGCCAGGCTGGCCCACTGACAATGACCTTCCTACTTCTTGGCTTCTGTGGCTTCACTAACTGTTAGTTAATTAAAGTGCCCGGGAGAGCATCTGGTGACTATTAGAAAAGGAAAGAGGCCGAGGGTCCCAAAGGAGTTAAGGGTTCATGTGTCTCACCTTCAGAGAGGTCACTCTTCACCTTCAAAGTGAGGCATTAACTCTCCCCCTTGAAACGCATGCTGACAGGCTGCAACTCATGCACCCATGCCATCACATGGGATTACTTATTTGATCTTCTCTTTTTAGATGACTGTAATCAGGCCATTCCAAAATTGCTGCTTAGGCAACTGATCTGAGGTCACTGTATTCTAGAACCCGTGGGGCTATCGGGGACGCATACAACTCACTGTCACTTAGAAGGAGGAAAATGAGCCAGAGAGAAGTCGAGTGACTAACGTAATACCACACAGCAAGACATGGTACAGGGGGCCCAGAAGCACAGGTCTCTGGATCCCCAGGGAAGAACCTCTTACTTCTGTCAACTGGGGCTGAGAAACATCCTGACATAAGCGAAGGCAAAAGTTATAGGCTCCCAGCCTTCCTTCTGCAAACACTGTTAACAGAACACTGCGAAGTGTTTTCAGAATGACTCGTACAGGTGATTTTACGTTTGCTGTGTTGAGCGAGACAATGATGTGAGCAAAGCAAGTGATGGATGGTGACAGGTTACTTATCCGGAAACCTTCGCTGCTGAGAACACACTGAAATCCCAGGAGTTTGCAAAACAACAGAGGCCTCTGAGCAATGTCATGTGGGTCTGCCTAACATCCTGCTTGTTCTCCCCACACGGACGCGTCAGGCTCTCTCTGCTTCGAGGTAAGATAAATCTATCAAGCTTGGTCCCAGGGGAAAGGCCGGCAGACCAGAAGCAGCAAATCAGAAAGAGAACAAAAGAGTCATGTACAAACAGGCAGTGGGAAATGCAGCACAAACGGTAGGAGCAGTAGGGAGTGAAAGCCGAAGGAGAGGAGACGGAACTAAACTGTGACCCCTGGGATGGGATCTCAACAGGAAGCCCCAGTGCACAGCGCAAGGGCCCTGAAAACGTAAGGCTCCTGGGGGCATCGCCACATTAACCACAGCAAATAACCATCAGAAGTTCATCAGAACTTCAAATCAGAAGTCATCAGAAGTTCAAATTACTTCTGGCAGCCAAATTTAAGAAAGCAGAGATGTGTAGAATCCATTACAGAAAAATTTCCAGTAAGCAGATTAAAAGGAAGGGTAATTAAAGCTTTTGTTATTTCAAAAGCTGCCTTCCATCCCACTTTACTCAGTAATGATGCACCCCTGCCGTGTATGGGAGCCCCTCAGAGCTTTCAGAAGAGAAGCTTCTACTTGAACAGGTTGGGGGGCCGTGGCTGGGCTTTCTTTCACTTAGAGCTTGATTGCCCCCCCGCAACAGGACACTGGAAAGGGCAGGGACCCGACTCTCCTTCCAGAAGAGGAGCCAGGCTCTCGCCCACTGGGTGCAGACGCCACCTCTGCACCTGGCCTGCCCAGAAAGCCGGGGTGGCAGGGGTCCTGGGCGGCAAGCACCTGCCTCA
This sequence comes from Balaenoptera ricei, assembly GCF_028023285.1. NCBI lineage: Eukaryota > Metazoa > Chordata > Mammalia > Artiodactyla > Balaenopteridae > Balaenoptera > Balaenoptera ricei. The sequence continues at coordinate 30,397,342 of NC_082642.1, read as the reverse complement.
CCCACCTGGCCCCAAGCCTGGTGGGCGTGGCCACGCCTCCTCCAGGACCACCTCGGTCAAGGATTCCTGCCGCAGGTCAAGGATCCCTGTCGCAGCTTCCACCGCTCCATCCCTTCCTTCCTCTTTCTTAAACTCAGTAAATTAAATTAAGTTTAAATTTAGCAGTGATTTAATGTTTGACAGAAGGATGCATACACCTAGTTTAAAGATAAAGAGTCGTCACCAATCCCCCCTCTCCAGAAGCAGTTACATTCAACCCCTTTAGCTGAGTTTGTTTCCTTTTTGAGTATCTATGTCCATATTGCTAAGTAACAGGCATATACTGTTTAGATTTTTTTCCCCCAAGCATTACCTATTAAACTGCCCAGATGAAGGATGAGAATTTGGCTATTTTCAAGCTCCTCACCGTCAGGACTCTCGGCCATCTGGGACCTAGTGGCTCCTGAATCCAGCTTTCGGACAGCTTTCCCCTTTTATTCCCACCTTTACCCTGACCCCCAGAGTCATCTGCTGCCACCAGGTCCTGACCTGGGGGGATCTCCACGAAGTCAGACTGTGCCCCCTTCCCCGCCAGCTTCAGGCTCAGCTTTCTTGAGTCAGCTAAGTCAACTTTCCTTTTCCTGTTTCCAAAATTTTGTTGTTCCCATTTTCTTTGTCCTTAGAAGTTTTTTATTTAAAAAAAAAACCCTACTGTCATTTTAATGAGGCTCAGAAGGGAGTGGACATTAAATGCATGTGTTAATGCACCATCTTGGACAGGAAGTAAGTTACTGACAGGAAATAAGTCATTGATTTCTTTTTTTCTTCCCAGAGAACAAATGATTTTCCATTTAAATTCAATGCACTGAAGCAAAGCAGTCTGGACGACCTCCTAGATCATCTTCCTATTCTTTACAGAACAGATCGATTCAGTGACTAACTAAAATTCAAACACAGGCTGCCGTGTTGGGGCCATTGAAGGAGAGAAAGAGCTAGACATTAGAAAGTGGAAAAGATGTTTCCCCTGAAAGAATCCGGCTAATCTTTTATCTGCTTTTATAAACTTTTGAAAAAGAACTCGTATGAACTTTTACAGTGCTTCTCCCTCTGGAGATTCCGGCCCTGCCCCCCTGTGTGTGTTCCTTTCCATCACCCACTTGGATATTTCCTGGGAGAACAAGCATTTGTTAGACCCAGGAGGACGTGTGCTTGTTACTTCACACAGACCCGTTCCTGCACGGCCGTGCCATCATCACTTCTCTGCCTTTCTCACTCGCATGGCAGCCCAGATCCACTCATCCCACAGCCCTCCCCGCGATCCAAACATTCAGTCAGTCCCTGTCGCTGGCACCACTGGTCTCTGGCTCTGAGCAAATGCTCCACATCCTGCCCTTCCTGTACCCCCTTACACCGCACCCCGCAGCCGGCATCCCCCCCTTCTCAGTGGAAAACACTCCTCCACCCCAGGATGCGTCCACACGCCACGGCTCTACCTTTCCAAGGTCAAGTGTTTCACAGCTACGCTTGATTCCTGCCCTCCTCACTTCCTGCATCCTTTATCCTGGGCTCATCTTTTAGCATCTTCCTCTTCGTCTCTTCACTGGATCTTCCATATTCCTAGGAACGTGGTTTTCTTATTAAGATTTCCCTTATTAAGATTTCCCTTTAACCTGCCAAACTTCTGTGCTGGCATATTCTCTTCTTAAAAGAGTGGGCTACACAGGCTGCCCCAACTGCCCCTCACCTGGCTGTTCTCACCTCCCTTCCTTGGTCCCTTTGGGTCCCTGCCTGCTGTGCGAGCAGCTTCCTGGCCCACCTTGGCTGCGGGTCTTCACTTACCGGCGTTCCTCCCCGGCCTCGGTCTCTCCTCCCAGTATCAGCATCAGCAGACTCATTTCTAGCTCCGGAAAATCAGTTACACAGCGGGGAGTCTGAACCTGTCCCAACTGGGCGCACTTTTCAACACGGGACGGGAGGCGGGTGGCGTGTGACTCCTTATTTTCACTTATTTACATGAAAGTTTATCTAATGAGAATATAGGTTTGTGTTTAAAAGTGTGGAATACTTCTAAAATAATCCTCTCTTCCAGCACTTTGGTGACTTATACCTTCACTTTGTCATTGCAAGATTAAAGATCTGCAAGCAGAAGAACAATTACTCACCAAAAGTAAAATCTTATGCAAATGCTATTGAGCCCAATACAAATTAGCAACTCTTCAGATGACTAAGAACGATATGCCTTACGATAACTGTAAACATAAGAAACAAAGATCAAGAGACTCTAAAATAAGCACTTGGGACAACAGAAGGGCTGTGTAGGCGGTCGGCAGTAATTATGAAACCGAGAGATGATCGTTATGTGCTTCTGAAGGGCTTTCAACCCGAAGCAACTCAGACCATTAACAGTGGTTATCCCCACTCCTACCTCCCCAAGCAAAACCCTTAACAGACAAGACTCTTCTGCTTTTTAAATACAAGCAAATATATCCCGTACTGAAATCGAACAGAAAAACAACATAAAGCTGCCTGATGCTAGACATTATCAAATTTCATAAGCCGAGGAAGTTGCAAAGAATTGCCAATAACTCAAATTGTTAAATTAATAGCCAGTTCTTTTTTGCCGATAAATTGTGGTTTCAGATTCTAACGGTCCACAATTCTCATAGCAATACATGCATTTAATAGAATCGAATACTTCATAAAAGCCAAATCACATTTAGCCAGTTAATATCTGAGCGACTCCGCTGTGCAGATGTTAGAACAGATGTCACGGGTAAAATAGAGAGAGTCACTCAGCATGCAAGCCTGGTGCACAGGAGGTCACTGTCCCGTTTGGAAGATGGGACACGTTAATAAAAGACTCAGTGACCGAAGAGGCTTGATCGGCTGAACCAGATGCATGTCTGAAGGGCTGAATGGAATGGGTCCGGAACACACATCCCGAAATCAGGAAAGCCCCTGGGAGACTAATGAGATGAGAAGAAGACAAGGACAGACTGGCAAAGAGGAGGGAGACACAGGTCCTACCTTGTGGAAATCTAAGTGGAAACACAGGGGATGGCAGGGGGCACGGGGCAGCCCAAAGCCCGGCTGGACGAACAACCTCACATCTTCTTCCTCACTGTTCCCAACAACCTCCAGCGGGTCCTGCCCACAACAGTCCTCTGCACACAGTTATTATGATCGTCACCTGAAAGCTCAACTTCTCTCCCCTTCCACTAAAAAATCAGGGGTTCCCCACTGCCTCACAAGCCAAGTTCAGGCTCCTGAGTCACACACAGTAAGTACTCAATGCGTCTGACTGTGTGTGGTTACTTCCATACGTCCTGTTTGATTTGAAGGTTCTAGAAGACAAAAACCAATCTTGCTTATTTTTTTACTATTTTGGTATGTAACAGCTCTTACAAGTATCTTAGGCATAGTACAAGTTCAAAACATATTTATTAAATAAATGAACAGATGACTTAATTTAATACTTTTTATATAACATTGGCAAAGTGGGTGGGCCAGTTGGCAATGACTTTGCATAGGATGTTGGAAGTTTAGATTTGGTCAGCTACTCAATGATTTTGTATAGGGTAGTGCATGATAAAAAGTGGTATTTGACGTAACTTGCTTTAATTGTGGTCGTAAGTGTCCCAGAAAGGACGAGAAGTAGAAAGATTACTTTACTAATAATATTTTGCTAACAAGATGAGGATTTTTGTCTGTTGATTAGTCACTAATGTGCATATTCTTCAATAAACACCAAAAAAGAAACTGTCGCATGTATCTTTGCCTTTCATCTATTTTAAACGAGTTCGTTTCTGAGATAAGAGATGACATTTTTTTTACAGCTAGGTAACAGTTATGGTCTCTTGATTTGAAAGAACAGCAACCAAAAACCCTAGAAATTAAGGACAGATACTCTTATTTAAGAATTACAAATATTCTCCACATTAGAACCTTCCAAATTGACACTCAAAATTTGAAAACTGAAAAGAATTGCATTTTGCCTATTCTTATTACAATGCAGAACACTTGACTTTTTGGTTTTATCGCAGCTAAAATTGAGATGGTTGTTTATGTAAGTAGAATTTTGTAATCTAGCATAACATTTGGTTGTGAAATGAATGAATTCCTCAGCATGTGAAAATGCCAGTGCATTAACAATTTCAAGAGGTTGTAACTGGTGCCCATGGAGGTGGAAGAGATTTAGCGCAGAGGGTCTCAATCTGGGCTGCAGCTTAGAAATGCTTGGGAATCTTTAACAGCTATGAACTCTTAAGCCACACTCCAGACTATGTCAATGTATTTTTAAAGCTTCCCCCAGGTGAGTCTATGATCCAGGCTTGAGAACCAGTGAATTAGTATTTTCTTTAGCCATGAAGAAATACTTTTTATATCTGATTTTCTTGACATAGTATCAAAAAGATGAAATAGCTCAGGGGCAAAAGAGATGACGCTACTACCTTTATTTTAAAGAAAAGAAACAAATTCTCACTCACCTGCCTTCTGACAGTGTACAATCTTTTCATACACAGCGTCTGCATTTTCAATCAGTGCCTTGAGGGACTGGATCATCTGCAGAGGAAACATCCAGACAGGAGGTCACACAGACAGCGGGACACAGGAGGGTCCACGCTCGGGCGCGAGGCTCTGCCCCCAACGTGGCTGAGGGGATGCGGCGACTCGTCCCTCCATCTGACGTCCCACTACTCCAGTTCATGTGTATATGTGTTAAATGATACAGTCACACCTCCCCACACAAGGGCTTAGACCAGACTGTGCAGAGTATGTTCCTGGGGGGGGGGTCAGGCTTGTACAACACTGGATTTGAACCCCAAGCCAGTACCTGAGTTCGTTTCAGTGTGAAAAGCTACAAATAAATATGTGTGCACACCCAATCTGTCCTTCATTTTAACAAAACCTCCTGCGTCACCTTACGGAAAGCTCCAGCGCCTACATGCCTTGCTCACCTCAGCCAAGATGCCTCCATCTGAATCAGTTTAAAGCTTACGATGAGGATCAAAAAACAGCATTTCTTTGATGCATTACTAATGCTAACACTCAAACAAGTATTTTTAATGTGCCTATCAGTGATTTAAAAAATTCAGTGTTGAGTTCTTGTTCTAAATTGCATGTGCTTGTTTTAGGAGCCGCGCTTGAATTAAGAAAAAGGAACAGGGTATAGCTGACCAATTATTTTACTCACCAAAATGCTGGGAAAAGATCTGTCTGAAGTAAACTTTTTGGCTCTAAAATCACTATGAAAATGGGATGGCCAGATTCAGTTCTCATGGCTCAAATGGGGACAATTATGATCCTTGCCATAACTGTAGACTCTAGCTTTTTGTTTTTGTTTTTAATTTAATTTTTATTTTATATCAGAGTATAGTTGATTTACAATGTTGTGTTATTTTCAGGTGAACAGCTAAGTGATTCAGTTATACATATACATGTATCTATTCTTTTTCAGATTCTTTTCCCATATAGGTTATTACAGAATAATAAGTAGAGATCCCTGTGCTATACAGTAGGCCCTTGTTGATTATTAGCTTTTTGTATTTAAATATTTCACATGATAATATTACTCATCTCTTTTACAGGGCCATTCTATTTTATATAACAAATACCAATCTATCATTGCCTATTCCTTTAAATTCTGCCTTTTCTTTATAGTATTTATCACTAGCTGCCATAGTAATTATTTTATAGAAATTAAATATACGTAGGTTGGATTATTTATATAACTCGAAGAACACCATATTTTATTAGTTATACTTATTTAAACTGAAGCATAATCAACACGCCTCTTAAGAAGTACCCCAGATTCTTAAAGTGAGTCACACAGCATTTATCAACTTCCACTGTTCTAAGAAAATTATAGTAAACACTGTGAGGTTTGAAGGCCAAAGCAGGTGTTCATTTATGCCTTCATTCATTATTCATAGAAAGTGTCCTGTGGGCAGCCGCTGAGCCGGAATGGGGGCAGGGTGACCTACAGGACACAGCCCCTGTCTTCAGGAAGTGCACAGCCCAGTGGCACAGCTCCCACTTAGGAATTCGGTATTTTCACATTCGTTCTTCAAGATCTGAGTCATTCCTGCAAATTTAAATATTCTACTTTACAGCTTGACATATTGAACAGGCAGTGATAAAAATGAATAGCTCAGAACTCGATTATACTGATAGAAAGTCATTTGTACCATAACATAATTTGCATACTGAAAAGGTTCATACCATCGTCAGTAACCTTCTTCAGCTTTGATGCTGAGCCAAACGAGAGGCATCACAAAGCAAGGACTTCCCCCAGCAAGGATGGTGGTTGTCACAGCTCAGTATCAAAGAACTGGCCAACCGTGCCGCCATCATTCAAACAGGGGGAAAAAGCAACAAAATGAACCTGGTCATGAGACAAGTGGGCAGGACAGGAGCAGTAACAGAAGGAATGCAAAAGAACAAAGCAGCAGCATTAAGGCCAGACTCACACATCCAGACAGCCTACGGGGGAAGGTGGTCAAAAACAGATCCACATCGGGGCTGGGGTAGGCACAGAACGAGCACAGATTTACATGGGTTCCTCAGCTCTGTCATCTAGGACAAGGTATTAAACATCACGGAGCCATAATTTCCTACCTGTAAACTGAGCTGAATAAAAGATATTATGAGGGCTCATAATATCGTGGGGATTAGAGGAGAGCATGCTTGCGGCTGGAACTTGCCGATGGTGAAGTCGCAGTGGACTCCGCACTCACCTGGGGGCCCGGCAGAGCGCCTTCTGGAAGCCCCCAATTAGCTGAATGAGTGTGCCTTCCTGCCCTGTTCTCATTGGCAATGTTTTACACACCCATTACTGATACTAGTTTTGCTTGAAAAGCCTGGTGTGAAGAAGCTCAGAGAAACAACAAATCGCACTGTTACTCTTAGAAGCATCTTCCAGTTTAAAGTATTGCCAAAGGTTAAAGAGTGCTGCACCTTTTTTAAAAAAAATTAATTAATTAATATATTTATTTATGGCTGTGTTGGGTCTTCGTTTCTGTGCGAGGGCTTTCTCTAGTTGCGGCAAGTGGGGGCCACTCTTCATCGCGGTGCGCAGGCCTCTCACTATCGCGGCCTCTCTTGTTGCGGAGCAAAGGCTCCAGACGCACAGGCTCAGTAGTTGTGGCTCACGGGCCCAGCTGCTCTGCAGCATGTGGGATCCTCCCAGACCAGAGCTTGAACCCGTATCCCCTGCATTGGCAGGCAGACTCTCAACCACTGCACCACCAGGGAAGCCCAGTGCTGCACCTTTTAACTGTAAAAGACACGACAGACTTCAGAAATGCACGTCCACATCCAGGGGCTAGAGAAGGACGCTGCCCTGCCCCTGTGCTCTGTGATGCCGGAGGACTGATCCTTTACTCTGGGGACAGTCATGCGCTGAGGCTGCACGTGTGGGACCCTGAGGTCGGTGCTGAGAACGCATGAAGAGCAGAATGACCCGGGGCCACAGGCAAACAGTAATCACATAAAACGTGGCAGTGCCACCGCTGCCCACGTGCTCCTGGGGGTGACAGTGAGATGCTCCGAAGCCAGGGCATGGTAGTGGGACAGTTCAATACCAAGCCCTTCTCCCGGTAACGGGGGTGAATGTGCCCCCCGACTTATGTGCAGTATATGAATTATGAAGGTGGCTAACACCCCAGGTGAAGGATGCAAACACAGTGAAAAGCCAGCCCCCCCGGTTTGGAAGTGAACAGCGGCAGGTCCCTGCAGAGCCTATCAGAGGGGATTCCAGAGGCAGTCAGCCCAGGAGAGGTGGGTACCTGCTAACCAATCAGCAACTTTCAGACACAGGAAAAAAGAAAACCCACCCAGACCTCAGCAGAGATGATTCACTTTGCCACACCTGTCATGGAATGAATGCATCACTCCCTCTGGGAGGATGAACTGCCAGTTTGTATCTTTTTATGGTTGCAGGGCACATATTTATAATAAGGTTTATAGCTCTCGTCCACAGCTTGAGTCCATTAACCCTCCACTCCTGCAATATTCGTGTGAGTTCTCCTCGAGTAAAGGGCCCGTCTAGGTGTTGTTCAGGGAACTCTCTGGCCTGTGGGCTCGTGTAAGCGCACTCAGTTAAAGGTCCAGTGGGCCGAGAGGGCAGGACCAGGCCAGGCCGGGCCTCCCTGCCTGCCCACCCGGCTGAGGTCTTGCTCTCGCCCGGCTGACAACCATGACTGAATGCACTGCGGACACAGCAGGGAGACCGTGGAGGCGCCATCAGATCTAGGGGCGCTGCCACTAAGGCTGGGTCTGCCACTCTGTGACGAGGTGCAGTCACAAACAGTACAAGTGTTGGCTGAATGAGTCAAAAGGGAAGTATTTCAACGCCTCCTTGGCATCAGGTACGTACTTGGCGTCCTCCGTTTCCTCTAATGCTCACCAGGTCCATGGGAGGTGGGCGCTGGTGGTGCTGCGTTCACAGACGTGAACACTGAGGACCCGAGAGTGAAGCCACTTTCCCAAGGTCGCCTGCAGTGAGGAGCAAAGGGCTGTAACTAGTGAACAGGGGGACGGGGATTCCGTTTGACTCAAAGCCTCTGCTGCTTCCACGATACCAGGAAGGTCTTGACCATGCGCAGCAGCTGAACAGGACGAAAGCGCGTTGCAACCAGGAGGATGGACAGACGCGTTAGGGAACGTCCTGGCTCCCGACAGGTGTTACACACGACATGTGGCATCATCTCAGCTACTGACACGGGCCCAGAAGTGTGTCTTTATAAAGTGATATTTCTATAAAGCACTTTGGGAAAACATTTTTTCAAATGACAACATTAAACAGTTTACTTGGCTCCACTAACCAATTCATTATTAAAAAACAGAAATCAGAAATCATTTATATTTCATGTGAAACCACTAGAATAAGCATCTCAGACTAGACAAAAGCAGATACGTGGGGAGTGACATCAAGACATGAGTCAAAGGGAAAAACTGCTTTAAGTTATCTCGTTTTCTCTGTATATATTATATTAATATGTGACTATAACGCAAGGCCTGGTAGAGTGACTGGTTTTATAAGCATGATCTGCATTAATGCAAATTTCATCGATTCGCTTTAAATGCACAGGTGTTAAGTCTCAGCACCGAAATCAGACATCCGGCTGCCGGCCCGAGTAACTTACCACGTGGACCCTCATATTGTTTACAAAGTACAAGATGCTTTCAAATAGCTATTGTTAATGGATTTTACATTAGTGTCCAGTTACCAGTACCTCCTAAATTTCTGGAACGAATGCATTAGGAAAATCTATAGATTTAACATAGCTCAGAAACCCATTTCATAAATTCGATCAACTCTAAGATAAGCTTTTTTGTTTTTTTAAAAAAATAAATGTATTTATTTATTTATTTTTGGCTGCATTGGGTCTTTGTTGCTGCGCGCAGGCTTTCTCTAGTTGCGGCGAGCAGGGGCTACTCTTTGTTGCGGCGCGCAGGCTTCTCATTGCGGTGGCTTCTCTTGTTGCGGAGCACAGGCTCTAGGCGCGCGGGCTTCAGTAGTTGTGGCGCACAGGCTTAGATGCTCCTTGGCATGTGGGATCTTCCTGGACCAGGGCTCGAACCCGTGTCCCCTTCCTTGGCAGGCGGATTCTTAACCACCGCGCCACCAGGGAAGCCCCTAAGATAAGGTTTTTTGTTTTTTGTTTTTTTTAAGGTTTTAATATAGGTCTCAAGCAGATGGAAAGTAGGAAGTTTCAACTAAAGGCAAAGTAAATATTAAAATTCATATTTTATTAAGCTGGAAGGAAACCAGAAATGCCTTTTGTAAGAATGCCCTGTTTTGAAAGTAACTCCCCAGGTTAGTATAAGGCAAACATCTCTGTTTATAGGTGTAATTATGAGAACTATTACTACATTAATATATTTTATATTACTAGATTTCTGTAGACCGCTTCTTTATTTTCTGTTTTGCAACCTGTGCTACACGGCCCTACAAAGTGAGTTCGTTCACCAACGCTGAGAACGTACAGAAAATAAAAACGAAATTCCCTCTGGAATCTGTCAGCTTTGGTGCTTTTTTTCCTGTGTTCTTGAAAGTAACGTCCTCAGTTAACAGTGCTACTTTTTTTTTTTTTTTTAATTTATTTTATTTTTGGCTGTGTTGGGTCTTTATTGCTGAGCGCGGGCTTTCTCTAGTTGCGGCGCACGGGCTTCTCATTGCGGTGGCTTCTCTTGCTGCGGAGCATGGGCTCTAGGCACGCGGGCTCAGTAGTTGTGGCGCACGGGCTTAGTTGCTCTGCGGCATGTGGGGTTTTCCCAGACCAGGGCTCGAACCCGTGTCCCCTGCATTGGCAGGCGGATTCTTAACCACTGAGCCACCAGGGAAGTCCTAACAATGCTACTTTTGTCTTTAACACTTTACAATAATTATTACTGTGTGGGTGAAGAATTTTTGAATCAAATGCGGGAACTCTAAATTGATCCGGGACTTCTAAATTGAAATGCAGAGGTAACGTTTCCTTTCGCGAAAGCTTCCAAGTACAGCAAAATGTCACAGAGTTGAAGTAATGGAAGAGAAACCATTTATAAAGTTATTGTTGGGAATTACAACATAGCTTTTTAATACTAGAAAATAATATAAAAATCACACATTTGAACTGGGGCATAAAAGTCACATGGCTGTGGCGGTCTTTAGGCACCTGCAGGCTGCAGTTAAAGCCCCTCCACCTCACACAGGCCGCTGTGTGGGCACCACCCCAGGGCCTAGGCGTTCCAGGTCAGTGTCCCTTCCAGCAAGGTCACTAGGAAAACACTTTCTAAACAACAAACTGCTTCCAGAGTAATCTGTCCTAGTTTCCTCATGAAACCTGACTTCTACTTCCACATTTTTCACCATGCAAATTATAGAAAATTACAGAAAAAAACCTATATAATAGAAAAATGAGAGAAATAACTCTGCCAGACAAAGACAGATATCAAATGATATCACTTATATGTGGAATCTAAAAAATAAATGATACAAATGAACTTATATACACAACAGAAATAGACCCAAAGACAGAAAACAAACTTATGGTTACCAAAGGGGAAAGGGAAGAGGGATAAATTAGGAGTTTAGGGTTAATATACATACACTACTGTATATAAAATAGATAAACAACAAGAACCTACTGTACAGCACAGGGAACTACACTCAATATCTTATAATAATCTATAATGGAAGAGAATATGAAAAAGAATATATATACAGCATATATATGTATAACTGAATCACTTTGCTGTACACCTGAAACTAACATGACATTGTAAATCAACTACACTTCAGTTAAAACATAAAATTAAAAAAAAAAAAGGAAAGAACTCTGCCAGACAGAAAGCACTACTGGATTGTTAACGAATATGTAGAGAGGAGTGTACGTGGCTGCTGCCACATACTGACCCCCTTGCAGGTGTGATGGGAGGGGGCAGGACAGAGATCCATGTGCAGTATCGTTAGGCTCTCTAGACATTTCCGCTTGCGTTAGAGGAAAGTAGGGAACGTGGTTAGAAAAGGGCCAGACTGTCATACAGAGTGAAGTAAGGCAGAAAGAGAAAAATAAATACAGTATGCTAACACATATATATGGAATCTAAGACAAAAAAAAAAAGGTCATGAAGAACCTGGGGTAAGACGGGAATAAAGACGCAGACCTACTAGAGAATGGACTTGAGGACCTGGGGAGGGGGAAGGGTAAGCTGGGACGAACTGAGAGAGTGTCATGGACATATATACACTACCAAACATAAAATAGATAGCTAGTGGGAAGCAGCCGCATAGCACAGGGAGATCAGCTTGGTGCTTTGTGACCACCTAGAGGGGTGGGATAGGGAGGGTAGGAGGGAGGGAGACGCAAGAGGGAAGAGATATGGGAACATATGTATATGTATAACTGATTCACTTTGTTATAAAGCAGAAACTAACACACTATTGAAAAGCAATTATACTCCAATAAAGATGTTGAAAAAAAAAAAGAAAAGAAAAGGGCCAGACTGGATGGGATACAGAATTACAATTTTAAGCTGAGATGTGCTGTGATCACAGTAGAATTTCAGGCTCTGAACAAAGGGTAAGGAAGGAATGGGGGACGGAGGTATGAAAGGGGGGCTGGGAAAGAGAGATGGGCTGGAGAGGGTACATCGGGAAGGACAGAGCAGGACCCGGTGACTGATGTGCTGTGGGCACAGAAGGAAGAGCCAAAGACAAAGAGGGTAAGCCGGACAGATGAGGGGACTGTGCCTCACCCGACCGCTGCAAAGCTTTTCCAGGTTTACACTGTGTGTCTAAGGTGTTAACTCATCCAGGAAGTGGAGTTCCGCCCCAGCTGAGCAGAGGAGTTGGCAGTGAACGGGGCGGTTTTTTGAGAATCTGTAGCAGCAGCTAGAAGCCGTGGGAAAGCTTGGTTCTGCGGCTGGAAAATCAGAAGTTTTCTGCACCAAGGTAGCAGCTGAGATGAAAGAATGTCTACATCTCCGAGGGAGGAATTTTAAAGATAAATGAGATGAAAACATCACAGCAACACTGCAGATAATAATAAGCAGAGGGAACCTGTGTAAGAGACACAGAAGGCGTGGTCAGAGGGGCAGGGACAGAATAAGGATGTTGAACATTTCCAGGGGTGGGAGGAGAGTTTCTGGAAGGTCTACAGTGTTGGGAGCTCTGGACTTGGTCATTTGGTATCTCTGGACAATAAGATGGCAGCACCGACAGTTCTGCTGTGTGACAGACGTATTCCTAAAAATCACTGCACTATAAAAAAACTGTGTGATAAAAAACACAAGGTTTGTGGGGAAAATGGGGTCGGGGCACAACACTCAGAAATTCTGCAGTGACACATTACAAAAGGCAGGAGCAGAATACAAGTGATAGCACAGTCCCGCACATGTTACGTAGTTAAGGTACGCAAAAACGCAGCAGTGAGCGTGGCCTGTGGCACCTGACCTTGAAAAAGACCTGGAGGGAAGGGCTGCACCTCTTGAGTTACTGTGAGTGGTGGAAGGAGGGGGTCTGATGACTGATGAGAGGTTATAACTGAGATGCGGAGGGCGCAGCTCAGGACCCACTCAGTGATCTGATGTAGCAGCTGGTGGGTGTGTGAGGTGGTTGTGTACGTTCAGTTCACCCAGGTGCAGTGTTCTGCGCTCGCTAGTGTTTCTTGCCGTCAAAACCGTGCACAGGTAAACACAAAATCCGCGTTCAGTTAAAATTATCCCTTACTGTATTGATCACATGCAAATAAATTTGCATGTTCAAAGCAAGTGTTATAGCTGACTATAAAAGGGAGAGTATTTCAAGATCTATGCAATTTTCTTGTGAAGTAAAGTTAAACTCTCAGTATCTATCATAGTCAACTGAAGTATGCTTTTGGCATCATATGAGCCCTCCTCCACACTGTATTCAACTATTTTAACAATCATTTCTTGCCAGAGAAGAGATGCCAAGTGCTGTATAAATCTGGAGCAAATTATGAGCTATGAGTGACCCAGAGTCCACATTCAGGGAGCCAAGAATTCTCTAGCTTTTCAACATGCTCTGATTCGTCATAAAGTTCACTGCAAAGCTAGGGTGGTATGTACCTAAGGGTGAGGCACGTAGCTCTCCTGTTACTTACCTTTTATCTGAGCTACACATTGAATCTTCATGCACTACATTTCAGATCAAACCCTGTAAACTGAGATCCCACTTCATCTGTAAGTATCTAGCTGAATTTTCACATGATGAAAAGCCTCTCCTACCACAATCAATGTCTCCATCTACCCCCCTCACTCTAAATCAATATAAAACCATATTCACACACTTAGAAAGGGCTGCATTTCACAGATTAAACTTCAAGTTTTAACTAAATGGTAGTTCCTGAAGTGAATTACCATGTCAATATAAAAGCAAAGAGACATTATGCTTATTATACAGAGTAATACAGGTTTTGCCTGTACTCATCTAAATAACCATTTGGATTCAGTATACAATTCATGGAAATAAAAAGTATCATGTAGTCAAAACAACCAATTTATTGCTCTAGGTGCTTTCTTTCTCCTAGTTGCTTTGGTGCCTAGTGCACTTGGGATGGACCAAACGCTTACATTGTGGGTATTTCTGAGAGGCACTTCCAGCATTAGCCACTAGAAGTCCTTAGTAATACACATTTGTAGGCTGGAGGAGAGGAGAAAGGAGCAAAGACAGAGAAAACACCATAAAGAGGAAATTAAGGAGGGGGAAAAAAAGCACTATATAGAGGAATAAAAGAAAAAAGAACAATAAAATCACAGAGCCAGAGCTTAGAGGAATTAAAACAGTGAATGCACAAGGGTGATTTACCTTATTAAAAACCATCCTTCAAATCAGATAAGAAATTTTTATTTTATGCAGACAAGTTAATAAACTATAAAGCCACAACCAAACCTTTATGTGAAAGGAATTCACTCATATTTCTAGATTAATTGAGACTTAGATTACTAGAAGTCTCCATGTTCCCAAATATATTTAAATAGGTCAGGGCTGGTGAAGCTCGGTAGTGCAGAATAGCACAGGGAAAATAGAAAAGGGCTCTGGAAAAGCTGGGAGTTCCAATAAACCAAGAGATTAGTTACGAACTCAATGTACAGATTTTAAATGTTTATTCTACCGTAAATTGTTGGCAAAGTTTTAAATTTTCTGCATAGTTTTAGTTTCAGAAGTACACAGAATGTCAACAAGTGGAAAAGAATTTTGGTTTTGATCTTGTACTGCTTCTGCTGCTGTATGATACGATACTCAGAGAAAACAAAAACTGTTGAAAATTGAGCAACAAAACAGAACCCAAACTACCCTAAAAAGGAATTCCAACGCAACTATAAAACTATCCAGAAAAACTATGTAATAACTCCTACCACTTCACATCATGCTGTGCTTTTTTCTGTGTAGAGAGCATGTATATAGTAAGTTCACATGCACTCAAATGATAATAACCCTCTTATTTCTCCATCTTATGACCAACCTCACACAATCAGAAGTTTCCTTAGGGAAGCACTCGGGATGTTACATGTCATTTTGCACATGATTACTGTGGGAAGCCTTATTCCACATTCTCATGCTAACTAGGCTACTTTATAGCACATGATGAATCATTTTGCACCACGGTGACCTCACGGGTGCACGCATACCCCATCCTCCCCAGGGCCCTTGGTCACGGGCAGCCTCTCAACGCTGTAAAACACTTCTCCAATTTTCTCAACTATAGTAGCGATGTGCTTACGTGACACCCTCGTACCATCTCAGCATGAAATTTAAGTGCACCTTGAGCTCAAATACCCTCTGTGGCCATGACAGCAGGAAGGGACATGAGTACAGGGGGGCTTAGCAGCTGGGAAAGGAGCTTTCCACTAGGCCAGGAGGCAGCCAGGGTGTCCAATGGGGATGCAGTCTACAGCCAGCCACTTGCTTCTGCTTCCAGTAAATGTCTGGGATGAGGGAAAGGAGGACCAGGGCACCACTGTGACTCCCCCAGTCTTCAAAGTTTTAAAGAATGTGAGTTCAGAGGCTACATCTTTGATGGAGGGGAGTGTCTCCAAAGAACTGATGAGACTGGTTTAAAACCTGGCCTAAGTCATCCCTGCAGGAGAAAAGGGGAACTCGAGCTCGTTAAAGCCAACTACTCAGTGAGCAAGCTACTTCCGGAGACTGTATTAGGAACTTCTGGATGCTACAGAACTCTTTCAAGAGACCAAGGACCATTGAGAGTTCTGACATGCTCATTTAAAACTATTATTATGAGGGACTGCCCTGGTGGTCCAGTGGTTAAGACTCTGCCTTTCAATGCAGGGGGCGTGGGTTTGATCCCTGCTCAGGGAACTAAGATCCCACATGCCTCGGGGTGCGGCCAAAAAATTTTTTTTAAAAATAAATAAAAATAAATAAAACTATTATTATGAAATTAATTAAATTTCAAAAGATACAGTTTGAATTAAACATAGTTCCACTTTTATTACCATCTACTTATATCAAGGTTTTTCTCCAAGGGGATCAAGGTGATTTAGAAACTCCTAATTAACAGACGGTAATTCAATCATAGTCTTACTGTAAGGTGTCATTAGTATCTCTCAGGTCTGTGATAGCTAAGTCTAGATGTTAGTTAACAGAGGAAAGCAATTGGAGACTTCTCTGTAATGAAGAGCATTATTTTTGAGCCCAGTAAAGAGTCTGCAGTACTCTGGAACAGCAGAGCTAGGAGGAGGGCAAGAACCACTCGACCAGCTACTACAGTATTTACGGCCTTTCTGGTGTCAACCACAGAACTCACAGGCTCCTGCATCTTCTCCTTTCTGAGGACAGAGGCAACTCCCCACGCAAGGTGGTGGGAAACCTCACCTTCTGCTTTTCACTTTGCAATTTTAAACCTGCCTTTATGAAACGGAGTAACCACGTCTCCATATACAGCAAAGCTGCTGCTGTGAAGTTCGAGTGATGCTGAGATACACACACAGAGAAGTCTTAGAGCATCAGGAGCTGCTTGTTTCTAGCCTTTGAACTCATACTGACATGATAATGAGCACCGTGTATTGAGAATTTTCTATGCCCTGGGCTACTTACGTGTGATCTCACCCGCTCTGAGGTGGTGAGACCCTGCCCATGCTACAGATGAAGAAGCGACGTGCCCGGGTCACAGAGTGAGCGCCAGAGCAGGGACTTCTCATGCTCAGGGCTCATCTTCTTTGCCGGCACCACCGTCCCCCAAGCCCCCACTCACCTACTTCCAGGGTGCAGGCAGGGTCCCCCTTCCTCCCCCAATTGCTAGTCCCAGCGTCTTTGTGCAAGAACGTTATTGTACACACGTGTTCACACCCATGCCCACCTGCCCGGGGCTGTCTGAACTCACAACTGCACTCACGGAGATGTGTCCTTGGCAGAACATGCCAGGGCACATCTCCTGTGCCCTGGGAGTCAGCTCACGACGCAGGTGAGAGAAGGACCAGGACAAAGACTGGCCAAGGTGGACCCACAGCCCGCGGATACTGCGTGCGGGGTCTGGGTTTCCTTCCCCGGGAGCACAGCAGTGTGGTACCCAGCAGGGCCAGCGAGGGTCGGGATGAGGGGTGTGACAACTGAGGGACGGTGGCTGTCTGGCGTTCAGGGACTTCTTGTTTGGCCCACCGGGAGCCCATGCCCACCTACTAGCTCACATGGCACTCAACTTCTGAGCGTGCTTTGGAAAAGCGTGAAACACTCTTCGTACGTGAGCCGTGTTCCCATCTCAGCGGCCTTTGCTGAATCAAGCTGCTCTCCTGTCTGGCCTCCTCTCCCCTCCATTCCTCAACCCTGGGGGTGTGTCCTCCTTAGGACCCGTGAATCTTTAAGAGTAGGGCATTGCAGACAGGGCAAAGAATCCTCTGGTAAAGGGCAGGGGAGACTCTGAGGGTCTGAATAAGAGGTGAATGGTCTGGGGAGCTGAGATGCTCGTGCCTTCCTTCCTCTCAGCTGTCCCAGGCCTGGCCTCCCGCCTCAGGCCCTGCCCTTCCCACAGGCACCTGGAGCTGTCCAGGAACCTCCTCTTCCTGGATCGGCACAGGTGCCACTCACCGCCTGAGGACGGACACGGTGAGACCCTCCGGTACTGAGACTGGAAGGACAGCCACTCCCCCCTCCAGCCCTCGCCAGCCCCAAACCTAACCCTCCCAAGAAAGGCTTTCCGGGCACACGTAAATGAGCCAAGTTCAGGGAAATGTAGGTACTCCGGGACATGGATGTAGGGCGGGAAGGACACCTGATATCTGTGTCCTCTGGATCAAGGGCATTTTCTTTCACTCATTCATTCATTCACTCATTCGTTCATAAATATATTTTGAGGGCCTGCCCTGTGGCAGGCTCTGTCGTGAGAACGCAGGAATAAGGAGGACACACAGGGTCGCGGCCACCCGGGGGCTCAGATCTGGGGGCGAGAGAGAGAGGTACCTTCAGAAAAGGAATCAAACCAATGAATGCATAATTACAGGTCGTGATGAGTGTACGAAAGCAGCAAAGAGCATGAAGAACAGCCGGGTGTGTGACCCTCCAGGCCTACCCCCAGCAGCCGTGGGAGAGGGTCTGGGTTTGGGCTTCACCTCCAGGTGGAGGTGGAGAGAGCTTTAAGTAGAATGTGGTTGGATTTTATAATTCTAGAGAAAGTCCTCCTCCCCGCCTTAGGGGAGGGTGAGAGGAAACTAGGGGTTTTCAGAAGAGATGCAGAGCCTGCCCACCGGCTCCACCCAATTCCCCTTTCTCTGCCCTACCCTCCCCTTCCCCTAACAAGAAATGCTTGACCTGACTGAGAAAAGGAGCACTGCTTAAACTCAATCCTTAGACGGCTCGTTTTTGTGCCTCATTACCAAGCAGAGCGATCACAATTATACATCTCGCTACATACGTGTGAACTAAAGTTAGTGACAAATTTTACTGGATTATAACACAAGATTCTGGTTGACTGTCACCATTTTTTTGCTGGAATAGCACGCTGTCCTCATGGGCACTGTAAACAAACTGGAATTTTCACAGGCTTTCCTCTCCTAGTTCCCGCCTCTGGTGTTTATAGTTCTGTCCGTCAAACACTAACAAGTAGTTTTACTTCTTCTGGGGTCCACTGCCTCTTCCAGGACAGCACTCAGGTGCCCTCCTCCTACTGGGGTAACAGAGTAAAATGATGTTCTATGGATCTACGTTCAAAACGCACTGAGGACATTATTTAAAAAAGAAGAAGAAAGAAAACCTTTAAAGTCACGATTTAAGCTGGCCAGAGTGAATCTGGAAACCAGTGCATCAAAATACACTAAGGACTTTTTCCCTGATCCTCTTTTTGAGGGGTTGGCAAACTTTTCCTGGGAAGGAGCGGACAGTAAATATTTTAGGCGACTGCTCACCTCTGCGCTCACAGTGTGAAAGCAGACACAGAGAACGTGTCATGAACATGCTCTAACGAAATTTCCTTATGGACACTGCGGCTTGAATTTCATATGATTTTTACATGTCCTGAATTTTTATTTTTCGACCGTCTAATATGTAAATACCATTTTAAGCTTGCAGCCCACACACAAATGGGTGGTGCCAGCCAGGCCCACAGGCCAGCGTTGCCCGACCCTGCTCTGAAATGCCACACCATGCATCACTTGGTGATACTGGACTAAAAGTATTCCAGAGAATATAGTTTGACATGCTACATGCACATTTTAGAACAGAACATGAAAAATCAAGTGCGGTTAGTATTTTAAAAGCATAAACATATGTTATATGTAAACGAAGGAGAAGTTTGGTCACAGAGAATTGTAACATTGGTCAAAGACTTTCACGGACTTATAACATAGCTAGAGGTTAGTTTTAGGAAATCAACTAAAAATGAGTAACTACCATCTTGGTTACATTTAGCTAAATACTCAAAACAGCTATCTCTATTCACAAAGACAGTTTTTTTTTGTTTGTTTTTTTTTTTTTTGCTTTTGGCACCAGATAAGTGATTATTCAAAGCTAAAATTATTTTGTGCCATATAATGACATAAATGATGGTATCACTCCATTTAATCTCTCTCTGGTGTAGGAGTATAATAATTATAAAGAAAACTAGAATAATCAACGTTGGTTTCAAAGAAAATACTTAAAGATTTCCATAAGTAGATAAAGGACTTCCTGTATAAAATCTGCACATAAAAATCTATAAGAGTTAGCCCTAAAGATGTGACTAATACTAATCGTAGTAGGGAAAGAAATGTTTTAAACTACTTAACATGTTATTTTTAAGTTAATTGATAATTAAGCTTGCAGAGTTAAACTTAACTCAACACATCATACTGTCCACCCACTGAGTTGACTGGGAGAGTAATTTTCTTATGGTTCAGAACTTTAAATGCCTTAAGTTAGAAAAGACTTCAAAACCATTATTAAGTGCTATTTTTATCCCTGATAAATTCATGTGGTAGTAAAATCAGATTTCTGGTGTCAAGGGTGGTTATTTCAGTGGGATGAATGGCATTAATTATTTCCCAGCAATCTGGGTGAATATAAGTGAACAGAATGAAAACCAGGAACCGTTAAAATAGAATAATAAGTGACAGTTCCTGCGGTCCCCACTGGCACAGCGGCTAATGTGTATGGTGGAGAGTTACCACCAGACAAGTGCTGATTAGAGGGGTTTGGTGAGGCTGGGGGTGAGCCCTCCCCACTACACAAAAATAGAAATAATGAATCCGTAGGCAGCGCTGAATTTTATTTCTCTTATAAACCTGAGGTCAAACGTAACATATCAACAAAATATATGCTTAAAGCTTAGAAAGTGCCAAATATTACTGTCAGGAATACATCAAGCTGCAGAGAAAAATCACTACTGCCTCATTATTCAAAAGACTGTGGAAAAACACCTTTAAAAAATTTCTTCCAGGTCATGACTAGGCACATAACAGACAGGAAGAAAAGGTCAGAAATGAGTACATCCTACTGCCAAGAAGTGATGCCAGAAGGTGGCCCAAGTAAGTGTCAACAATTACATGTAGTACTCAAAAAAATTCTGAAATATATGATCTTTCATATAAACTGGTTATTTTGATAGCTTCACTTTCATGGAGCAGGTTCCATCCAAACTATCCCATTTCTTAGAGAGTTGTCTTCTAAAATGTGATTGCACATCCAGAGACTATGTGCCCATGAAAACAGAGAAGACTCATCATTGCATTTACAAACCAATCTATGTACCACCACTAACAATTTTCTAGAGGTATCTGAGTAATTTCAACCTCTCCAACTCAACTCCAAATGGGATTTGCAACGCTGCCGGTTTTCTCAATGGAAAAGCATTGGCTTCTCTAAACTATATAAGAATGGGTGTCAATAAATCAAGTTAAGCTCCAGTGAATGGATCTTGCATTTGAAAAGTCAGGGAATGATAACAGAATATCGAGATGCTAAACAATAAAATTCTGTTATCACTGCAACTTACATCCTTTCTAAACTTCAACCTGAATACAGACAATGATGGGACACAACGAAATATTAAACAATTCATCTTTTTGATGAATCTCTGACAGAAGAAAAATATTTCTAAAAAAAAGATTCACGTGTGTGATTCTTACTGGTTAGTTGTAGCCAGCACTGCTGAAATAATCACACAGGCAAAACATCCCCATTTAACTGGCTGGAGAATGTTCTGAATCCCACACGGAGCTGACAGCAGGTGCAGCCACAGGCTCAGGTGGCAAAGGCAGCCACCTTCCTGAGCGGGATGAAGAATCACCATGGGCTTCACAACCCCAACTCCCCATCTGGCCAAAAACCACCACCCTAGGAGAACTAAGATAAACAGTGAAGGTGCATTTCCTGGGTCCTCCAGTGGGGCGTGGCCCAGAGAGTGCTGGGTGTTTCAGAGTAGAGTCCATATGTAGGGGGCTCCAAGGGTTCTGTCCCAGGACAGCTTACGACGAGGGAGAGGAACACAATGATCTCTCAAAGCAGCCAGCGCGGGCCGGCACAGCTCCCTCTGTCCCAACGGCACAGGTCAGAGGGTCAAGGAGAGACGCAGCTCCCCTATGAGTCCAAGGTCAGAGCAAGCCAGAGGGCTCCCAGACACCAGGGGGGAAGCAGGCTGAACGCATCAGTGAGCCGTGAAAGGTAGGTTCTAGATTGGCCAGTCTTCACTTTTGTGGATCTGAAAGGATTCGGAACTCACAAGCTGCTAAAGACATATAAATTATCACACACCAAAAGCCAACTCAGTCCTTTGTTTCTTGATCATCACTTTCCTGTTTGAAAAGGATTTCCACCACAGAGGACAATCACATCCACAGAACTAGCTGTAGACACAGTACCACACTGTGCACACCACAACAGTGATCACAAACTTCAAGATGTCAAACAGATTCCGGATGCTGTAAAATGTGTTCCCTTCAAGAAAGGGCTATATATATATTTTTTTTAATTATTTATTTATTCATTTTTGGGTGTGTTGGGTCTTCGTTTCTGTGCGAGGGCTTTCTCTAGTTGCGGCGAGCAGGGGCCACTCTTCATCGCGGTGTGCGGGCCTCTCACTGTCGCGGCCTCTCTTGTTGCGGAGCACAAGCTCCAGATGCGCAGGCTCAGTAGTTGTGGCTCACGGGCCTAGTCGCTCCGTGGCATGTGGGATCCTCCCAGACCAGGGCTCGAACCCGTGTCCCCTGCACCGGCAGGCAGACTCTCAACCACTGCGCCACCAGGGAAGCCTGGGCTATATACTATTAATAGTGTTTGATGCATGTTTCAATAGCAAATCAGAAATTCTGATTCTGGAAAACTTCAATTGCTACAAGACTATATGCATGAGATACATGTCCCTAGAGTTACTTCCCCCCTTTTTTCCCTCTCTTGGCAATTACTAGGCTTAACATAAATTCTTCATCAATCCCAACATGCCAAAGGGAGGCCGCATTTCCAAGATGCTCTAAGAAGAATGTTATTCACTTAACAACACTAGTCAAAGTATTCAGACTCCGTTTCTCTTGATGATCATTACATAATTCCTCGTTCTTACAGCTGGCACGTCAGACTGCTGACTCTGCCTCAGCACCCAGGTCTCTCTCTAGGTGATATTTCCGGAAGTTTGTCTTTCTGGGAATCCAGGAGATGAAGGCCCGTGGGGAGGGAAACGCCGCCAGCTGCATGGCGACAGCAGTGGGAGGTGTAACGGGGAGAGTGTAAAGCTGTTTTTTTCCCAGCGATGTTGCCATAGTTTATAAATCATTTTGCCCTGGGGCTTTCCACCTACTCAAAGAGCAAGTTTCAGAGCCTGGGTGAAAAGCAGCTATCGTGTAAAAACAAAGACACTTCTCAGTTTTAAAGGTCAGATTAGATTTTTATTTGGGTTCCCACCAAAACGACAGGCTTGACAGTCAGGATCTGTCAAGGAGAAACTCTTTTCTAAATTATTTTAACATATCAAGGAACAACACATATAGGTCCCAGAACATCACCCCTAGGGTAGAGGAGATGCCCCTCCACCGACCACGGCTGGGCCAAGCGTTTGCAGCCCTAGGACAGGAGGAGGAAAGGGGCAGTGAAGGGGACGTTGGGAGCCCGCCTCTTGGAGCCCTGAGGATGAAGGAGGGAGCCAGGAAATCCCTGCGCTGTGCGCACCGGCCCCAAGGTGCACTGGGGTGGGCGGTGGTGAGCTTTAGGAGGACATTCTTTAGCAAGGACACAGAAAGGAGACTTTCTGCAGCCGTACCCTCTCCAGGCAGCCAGTGGCCACTCTTAGACGAGCTGAGGGAAGAGAGAAAGTCTGAGAGACTGAGCATTTTACCTAAAGAGCCAAGCAACCACAACCCAAAATGGATAATGTGAATTAAGGCAATGGATCAGGGTTACGAAACGGAACTAAAATTGAGGGACACCCACCTGCCCCTAAGAGAGCTGGGAAAGCTGCATTTCCTTCCCCATCTGGGCCAAGTGTGTGGTCTGAACTCAATCTCTGCCCCACAGGCATGAGGTGACAACAGGCTGAAGAAACTGGAAGTCGGCCAGCACTGCTGTCTCCACTCGGCCCAATTCTGTTTATTCGAAGCCTAGTGGGGACAGGAAATTGACCGAGCAAACCAGGACAAGGAAAGCAAACGCTTCTTCCCAGCTCTGACCAGCCGCCGATGCACATGGCGACTGACCAAGAAAACCACATCTATTATTGATAGAGGACACTCAGAATTTGAGAGATGTACAGACTTTTAAAAAATGTCCTGGGGGGCTTCCTTGGTGGTGCAGTGGTTGAGAATCTGCCTGCCAATGCAGGGGACACGGGTTTGAGCCCTGGTCTGGGAGGATCCCACATGCCACGGAGCAACTAGGCCCGTGAGACACAACTACTGAGCCTGCGCGTCTGGAGCCTGTGCTCCGCAACAAGAGAGGCCGCGATAGTGAGAGGCCCGCGCACCGCGATGAAGGGTGGCCTCCGCTCGCCGCAACTAGAGAAAGCCCTCGCACAGAAACGAAGACCCAACACAGCCAAAAATTTTTTTTAAATGTTACCTTAAAATATTATTTAAAAAAAAATGTCCTGGGGACTTCCCTAGTGGTCCAGTGGCTAAGACTCTGTGCTCCCAGTGCAGGGGGCCCGGGTTCGATCCCTAGCCGGGGAACTAGATCCCGCATGCATGCCACAACTAAGAGTCCACATGCCACAAGGAAGATCCCACACGCTGCAACTACAGATCCGGCGCACCCAAATAAATATTGAAAAAAATGTCCTGGTGGGTCTTTCACAGAAAGAAGGACTCAGAAAACAACTTAAGGAGGTAACTTTAGCCACTGAAGAAACAAAATAAATTATTTCTAGTCAAAAAGAGAATATATCAAAAATAAACACTGAAGGAATAATACAAGAGCAAAATCCCACATTCAAGTGGGATCTGATGGGAACATGGGAAGCAATTCCTCTCCTCTTGCACAGGAAGAAAAAAAGACTACAGCACTTCAACGATCTTAGTTTTATCAAAAATGTAGTAGTGTTCTTCTGCATAATGCATCTGCTTAAAAGGAAGTTCTCTAACTTTTCTGGAGCTTTAGGTTCCAGATATATTACACACATATTTCCTACCAGATTCAGTGAAATAAAGTGTTCGAGAAATAAGCAATCTTGTTCTGCCCCCTTGAGAAGCAACAGAAAGGCTCTAACAGAGAAGTCAAACAGTGGGAGACCCCACCAAACACAGGGCCCCAAGCCACAGCCCCATAACCGCTCC
This sequence comes from Balaenoptera ricei, assembly GCF_028023285.1. NCBI lineage: Eukaryota > Metazoa > Chordata > Mammalia > Artiodactyla > Balaenopteridae > Balaenoptera > Balaenoptera ricei. The sequence continues at coordinate 30,372,673 of NC_082642.1, read as the reverse complement.
CCAGGTGGCTTGGTTCAAGGGCTGAAGTGATGCCAATAGCAGGCTCCCGTTTCTCGTTTACCAGTACGGTGGGACAGCACCGCAGTTACTCAGGAATTGTAAACTGCAGAATAGTATCTGCAGTTGGTGCGTCAGATGGTACAGTGGCTCGCTTCGTACTTTATCACTTCTCGTCTGAAGACACCATCTGACAACGTGTGGGACTCTGTTAAGGTTTGCATCTCTGTCCTCCCAGAGAGTCTGGGGCTGGGTATCAAATTTAACTGGTAAAAAACAGGCGCTGATGAAGGCTCTTTCAAGGGGATTGCCAGCCCCTAAAATGCTACTGTTTCGCAACTGTTCTTGCTTACTATCTGCAGGTGTGTGTGTGTGTGTGTGTGTGTGTGTGTGTGTATGTGTGTGTGTAAGAATACTTCTACATATGTGTCCCTCGATGGTTTCTGTGGAGACATGTAAAACATGAAAAGCGGATGAGAGATACAGTCGTGCAATCACCACCATATCACACCGTGAAGCACCATCTCCCCTAAGTTTCTCAGTCTCCCTGCTTCTGATGGCTGAGTGGCAGCCTCTATATCTGATCTGATGATACGAGTGATATTATCAGCACATTCCATCCTTTAAACATTACTTTTCCCTTCCCATGGGGTTGGCAGTCGCTCTGAAGTGGGTCAGCTGTATGGTTTCGATGATGCCAGAGAAACCGTTTTGGAAGCGTCATTGGCTGGACCTCCCCTGTCACTGAATTAAACTAGAGGCTTTGGGTTTCTGCTCTTCCCCCCTGTAGCAGGGTACATTCACCTTTCCCTAATCTGTCTTTCTTTCCCCTCTTTGTAGCTCAGTCTTATCCCAAGACATAATACTCTATTTTTCTACAGTTATAAAAATTGGGAGAGTTGACACCTCCAATTAAAAGATGCTTTTAATGTCAAGTTCTGAGGCAGGAGAGTGATAAAAGCAGCCACAGAGGAGATGGGGATCAATAATAACCTTATTACACATGATCTCTGCTTGGTCCAGATGGGCAGAGACTCCATCAGTTATGAAGTGTGATTTCTCTCTTCCCTGCGTTAAGCAGTGGCCAGACAAAATACAGGATCCCATACCAACAACATATAGCAGAGCACTCTTGATGCGCATGCCGACTGCCAACATATCTGTGTAAGAAAAAAACCCTTCGTTTCTCATATTATATTTAAAGGACCTTGTTTTATTTAAGAATATTTAAAGCCATGAGGTAGAAGGGACTATTCAGTAACTTACATAAAAATATTCACAGCAAGCAAATAACATGCTCCTAGACAAAGCATCTTGTTCCTTTTTTTTTTTAAACACTAAAAAATACTGTTCTCTACTGGATAAACGGATTCCTCAGAGAGTGCTGTCTTAATTAAGTGTGGAGGCAATTAAAATCAAGATTTTTGTGAAGCTGTAAAAGATGGAAACAAATTAATTTCAGATCGGCTGCTCGAGGGTCCGCCACTGTGTATGTGAACAGTCATGCTGTCTGTGACAGAGCTGGGCATCCTTTGCTTTCCTTTTTCCTCTTCTCTCCTTTTCATTCCCTGTGACTTCATCGTCAATTTACTTACAATGACTGAAGCATATTCCATAGTGCAGAAAAATTGTAGCAAAACCAAGGAAGAAGACTTTTTTTCTTTAAAAAATGTTTATGTGATAAGGACACTTAACATGAGATCTACCCCTCTTAACAAATGCTTACCTGTACAATGCATTACTGTTGACTAGAGGTACAAGGTGCTACTGTACACGGGTCTTTAGAACTCCTCCATCTCACTTAACTGAAACTTCATGCCTGTTGATTAATAACGTCCTATCTCCCCCTCCTCCCAGGCCCTGGTAACTACCAGTCTAGTCTTTGATTTTATGAATCTGACTATTTTAGATACCTCATTTAAGTGGTATCCCGCAGGGCTTGTCTTTCTGTGTCTGGCTTCTTTCACCGAGAATACTGCCCTCAAAGTCCAATGAAAAAATTTTAAAGAGAACTTTCTTTTTATGTAACACTTCACAAAATATTTAAAGTTTCAGTGTTTTCTCTCAGTCGAGGAACAATGTTGACATCTTGGTCTCTATTTGTTAGCATAGATCTCATAACATTTTAAAAAATTTAAGCGTAAAGCAGATGGTAAATCTGAAACTAATAAGCAAAGATAGCTGGAGAGCTGAATCATTACTTTCTTCAACATTAAAAAGGGTGGTAAAAACCACTTTAGTATAAAAAGATGATGGATGGGGTTTCCCTGGTGGCGCAGTGGTTGAGAATCCGCCTGCCAATGCAGGGGACACGGGTTCGAGCCCTGGTCTGGGAAGATCCCACATGCCGCGGAGCAACTAGGCCCGTGAGCCACAACTACTGAGCCTGCGCGTCTGGAGCCTGTGCTCCGCACCAGGAGAGGCCGCGACAGTGAAAGGCCCGCGCACCGCGATGAAGAGTGGCCCCCGCTCGCCGCAACTGGAGAAAGCCCTTGCACAGAGACGAAGACCTAACACAGCCAAAAAAATAAATAAATAAAAATTACATTTAAAAAAATAAATAAATAAAACATGCCTCATTTAAAAAAAAAAAAAAGAATTTGTTTATTAAAAAAAAAAAAAAGATGATGATGGATGACAGGAGAGGGGAGACGTGGTCCTGAACCCTCCCGGCAGACCATCCCAGGAGCACTGTGTGTTACGGAGAGGGGACCCACTCACTCGCCAGAATCTCTTACTCAGGTTACGTAATCCTTATCTTCTCCAAACCAGCCTTTAAACACATGCGAGAACGAGCTCAACTGTGATATCTGATTCTCAACAGTGGACGCATTCAAGTTCACTGACACACACTTTTAAGTAAAACACTTAAATTTTCGGTTTTCTGAAGTAATAATACAAAAGATATATTCAGGTACTTATAATCAGATTCCATTGACTGGAACTTAATCTGTTGAATACAGTCTTCCTTATTTTAAGCTCATCAGATCTGCCTTTTGACATACGCCAAAGTATGAAAGATGAATTCTTCTCCACTTTCATGGGGGAGCAAGAATCAGAAATAAGGTAACTGGGACTTCAAGAGCCCCACATGAACAACGTCAGATCATGATTATTGGCGCTCTCTGGGCTTTATGGGCAGATTGATCAGTCATCTACACACCACACATGGCTCATCTTCCTGCTCTGGACTGCAGGGCAAAAACTGGACAAAGAGACTAATCATGCTCTAAACCTGCCATTAGAACCATTAATGGTTCTGCCATTAATTTGATGCACTACTGGGTTTCCACTTTCTCATCTGCAAAATAAAGACGCTCAGCAGGCGGCCTCTGAGTTCTCTTTCACCCCTACCCTCCCACAGTCCATAATCTTAATTCTGAGCATGGCCCTTTGCTGCTCAAAAATGTGCAAGAATTCCCACGGTCCACGCTTGAATTTCCTAGAACACGTGTTTCCCATTTCTGAGAGTGTTTCACCCTGTGAACTCAGCCTGCAACCGTCTCCTTTTCTTCACCTGCTGAAATCTGAGTCGTTCTTAAGGGTCAGAGGCCAGTGTTTCCTTGAAGTCTCCCTAATTCCTAAACTTGAAACTGACCGTTCTCTCCCATGAACATCCAAATAATCTGTTTACATATTTTAACACATCTATCTATCATCTATCCTCTCACTATCTCTGGATACGTTTCATCTCTTCCACTAAACTGTGAACTCCTCCAGGGAAGAAAAGCCTCCCTCGTGTGACGACACAGTCACTCCCACTCTCCAGACCAGTCCCTCCCTATTTCTCCCCCATCTGCCTGATCTAAGAAGGTGTCTGTGTTTTACTTCCTCTGCTCCCGAGTGGCTTTGACACCCGCCTTCCTGAGCAACGTCCCAGCCTCAAACCTCACCACTTCCGGGATCCAAGGAGGGACCACAAATAGGGCAAAAAACCACAGTTTGGGCCACTCTGAAGACCTGTTTGCTGGTGGGATCACAAGGGCCATTAGGACAATCTAGGGGCCGTGGGCAGGGTGACCACACAACTAATTATCTAAACAGGGACACTTTTTTTTTTTTTTTTTAAAGGTATGTAGTACTTTATTTATTTATTTATTTATTTATTTATGACTGTGTTGGGTCTTCGCTTCTGTGCCAGGGCTCTCTCTAGTTGTGGCAAGCGGGGACCACTCTTCATCGCGGTGCGCGGGCCTCTCACCATCGCGGCCTCTCCCGTTGCGGAGCACAGGCTCCAGACGCGCAGGCTCAGTAATTGTGGCTCACGGGCCCAGTTGCTCCGCGGCACGTGGGATCTTCCCAGACCAGGGCTCGAACCCGCGTCCCCCGCACTGGCAGGCAGACTCTCAACCACTGCGCCACCAGGGAAGCCCTAAACAGGGACACTTTTAAGGGTTACAGGGAGAACTATTAATAATTATGCTGGGACAACAGGTGTACAAGCAGGGTCTGTCCCAGGCAAATGGGGCTGCAGGCCACCCTGAGTGTGGGCCCTCTTTCCTAGCCTCCACACCGGCTTACATGGTGCCCACATTTCCACAATCAGCTCCTTCCCTGCCCTCTCCTTTTTCACAAAGACACCGGCATATTTCAGCTACAACTCGTTTATTAGTAAGAGATTAGACGGAAAAATAGTCACAATCTTGACAGCATAAATACATATCTGTACACTCTTAGGAGATACCGCAATCCTGTTCTCACTGGAGGGTAACTTCAGCAGTGCAGACTCGCAGTAACATAGGACTTTGTGGGGAGGGGTGGATTTCTCAAACTACGCTTACTTTTCATTTGGAGTCTTCAAACTATAAATGGGAAGTCAACGAAATGAAATAAGATCTTATTTCTAAGGCTAATTTTGGGTTAAGCTCAATATAACAAACGTTACAAAAATAAAGGCTATCCAAGACCTTATGACATTTCCCATCAGTATTTCATCTATTCTTTAGCTAGCTTTAATCAATTAATTGTCACAAGGTGAGAAATAATTAAGTCACTAATAAATGGACTATAAAATATTACAAGAGCTATAATATTGCCATAGCAATATGACAATCTTTAAAAGGCAAATTATAAAAATTTGAATTTAATTTTAAGTACTTTATAGCTTAGTTTATCAGGTGGAATGAAAAGGAGAACAAATCAATAAAGCTAGGGGTATAACGCAGCCCAGCTATGTCAATGAGACATTATGTAAGACTAATTTCACAACTTTAAAAATGTAAGCAAGCCAACTGTCTTATCATTTCTACAACAACACAATTATAAAGTTATATGTAGATAAGAGTTACATAGTAAATGTTATCATCTGCCAGCCCAGGGAGAGGAAGGGGCGGGGGAAGTGATACGGTGGGCACTGTATCCACCCAGCACTCCCGCTCTGGGCTCAGCCTGGACAAGAGCCTGGGTACCAACCCTCCCAGTTAACACCTCCCTGGGGCACCACATCCCACTCTCAGGAAGGTCCCGTTAAAAAGGTTACCATGAAGAAATGTCACTGCGTGACCAGTAACACACCTGAGCCGGTAAGTCATCTTAGATGTTGGTCAATGACGTGGGTCTGCAAAATGTCTAACGATTTTATTTGTGGCTTAAGTTTAAAAAGCATTTACAAATATCAGCTACTTCTTTGGGCTTCTTCTCATAAAACTAACTAGGTAGCCTGAGGCACAGCATGCAAGAGCTCTTCAGACTTTTCCGTGTTACCTCTTTTTCCTATCTTTCCATCTTTTCCCCCCAAAGGAATCTCAGCATCAGCTTCTTTGTTTTGTTGCCCAGCTGCCATCCTAGCAGACTGGACGGCTCCCTGAGGACAGGGACCCCTTATGCTCATGCCTGTGGCCCCTCCAGCACCCAGCACAGTGCTCCCCCCACCCACGTTTACAGACACATTTGCCCCTGGCCGTCCTTCTTTCTGAAGGGTGACCGCCACTCCCTGCAGTTTGCCTGCAGTGTCCAGTGTTCGGTCCTTATTTATCTTACATCACCGTGAACTCTAAGCTGGAAAGAGCAGGGAATAACAAGCACCTGCTACAATGTGTGGTTATTGCACTGGAACTTAGGAAAAAGATCAAATACCACTTTTTCTTAAGGTAATGAACTGATAAGCTGTTTAAAATACTGCACTCTTATTATTGGTGGGAATGTAAATTAGTATAGCTACTAGGGAAAACAGCATGGAAGATCCTCAAAGAATTAAAAACAGAACTACCATATGATCCAGCAATTCCACTTTTCGGAATATATCCAAAGGTAATAAAAACACTAACTCAAAAAGATACATGCACCCCCATATTCACAGCAGCATTATTTACAATAGTCAAGATATGGAAACAACCTAAATGTCTATGGATAGATAAAGAAGTTGTGAGATATACATATATATATTAAAATATGAGGAGATCCTACCATTTGCTACAACACAGATGAACCTTGAAGGTATTATGCTAAGTGAAATGAGTCAGAGAAAGACAAATACTGTATGACCCACTTATATGTGGAAACTAAAACAAAACAAAACAAAAACAAAAAACCAAACTCATAGAAAAAGAGATCAGATTTGTGGTTACCAGAGGTGAAGGGTGCAGATAGTGAGAACTGAAGGAAGGTGGTCAAAAGGTAGACATATCCAGTTATAAGATAAATAAGTCCTAGGAATGTAATATATACCATGATGACTGATACACAGGAAACTTAAGAAAATAAATCCTAAGAGCTCTTATCACAAGAAATTTTTTTTTCCTTTCCTCTCTTCTTCCTTCTTTTTATGAGAAGATGGATGTCAGCTGAACCCACTGTGGTAATCATTTCACAATATGCGTAAATCAAACCATCATGCTGTACGCCTTAAACTTATACATGAGTGTCAATTATTTCTCAATAAAACTGGGGGAAAGAGAGCAAAAGAAAAAAAATGTTGCATGTTTCTGACTTGGACTTCCAGATCTTATGCACCCAAAGATTTGGGTGAACAAGGCCAAGAAGTGAAGAAGATCAAGAGCAAAAATCCTTCCAAACTTTTGTTTTTGGAAATAGTACCCCATGGTCAAGACAATTTGTGAAATAGGGCATACTATGTCCATCACCCTTTGGAAAGCCACTGCCGGCAAACAAAAGGCCCCACGCAGTCCCGCAGTGAAGACATCTGATTAATTTTGCTCAAACCAGTATTTCCCTAAATTATTTCAACATGGAACCCTTTCTCCCATGTGACACTTATTAATATCCTAAGAAACCAAGGTTCCTCAGCAGACACTGTGGGAAATGCTGACCTAAATCAGTTTTTTCTTTCCTGGAAATTGTATAAATCCCTCCGAATTGCAGCTTTCAGGTCAACTTACAGAAGAGTAAAAAAAATATATTTCTGTAAGGTTTACAGTGCCACTCCTGATTTGTCTTAGACCACAGCAGGCTACCTGAGAAGCAGCCTTGAGTTTTGTGGTCGGAGTTCCTGCTTCTAGTGTGGAGGCGGTGGTGGGTAAGGCCTCTTACCTCTGAGCACCCGGGCGGTACAGGCTGACAGCCTCGCCCATCTGGGAGGGGAGGTCCAGCACCACCCTTAACCCTGACCGCAGGGGAGGACCTGCGGCGCTCACCGGCGTTTTGACAACTTCAGCTACACCGCGAGCTTGAAACGGTACTGTTCACCCACTAACTCATCCCTCAGAGTTACGATAAATCAAAAAGTACAGCGAGAGCAGGAAGCGATTAGGAAAACGCAAGATAGACCTTAAGTGCAAAAATGCAATATTCTAGGTGTCCTGAGGATTCCTCATTAACGCTAAGCTGATTACCAATCACAGGCGCCACAGAGCAGCTGCTATAGGGAAGGAAAACATTGCACAATATAGAGTCATGTAGTGGAAGCACCTGCTTCTGATGGTATTTAAAGTGTATTTTAGGAAAAAAAACTAAATTTCTCACCTTTACCAGTTAGAAAACAAAATAAAAATGAGTGACTCAATGGCTGATTGCAGGAAAAGGTTAAAAAAATTCCCTCCTATATATATGTGGAAAATAGCGTATGCTTTAGAAATCAATTCAGATACATTCTTGAAAAGCTGTCCGAATCCTGCTTTCTAACATAGCAACAACAAAACACTAAAGTCTTTCAAATACAGCAAGGTCAGGGGAATAACTTTTCCAGCACAGGTAAAGGAAGCATGAACTAGGAAAGCACACCTCAGCAAGAGCTCCTAAGCATGTCGGGGTACTGTCCTAAGACACCTCTCTCCCCTGGGCTCCATAAAAGTGCAAAGAGCCACTCACCATGTCGTAAGTTGTTACGATCTTCTTCAGAACCTCGGGCACGATTCCCTGCAACTCCATGGTGGGGTACTGCTCGCTGAGATTCAGGACCACCAGGGGCGTGTTATCAGGTCCCAGGAAGCGGGGGGACACCGCCAGCATGCACTGCATGAGGTTGGCTACGGAGGAGAGGCCACACAGCTCCTTGAAGGACACCACCGCATTCTGCTCAATGGAAAGAAGAAGGCGCTTTGTAATTCACCAGGGTTTTAATTTCTCGTGGGTGTTATACTCAGTATACTTGGTTATCCTTGGACTGCCTGATACAACAGTTACTAGCAGTGTTATGACAGACATGGTTAATGATTATCTTATCCTGGGAAAAATGGCTACTTTCCAAAGTAAACATAGTTATAGATATTTGTAATACCAATTTATCAAAAGTATGGAAAAGGCAAATAAGTTAAATTCTTTCGAAGGGCAAAGCTGCTTTTCAGATCAAAGTTCACAGCAGTGCTAATGCTGATATGTAATTATGAGCAAACAAAAAAAATGGCTTCTGCATTCAAGAAGGTAAAGATTCAGAAAAAAAAAAAAATCAGGCTTAAAATAAGCATCAAATATGCCAGCCATCCAAAAAAAAAAAAAAAAAAAAGAGGAATATTTGCAAGACAGAAACTTGAGTCTCTCTCACCTGTTCATACCAGCTGGTTCCAAAGCTAAAGGAACTTGGAGGAGGCTGCGGTTTCCGTGGAGATGTGCCCGGCGGGAGACCTTCCTGCCCGGTACCACGGCCTTCCCTTCCCCTAGTCCCGTCTCCATGATGCTTCTCCTCCTGCTCTCAATGCTCTTTTTCTCTAATCACCAGAGGTGCCATTAAAATCCCCATTAAAGGAAACCCTTCCATACTGTGAAAAGCCACGAGTCGGTGTTCTCTGAGCACTGTGTGCAAGGCATATGTAATACACGTGACCCCATCTGACCCTCTCAACCAGCCACGCTGGGCGCGAGGAGGCCGGCCTCAGCTGTGGCCCGTCTCTGTTGTTTGTCTGAGGTCACACAGCTGGCAGGTGAAGGGGTCAGGATTTTACCTGAAGTCTGCTGAGGATGAGGCCTCTGCTCTTAATCGCTGTGCTGCCAGAACAGGTACATTCCAGTGGAAAACGGAGTCACCCCGGGCACACCTGGGTCCTGACCTGGGCTGAGCACGGCGGCCAGAGGGGAGGCATCTGGGCCCCCCAAGCCCTGTGCCTTCTGCTTTCAAACACCCCAGTCCTTGGAAAGGAGCAGCACGTTGGTTTTACATTTAAACATTTTCTTTTTATTAATATTGCTTTAAATATGGGCATCAAGCTGTGTATCATTTTGTTCAAAATCACTTGGATGTTAACTGCTCATAACAATAAATCCTTACTGAGAGCTCTAAGGGGGGGCCCCCAGTCACACCCTCGCACTCCCCAGTTACTTCTTCTTCACCTGCCGTTGTCCTATTTGTTTATTATCTGCTGCTCACCCCCAACTAAAGTCTGCTGTTTCCTGCCGCATCGCCGGCCCGACCGCCCGTGCGTGGCAGGGGCATCACACAGCGCCGACTGCAATGTGGGTTCGGCACAGACACGCGGCCCTGGAAGGAGGGCGCTCGGCTTCATGCGCACGACAGCTGCCGCAGGGCAGGGACGTGCGGCCTGCTCAGAGCTGAGGTCCACCGACCATGGCACCCTCAGAGATAGGGAGACACCCTCCACATTTACTAGGAGGCAAGAAATAAAACAAAATGTCTCCATTGTGGGAAGGTCTTTTAATTTTACTTGCTGCTGGCATTCTGCTCATAATAGTTATAAAGATTATATATATATATATATACACACACGTGTGTGTGTGTGTGTGTGTGTGTATATATATATATGTATCTTTTTTTTATCGTTTTTAAACACACTGAGCGGTGATCCATCACACACTGGGATGGGCTGGGGCAGGTGCGTGTGTGAGGTGGCCCTCGCAGCCTCGTTCTGCATCACTGGTAACCCCAGTATCCTGCTAGACACGTGGACAATCCTTAATTACATATCTAACCCTGCCTGATTGCTTTTCGCCACTATGCGGTTCAGAGGTAATTATTATCTCAGACATCTAATAAATACAGGAGTCACGTGTCTTTTACTTACACAGTTAGATAGCTGCGCTCCAGAGTCAAAAGCAGGCTCAATACATAAACCCGCGGGCTGCTTACAGGCTCACCATTCCCGCAGCATGACGGCCCCACAAGAAAGGACGGGAACGTGTCCCTCTAGTTTCATAGGCTTGACGTCAGTGTGTTCCAGCTAAGGAATATTCAGAAATACCAGAGATTCCCACGTGCGCTTTTAGAGAAGACGGGGGACTGTACCCTGGTGGTTAGCAGGGACCAGGACGGGTGTGGACTCAGCAGCAAGGCTGTCTCATTCCCATAGAGTGTGTTCAATACCGGCTGCCGTTTTGGAAATTCACATGATAAAAAAAAAAAAAAAAAATGAGATCGGTGGTAAACATTCTTACAAGCGATGGGAATTTACAAAGTATTTAAGATCAGGGATACGACTGTTTAAAGAAACCCTCCAATAGACTCATACACCGCGCGCAGGCGCACACGAGCCCCCGCGCCGTACCTGCATGTTGTCTCTCAGGTCGGTGGCGTCCCGAATTGGGGGCTGGGCGTTCTTGAAGACCTCGTCCACAGTTTTAATCCACAGTGTTCTCAGGGACGCATACTCCCTGGACTTCTTCCCTTTCCTCACAGAGAGGCCCCTCTTGTGAGGCTTCCCGCCTCCTCTCCGGTTAGTGATGGCCACGTGCACGAACAGAGACGCGTGGGCGAGGAGCTCGCCGGTGAGCGACTGCAGCGGCACGTGGCGGTAGCCCGTCTGCAGACACTCGAAGGGAATCGTGTACTGGCCGATGAACTCATCGCCGATGTAGTCGTCGTCCAGGACCACAAAGCGCACCATGGCCAGTTCGGGCAGGTTGATCTGGAACTCAAAGCTTTCGTCGAAGATGGGAGCGTCTCCGTTCTGGTGCACTGTTTTCGTCCTCTGTTCTGCACAGTCAGCGGGGATCCCGTGGATCTCAACGTAGACGTAAGGGTCCACCACGTCGCCTTTAGCACCCGATCCTTTGGGTTTGGGGAAGTTCTGCCCGCTGATGATCTTGATGTGAAGGAGCTGGGGTGAGACTCCTGGGACGGAGTCTTTGGTGTTGGCGCTGAAGAAGGAGACCTCCTCCCTCATGATGGCCGGCCGCAGCACGTAGCCGCAGTTCCCGTTCTGCCTAAACCAGCCGATGTTCAGGTCCATCATCAGTCCCGGGGTCTGAAAGTTCATGGCCACGATCTGACAACCACATTTCCAAAAATCTTGAGGGTTCATGTTGCTGGAGTCAATTCTCATGGGACTGGGGAAAACCCTGGCGAGAAAGCGCTTGTTGTAATTGACAAAGTCCCCTGCATTCTCGTTGGCGTATTTGCTGGCAAGCACTTCGTTGAATGAGCAGACTTCCCAGTACTTCTGAACCTGAAAGGACACCTGGAACTCTTTGAACTGCACCGACTTGCAGATGCTCACCAGCTCGGACAGCTCTTTGCAGAGCTGGAAGCGCTTGGCAGGCACGTGGTTGGGCTGATCTGCGTTCTCCTTGCCCATCCTCTGAGACATCTCTGCCCCTTCATCCTCGTCAGTAACATCGCCCTCTACTCCAGAGCAGTTGGAAGACAGCTTCTTTGCCTTAATGAGTATCTTCCCTTTCAGGACATCTGGGGATGGCAGGTAAGATTCCTCAGCACTGGGTGAGGTTGTGTAGAGCTTGTCTCCTAAAATTTTCTTCATGTGTTGAACCATGACCTTCTGTTGTTTAATAGAACAGTGATTTTCCAAACACAGGATGAGAGGGTACTCTGAAGCAAAGAATGCATACTTGTTAATAATATCAATGACGCTGCGGAAGACGATCTGCGAGGTCATGGTGTGGCCTGTGTAAATCACAGGTTCGTTATCTGGCCCATCCCATACATCCAATTCAACACTCCGGCAACCCATTTTAAGAGCTCGGATGTATCCTGTGATATCAGAGGGACCTCGGAACTGATCCTCTATTAAGTATGTATTATGAGATGAGTTTATAAAGTAATGAGACAAGGGTTGCTTCATGTCCTGACAGACCTTCTTATGCTCTGGATCAAATATATAACAGTCAGATGACACAAGGTAATTAGTGAACCCGTCTATGGAAAGCCAGCCCTTTTCCTGACCCTCTTTGGATGGCTCATATTTGTGAATAATTTCAAGGCTTATTTCCTCATTTATATGTGCCACACCCTGCTCTGCCTCAAGAAACATCATAAGGTCCTTGGTATCAAGGAATTCTTTATTGCTTGAGAACTGAACTAAAAGGAAATAAATTTCAGGTCTAGTACAAAGCTCATGGAAAACCTCAACAAATTCCTCCTTTGTGACTTCAGTACCAGCTTTGTCCTTGGACTTGTGCAATTCTTTGAACTTAAGCTCAATTTTGCTCGTTTTTAAACCAGGATTGAGGTTTCTGATACACTGCACGGCGTTGCACAGAGTTATATGTCCCAGGTTATCTACATCAATTTCACTAAACATTTGTGAAACCCAAGAAGTCCTCATGTTGTCTTGGCTACTTTCTAACATATCAAGTGTATGTTTCCCATAAGAAATTAGGTACCGCAGTCCCGTGACCCAGATGTTTGCAACATCTGCGGAGTTGGCAACCAAATCAAGTGACTCATAATTCTCTCCATAGATGACTGAAAATGCACAGTCTTCAGATATCTGGTCAGAAATGCCATTGCTGCGGAATATGTCTGTATTTTTTCCCGTTCTCACTTCCTTGATGGATTTAATATCAATCTTGGCTTTCTCAGAATCCTTCTTGGATGGTTCCCACCTCAGGCTCTGCATGTCAGCGTCCAGTAAAAAATACCTGTGGTAAATTCTAGAGTTGGAGCGAACCTTTTTGAGTTCCGAACCCTCCACCATGGAATTGATACAATCACTTGCACTGCTAATCTTTTTCTCCGTGGGCATACTGCTGAAGGAGACCGTCTTTTTCCGCTCTCTTTTCTGTTTTGTACCATCCTAGGAGAAAAAAAATCATAGTGTATTAAGATACCACAAATATAGGTTTCTATGTTGAAGACTAGGAATAAAAATTTAATTTCCTTGGGAAAAAATCATACTCTTAGGATTTCCAATTGTATGTTCTATAATGAATGATACTCATTCACTTCTAAAGCTTAGAAGTGGCCTTGGCATTTACAGCCTAATACAGACAGGTTAAAAAAAAAAAAATCATTATTGAATTATTGCAACCCATGAGGATCAAGAAACACAATTCCAGTAATACATAATAAAAGCTCACATAGAGAATTGGCCACACAATTTGCAGGGCCCAGGGGAAAGTGAAAATGCAGGGGGAAATGAACAACCTCATTCAGAAATTAAGAATTTTAAGAAGGCCATGGAAGAGCGTTAAGCCAACTACATGGCCTTCCTGAGTATGGCACCTGTACAGTGCACCGGGAATACACCCATGAAGCAGACCCTGCTGGATATACACCTCCTACACCAGTGTTTCCCGAAAGGTTGTCACTAAACCACTTTCCTCAGAATCCCCTGGGTTACCTGGGTAAAATGCAGATTCCTAGGCTCATGGGATCAGCTCTCCAGGAGGTGGTACCCAGGAATTTACATTTTAGGCGGCACTCTAGGTGATGGGAATGTACAATAAAGTTTAAAACCACTCTCTAACCACTTGGACTCACTAAGCTGTCTGGGCTATTTCTGGAAACAAAGTATGAACCATTAAATTATGTGTTACGTGAGTAGAAACTGAAATTCCAGCGGCAATTCTTGGCTCTTCAGAGCCTCGTATTAGATTAGTCATGGTCCTAAACACTTCAAATAGATATGGTTTTACTTTTGTCATTGTATTAAGTCTGGGTGGGAGGCCCAGATTTCAGCTAGAGGTGCTTCTAAAATTCTGGAGTTGGATTTATTAAAGCCTGCTCCCATGCACCAGGCGAATGTTTAGAACAAGTCACCCAAGTCCTTCCAATGTTAACAGACTAGTAACACTACCAAGTGAAAAACTTCAGGCAACATCTATTTCTACAGCAGTCTGCATCACCAATAATGCACTCCTCAACTTTCCTGCATGATGTAGCAGGTGCTCACCTCAAGGAGCTGATGCCACATCTATGTGTGCATTTAAGTTCTTTCCCTGTATAGATGCCTTTATTATTATTATTATTTTAAATTGCTCAAATGGCCTCACAACATCTTTCGCAATTTTAACCTAAAACTCGACATTGCCTTTCAGGAGGCATATGAAATTTGTGATAAATTTTCAGTAAGTCATTATATTCATAAATAAGAAATAGAGATGGAGGTTGGGATTATATGACTTTCATGCAATAAAGAAAAGAGCATGCAAAATATTGTACAAAGGCATTCTAACTTTCCTGCTCTGAGAGAATCTTTTTTTTTTTTTTTTTCTGGCCGTGTCACGCAGCATGTGGGGTCTTAGTTCCCTGACCAGGGATCGAACCCACGCCCCCTACAGTGGAAGCATGGAGTCTTAACCACTGGACCGCCAGGGAAGTCCCCAAGAGAATCTATTTTGAATAAAACCTCTACGTTTAAAAAAGTGATTACGCTATTCTCTGCGTCTGAAATTTAAAACTTTTACTTTTTGACTACCTATACTTCCAAAAGCAATTTGCAGAAGGCAATTAAGCTTAAACTTTAAATCATACAGGTATCATTTTCCTCAAAGTTTCAGTTTCAAAATGAACCAAAGAGGCTTTTGTGATCTGAATGCCAACATGAAACATAAAAGCCACAAGGCAGAGTATTTCTTTATAATTGTATCCTCCAAGCAATAAAGTGCAAAAGACATTAAAGCTGTGGTAATCGTATCTATAAGATACATTGTATTGAATACTACAGCTGTTCCAATCCCTAAAATTTAGATTGTATTCTGTCTATTCAAGCAAGTTGGCATGAAATTAAATTTGTAATCAGCCATGTATAAGGGTATGAAACAGATGCATGAATTTCCTATTTTTCAGAATGAGGGTTGTCTTTACCTTTAAAAATACATATTTACCTTTAATAAAGACAACATACTAATTAAGTGAGGGAATTTTATAATTTTTATAAATTATGTCTCAAAGCTGCCACTAGTAAAAGGAATCACAAAGATAAATGGAGGTGCCTATCCATTTATTCACTGAAATATATATACATCATTTTCTCAACAGTGTAATCTTTTATTCTGTCATTCTCAACATATTGATTAATACTGGACTACCACTTCAGCACATGGAGGTCTGAATGAAAAGGTCTGTCTCTCCTTCCCTGCTAGCAGAAAAAGCTATTAGAAAACATCAAGAGAAGTGTGCTTGCTTGGAGACCAACAGAGCAGGCGGGAGCTGGCCCTCATCACTGGATGGAAGCAACAGGAGGATGTGAAGGCAAGCTGGTCCCCCACAGCCCGGAGGAAAGGAAGAGGAAGGCAGAGGGAGGGAGAAGTGGGCTTCCTCAGCAGGAGACCCAGGCCCCCAACCTGCCTGACTTTGTCCCAGAATCTTTATCCCATCCTACGTATTTCCACCTAGCCTTCACTTTTTAGCCCAGCAGTGATCACGTACTCGCATAAGCTAAGCAGCCCGTCGGCAGCTGAGTTGGAATCTATTTTCTGTGTTGCGTCTTAATGTTAGTTAGTTTAAATTTAAAATTAAAAAGTGATCAAACTATATGTGCTACACATACAGTTTTTTTTTTTTTTGACTAAAGGAAAACTAAATGTGTATAACTTACATGCACTAATCACCTAAAACCAGAAGAAAAAACCGTAAGTTTCTGCTGAGATGGAGATGCCTCCAAATACTTTTAAAATTGTACAGATGATGTTTCAGAACTGGCTCTTAATGTTGTAAGTACTCGTTACCTAAAGCTTCCAAGTGGTGGAAACCACAACATGTAGATAAACTTGGTCCACTGGTGCATTTCTGCTGCGCTATCAGCACTTCTTAATACCAAGAGAAGAAACACAAAAGTTACGTCCAGTCTGGAAGAAAACCAGCTTCCAAAAGAACCCACCTCCATATCAACCCTGAAATTCTGAATTCTAGGTAAAGCATCATAAAATTTTGAACGGGACAGAAGCTTAAAGATTCATTTATATGTTTAACCAACGCTTATTTACAGAATAACATTTTTGTATCAGGAATAATTTTGTGAAAGCAATGACCTAGAAAGAGGCTAAGCGAGGTTTTCTGCATCACAGCAAACTCAGGAAGAATGAAAATGTTTATAGAACTTATATTTAACAATAAAAACGGAAGTAGCCACATTGAACCCAATGGAAAAACATACCTATTTCTAACAAGACTGCCTACTTTATTTAACAGAAGTTTGTCACTATCTTTTGGCCTCTAAAATGACCATCTGGGGTATTTCAGAGGTAGCAGTTCATAAATGGGCGTGAGCAATTTCATAAATTCTCATCCTGAAATGAGGTGACAAATAGGTGGGCCTCACTTCTTTGCCAGCAACAAGGTGCTTGGGTCTGATGCAACTACCGTAGCACCTTCTAGAGAAGAGGAAACCCGTCTGAGGAGTCGGAGTCTGGTCTCAAGGCCCAGGAGTTGATGTCTGCTGGGACAGCATGGCCTGCTGGGTCCTACTGCATTCCTCTTGTATTTCTAAACTGATTTGTTTCCATTTTCTGTTTGACTATTTCTCAATATACATCACGAGAAAATGACGAATCAACCTCCAGATTCAATACGCTGGCAGAAACTGACACGGTGCCCTAACAAAGGGGATGGAGCCTGAAGACAGAGCAGCCCTTTATCCTTCTGGTTTGTTTTGAGTCCAGTTATTTACTCTGATGTATAAGTAACATTAAAGAAGAGTATGAGCTCTTTATGTTTATTGAAGGGAGTCTGGGATGAAAGAGAGTTTGGAAACACTGGTTAAAGAAATTTCTATCCTTGTAAAGCAATTATACTCCAATAAAGATGTTAAAAAACAAAAAAAAATTTCTATCCTTAACAAAACAAAAAACCCCAGAAACAACTTGAGGCCCATTAAACAAGCACAGCAAGGCCTGACCTTTCTCCAGCTCAGTAACAATAGCTCTGAGTTGAAGGAATAAGTCATGTCGGGGTACATCAGGGTTACCTTGCAAGGTTTTTTCATACGTCTTTAAAGCTTTGATGTGCTCTCCAAGATGAGCAAAAAGGAAAAAAGAAAAAAAAAAAAAAAACGGATCTGGAGCAAAAACAGTCACTCTGAAGGTCACTTTATAAAATCAGATGAACTGAAAAAGAATAAAATAACTTGAAGAAAAGCTAGGTATGGTCAAAAGCTGCTTCCCCCTCACATGGAAGGGCCCTTTACTGCAAGTAACAGAAAGCTGCTTGGCCTGAGTATGCTCTCCTCACGGATCTGCTAATGGCTTGGGAACCTATGGGTGACTGGACGGTCCCAAATGTGGGCAAGTCCAGTTCAGATGACAGCTTAGGATGCAGAAAGCCAAGAGAGAACATCACTCCCACTTGACAAGAAAAAGCCAGACTATCAATAAAATCACAACTTTTCTTATACCCATCAGAGAACTGTGATCACAAGGGAACTGAATTCCAAGGAGTGAAAAACCCCTCCAAGGAGTGAGAAGACACAGACACTGTTTCACAGTTTGTAGAGCACGGGAGGAAGTGTCCACCATGGAAGCACATAAAAGAAATCAGTTAAGGGACTTCCCTGGCGGTCCAGCGGTTAAGACTCCGTGCTCCCAGTGCAGGGGGCCCCGGTTCGATCCCTGGTTGGGGGACTAAGATCCCACATACCACAACTACTGAGCTCGCACACCACAATGACGAGGCTGTGTGCCATGACGAAGACCCAACGCAGCCACAATAAATAAATAAATAAATAATAAATAAATAAATAAATAAATAAATAAATAAATTTTAAAAAAGGAAATCAGTTAAAATTGTAAGGAAATCCTAAAGGCCAAGTGTGGGCTACTATATCAGCTTGGAGCAACTGGGTACCCCAGACACAGGGAGAGTTTGTACTCACATGAAAGCCTTCACAGGTTGCTCCTGAGAAAGACTGGGGCCAGAGCAGGAGAGAGCCCCTCTCCAGGACACAGGCATGCAGCAGGTGATGGGGACACCATGAAACTCTGCTACTTCCCTGACCCTCCTCTCAGACGAAGCAAAAGCCTTAAGCCACTGGGGGAATGGCAGCAAGCCCGCTTTCTCCCTGGGCTACTGGGGGATGGGTAGAAGAAAAATCCATCTCCTTCTGCAGCCAAGCAAGAATCTACTGGCCCTTGGACTCAGGAGCCTGTACCAATAAAGCAGAACTCTACTACCACCAGGAGAGGAGCAGAAGCTCACCACAGATATAGGCAGAGTCTGGCTGCCTTGGGGAGCAGGGCAGGAATGCCCAGAAGGTCCCACCCTTGAGGCCCAGGTGCACAGGGCTGCCTAAGACTGAAACGAGACCAGGAGGACTAAGAAATCCCCAGCTCCAGCAGACGCTGGGCACCGCGGAGCAGGCGGTGTACCACGGAGGAGGCATAAGACCGTGGAAAGAGAGCCCTTTCTGACACAGGCCTTTGCAGATGAAAGCAGACGGCAGGGCAGGAACCATGAGTAAACCCTCCAGGACCCCAGTCCCCACCTAGACACACGGTTATGGTGGCCCACAGGTAGAGGAATTTGAAGCCAGCAGTACACTGAAGGTAACAATGGCAACTCAAAACATAAACCCAGATCAATTATTGACTAGATTGACTCAACTTCCCCAAACATTAATGACCTAGAAGAAGAAGAGGCATGTTCATTTCTGAGCATAAATATTATTTACCTCAGTCTCTATTAAGCGTGATGTTTAGCACTCAATAAAAATTACAGCGTGCGCGCGCGCACACACACACACACACACACACACACACGCACACAAAATGTAAGGAAAAAACCCACTGTCAAGAGACAAAGCAATCAACAGAGCCAGACTCAGAGGTGACCTCGACCTATCACACAGGAACTTTAAAACAACTATTATTAATATACAAAATAATCTGGGGGTGGGGAGTAGACAATATTCATGATCAAATGGGCTATTTCAGCAGAAAGATGGAAATTATAAAAAAAGAGTCCAATGGAAATGCTATTTAAAAACCCCAACTATCAGAAGTGGTGAATTCCTTTGACAGGCTTTTAAGCAGACTGAACATAGCCAAGGAAAGATTCAGTGAACTTGAAGAGATGTCAATAAAAATTATCCAAACTAAAACACAGAAAGATTTAAAAAGTGAAAAAACATAAAACAGTGCATCCCAGAGCGGCTGTAGAACATATGTGAAAATTGAGTCCCAGCAGGATAAGAAAGAGAATACGGCAGAAGAAGAAATAATGTCCTAGAATTTTCCAAAGTTAGATCCAAGAAACTCAAGCACAATCACACACACACACACACTCCTATACCTACATTATCATAGTCAAATTGCTTAAAAAGTAAATACAAAGAGAAAAGCTTTAAGGTAGCCAGAGTAAAAAAGAAAGTGAGAATACAGAGGAATGTAGGTAAGAACTACAGTTCAGATGGATTACAGGTGATCTACTTACATCTAACCACAGGTTGTCTACTTGACCCAGCTTAATAGTTTAATGGGAAAAGTGATTCTCTTTTAAAGGACTGTATTACCTAAATTTCCCTCTGCTTCCCCAGACGAAGGTGTCCCTAACGTAGATGTAGGTCTTTAAGGGGTCACAGGTGAGTTTCAGAGTCTCCATAAAACTGTGATTGGATTCTGAAAGTAATTTGTAAACCCATTCTAAGAAGTTTAGAATCTTGGCTTTATTAACATAAATTTTAGAAGGCAAAGAAAAAGGTTTATCATTTCCTAAGAATGTCAGCCTTAAGTGTTAAAGGCAAAGGATAAATGTTTTACAGGGTTGTAAAAGAAATTTTAGGCTATCCAAAAGAGAAATGAAAAACTGAGAGAGGGGAAAGAGAAAACGACATCATTTATGGATATATAATGGAATTTTGCTAATAAAAACAGCAAAATCAATCAATCACAGGAAAAGCTCTTATTTATAACTGTAAAATGGTTTTCTTTATTCCAAAGTAGAACAAAATAATCCAGCAGTTCATAAACTTTCTAGTTTAAGAATCACCCATGGAAATGCTATGGGCCACAAGATGTAAGCTAGTATTGCATGTTCTCTATGCCTCAGTTTTCCCACCTATAAAATAGAGATCAAAAAAATACCCACACCCCCCATATGTTATTTATAGTCCCTGCTTCATAGGGTTGTTATAATGATAAGAATGAGTTCATATTGGGAAAGTGCTCTAAATGCTGCCTGAAGTTTTATACACCCTACATTAGACACTTTTCAGTAAATACATTTCAGACTGAAATGATTTCTTCATGAAAGAAGAATAAAAAGAAACACTGTCATAAATGTGTAGATGCAATACTCTGATCACTTAGGATTTGTGGAAAGTTAGCCCCATCCCAGAAGAAACAGAATGAACATCACTCTCTTTGGGTCTTTTTTAACTGGGGCCACTACTTAATGCTACCACAGAACTTTTGAGCATGACCAAACGTATGTGGTGCCCAAGATACCTTGAGAACCTGTCAAAAATAGCCAGATGCCCTCTCAAAATAAAGCTTCAGAAGGCTGCATCCCCATGTCGAGAAAGAACAAAGAAGTAAACCATTTCTTAAAGTCATTTGTTAATTTTAAATCCCATCAATTTAGTGACAATTACAATTTAACTCATGTATAAGTATTCACATATAAAAAATTTTGAGGCAATGATCCCCATAATAGTTTTCTCTAAAAAATAACCAAATGACTACCCAGGGTACTCTCTGATCAGAATTATTCAGATGATTCCTTCTACTTCATGCTCCCATATTATTTCCTACAGTGTTCAAAACAATTGCATGTAAAGAAAACAAATTTCCAGTTCCTGTAAAATGAAGTTTTCAAGGTCAGGTTAAAGCTTCCAAGTCACTCGATGTATTGGGTTACACCTGTCTTTAAAACACTGGGGTCTTTAATTATAAAATCAGAGGACCATAATAGAATATAATACTTACATAACCACACTCTTTTGGTGATACACTTTCACTACTACTGAGATATTTATTCAAAGTAAATTTACAAAACCATCATCTACATCTGTGTCCAATGTAAACTGCAATAAAATTCATTGGTTTTCTCCAGTAATAAAAAACTTAAGGGTGAGCACTGAGGCCCTACAAACTACACCAGCGCTACTTTACATTCCAGTGAAAATACTGATGCTAATGAATTTTATTTTATAATCCATAATAATGGTACTTAAGTGGTCCACTTTGGGGTGAAAACTGTAAGTATTTCTCAACTGTGTATATGGTAATTCCTTATTTAGCACATTCTAAAGCCTTTCGACTTCCCATACTGCAGAGCTGTTTTGAGATACGGTTACATAACCTAATTGTTAATAACTGGTAAATCATACCTAATTTTAAAAGGTATGCAAGTCAAATTACATAATGTGAATTCTTAGCTACAAATACAATCAATTCTAAGAGTACCTTCTCAATCACAATTTTCCCCCTAAATTGTACTGGTTCTTCACTACTTCAGAGTAGCTTAGGAGGAAGAATTTATTTTCCTCATTTTTTAATCCTTAAATCTGTCACTGCATTGAGAGGAAAATGATGGTAGTTCAGGGATAGTCAAGAGTCAAAAGAAAAGCTTCCATAGAGATCCATACGCAGGCAAAGCTACTGCCGTGGGCTATATCCACCATAAAAAAGAAACAACAGTAGATCTTTCAGTCAGGAATTTTAATATTTCCACAGTTATTTTTAAATTAAAATTTTAAAGGAAAATTGCTTCACCAACAGTATTTTCTATCATCCTCTTGTTTATTATTTTCTTTCTATCTTGTCTGGTAGGGAGAAAAAAAAACCTTCCAAGGGCCTTTTTTTAACCCAATGGTTTATTTGCATATGAAATTAGTGGGAGGTGGGCAAGTATCAGAAAAAAAAGAGAAAAAATTCATAAGAAAGGAAAACTCAGCTTTCTACAAAATATTCTTTTAAGTCCCAAGCCATTCATGTGCCTGCACTAGTCCAGCCCTCAATGTTGTCTCTTCTCCAAACTTGTACAGTATTTATAGTCTCTACCCTATAATTTAACACTTAATTATAGTCTTATTCAGATCTCCAATTGTTTTATGTGGGTTAGCCTTATCTCCAGTGGAAAGTAAAAGTTTTGAAGGAATGGGCCATATCTTATATTCTATATGGCTGGCTGGACCAATTCAAGCAGTCAGAACAGTAACTCCTTCTGATGAATCAGTATCTCAGTGATAAAGGGGTATTCCCAACAAGAGGATGTGACACTGTAAATATGTATGCACCCAACACTGGAGCACCTAAATATATAAAGTAAGTATTAACAGGCCCAAAAGAGAGAAATATACAGCAACAGAATAATAGTAAGGGACTTTAATACTCCACGTTCACCAATGGTTAGGTCATCCAGACAGAAAATCAATAAAGAAACACTGGTCTTAAATGACATGTTAGACCAGATGGACTTAACAGATATGTACAAAACATTCCATCCAAAAGCAACAGAATATACATTCTTCTCAACTACACGTGGAACATTCTCCAGGACAGATCACATGCTAGGCCACAAAACAATCCTTGATAAATTTAAGAGTGAATCATATCAAGTATCTTTTCCAATCACAATGGTATGAAACTAAAAATCAATTACAGGAAGAAAACTGGAAATTTACAAATATGCAGAGATTAAACAATATACCACTGAACAATTAATGGGTCAAAGATGAAAAAAATACCTGAGGCAAATGAAAATGGAAACACAAAATACCAAAATCTATGGGATGCAGCAAAAGCAGTTTTAAAAGGGAACTTCATAACAATAAATGGCTACATTAAGAAACAAGAGGACTTCCCTGGTGGCACAATGGTTAAGAATCCGCCTGCCAATGCAGAGGACACGGGTTTGAGCCCTGGTCTGGGAAGATCCCACATGCCGCAGAGCAACTAAGCCCGTGTGCCACAACTACTGAGCCTGTGCTCTAGAGTGCATGTGCCACAACTACTGAAGTCCACATGCTTAGAGCCCGTGCTCCGCAACAAGAGACGCTACCGCAATGAGAAGCCCGTGCACTGCAACAAACAGTAGCCCCTGCTCTCCACAACTAGAGAAAGCCCGCATACAGCAATAAAGACCCAGCACAGCCAATAAATAAATAAATTTATAAAAAAAGAAAAGAAACAAGAAAGATTAAAAATAAACAACCTAACTTTACAGCTCAAGGAACTAGAAGAAGAAGAGCAAACTAAGCCCAAAGTTGGTAGAAAGAAAGAAATAACAAAGATCAGAGTGGAAATAAATGAAGTAGAGACTAAAAAACAATAGAGAAGATCAATGAAACGAAGGGCTGTTCTTTTCTTTTTTTTAAAAAAAGATAAACAGACAAACCTTTAGCTAGACTCACCAAGAAAAAAAGAGAGGAAGAGAGAACTCAAATAAATAAAATCAGAAATGAAAGAGGAAATGTTACATCTGATACCACAGAAATACAAAGGATGAATTTGAGGAGGTAGTTGGGACCACAGTGGTGACAACAGAGATGGAGAGAGGTAGATGGCTTCAAGATAATATAAATGATAGAACTGACAACATTTGCTGATGGATTGACACAGCACATGACAGAAATGGAGGAATCTAAGATTACTGCCAAGTTTCTGGCTTGATTAAATGGCACATAATGGTGCCATTTATTTAGATGGGGAAGATTAAGGAATCGTTTTTTTGGGGGGGTAAAATTAGTAGTTTTATTTTGAGTATGATAAGTTTGAGATGCCTCTAGATATCTAAGTGGAGATGTCACGTAGGTGGTTAAATATGTGAATGTGGAAATCTGGAGAGAGGTCAAGCCTACAGATGTAAATTTGGAAGCCATAGCACCTTGGTGGCCACATGAGATTACCTAGTGAAGGAGGAGAGACAGAAAAGATGGCCTAGCATTTAATCTGGTGCATCCCAATATTTTAGGTTGGGTAGAGAAAGAGGGACTAGCAAAAGAGGCAAGAAAGCAGAAACCAGAAATGTAATAGTGACTCCAGAATACTGTGGTATTGCAGCAGCCATGAAATAAAGTGTTTAAATAGGAATAGTCAGTGATGCTTCTGAGAGGTAAGGTCAGGAAAGTAAAGCATGCTTAATATTAGCATAGCCTCTCCAGCTTTCTTATGGTTGCCGTTTGCACGATATATCTTCTCCCACCTTGCTGTTTTCAACATATTTGTATTGAATCTTCGAATCAAAAGTATAGACAGCATATAGTTGGATCTTTTTAAAAAAAAAAAAATCCAGTTTGACAATCTCGGCCTTTGATTAGATTATTTAATCCATTCGCATTTAATGTTATCATTGATACAGTTGGATTGGCATCTGCCACGTTACCTTTTCTTTTCTATATGTCCCATGTCTTTTCATTTCTTTATTCCCTTTTTAATGCATTCTTTGATGTAAGTTAGTGATATATGTTTGAGATTTGGCAGAGTTCTTTGGTGACCCTGGCAAGAGCAGTTTCAGGGTAGTAGCAAAGGCCAGAAGGCCTCCTGGGATGAGCTGGAGACAAAGATTAATGAGATATGGAGACAGTGACTGCAGTTAACTCTGTGAAGGAGGAGCCAGGGAAAGGAATTGGTAGTTAGAGTGTGTGTGTTTCTTTTTTCATTCAGATTGGAGACATTAGAGCAGGTTCCATGATGAAGGGATTTGTCCCGTGAAGAAGGGAAACTAATGATGCAGGAGAAGGGAACAGAACTCTGAAGAAGCAAAGTCCTTGGAAAAGCAAGAGGAGATGGGACCCCAAGGGGTGACTGTGAGCTGGATCCTGATGGAAATGTAAAGGCAGGGAAGTTTAATCAGAAGGAACAGCATGTGCGAAGACATGTGATGAGAAAGAGCCTGCAATGTCCGAAGAAGGTCACGGGGCCTGGGGACAGGATAAGGGGAGGCGGGCAAGAGGAGGCTTGGCATGAGGCCTGCAGGCAACACTGCAGAGGTACGCCGCAGCCCTGAGGGAGAGGACTCGGCACCTCCTCTGGGTGCAGCACGTGCTCCTGAGCCACAGACGGAGAAATACCAATGTGTACAAAGCTCATAATCAAGTGCACTTTTCCTGTGTGTGCAAATACAACTCACAACATGTGTTAAAAGGTCAACAAATAAAAAAGGCCTCATTTGTTTTATAACTTGAGAATCAACAGCCCATTCATGTAGGTATTTCTGCCTTCACAGCCTAAAACTGAGCTAAAGGATAATAACACTTAAATATTTATTAACCTCCCTGAATAAATGAATGAACTCAAAGATTACCACTTAAAGGCTCACCATTTCAAACACCAGATAGAAACCTGTATCCTTTTAAAAGAACTCTTTAAACAGTTACGATTATCCCAAAATGTTACAGTATACATTGTCATAATCCAAATTTTTTCCTTCCAGTTTTATTGAGATTTAATTGACATCCAGCACTGTAAAAGTTTAAGGTATACAACATAATGATTTCACTTATATACATCATGAAATGATTACCACAGTAAGTTTTTGAAAATTGTTTTATTATTGAAATTTTTTATTTATTGAAAAAATTTTAAGTTATAGTCAATTTCCAACCCACCACTTTTCTACACAGAGGTGTTATATGCAAATACCAGATTTTCTAACACAAACACCTGCTGAAGTGCCACAAATATGCCCTCCATTTTTTTTAAATTAAAAGCTACACTTTGGTTAAGAAATCAATAAAAATGCCAATGCCTACATGGCAGGAATCCATTAAGACTCAAGCGATTAAGCGAGAGCGTTTGGAAAACAGAGCAATGCCAGTTTGAATGGCAGAAGGTCCAGTCCTGCCATTCTCCTGAATCAGCGTATATATACCCTTTTAAAACCACGAGTCCCTTCCAAATTAATTAGTTCATCAAACTGAAATGAAAAGCAGTGTTAAAACCCAGCAAAATCTCATCATTAATGCATTTTTAAATGGCCTACGCCGCCAGTGACTAAAGCAATTTAACTGCTTCAGTGAAATCTTGTGTCACCATTTCTAGCCCTCATTGCTGTAAGCCCCAACCACTGAGAGACATGACAGGATACCAAGTGCACAATTAATTCACGCAGCAGGTACAAAACTCATCCTAAATACAGCTTCCTGAACCTGATTCATGTTTTAAATAATACAACACAGAACACACTATTAACAGGGGTCTCTGTATCAAGTTGTATCGATTACAAAACCAAGAAGCTAGAGCCATCCTACAAAGTACATGCTGCAGACTTTAGTTTTGAGATTTGGAACTAGAAGCGTTTTTGATTAATATGCTTCAGGATACTGGTGTGAGAGTGAAATACAGGCATTTATCAGGCATGACTACATTTTACATGAAGTTAAGATAATACAAGCTAAAAACGCCACATTTAATTATACTGTATTTTATTTCATTAAAGTTATCCAGGAGTAATAACAAGGACTAATTCTAGGCCTACTTGCAAACAAATCCCCAAAAGCCCTTATTAAGCAAGATGTGGTCCTTATTCCAAGAATCTGGCTGCGACACCAACTGCCACTTCTAAACAGTGCTTTGATTTCTGAGTTTCGAAGGTGACCCTTCCATTTTGCAACCCTGCACCGAGTCCCTAAGGCCCCGGCTCTTACGGAGAAGGCTCTGGAGAGAAGGCGCTGGGAAGCGAAGCAGTGCCCGACGGATCCCACGGGGGGGGGGGGGGCAGCACCCACAGACCATGGGGATGCTTGGAACCACCAGCAACCGCTGGACTCTATTTCCCCGCGGGGCAGTGACGGGGGCACTTCTGCGTGATAATGGGAATTATTAATAAATATGTCACCACAACAGGGGCTGTCCTGGGCAAAGTGAAACAGGTGTTCACCCTCCTTGAAAGCGACCTTACTAAAAAAGTGTGACATCCTTGCTAAGTGCCAGGCACTGGAGATTCAGGTGTAACCAAAGTCCAATCTCAGCTTCAGGGATGGTCCCATCCTGACTGGCAGGAAGGCAGGCAGGCAGGCGGGCCAGTTGGGTCTGTCTGGACATGTCTCTGTCCAGTCTGAGAGCCCATGCTACCAGGCTGGGAACCCAGCTCTACCTGTGGTGAGGTCGGGCTTAGTCTTGCTGCCCTGAATCAGTGGAAGGGTAGCCATGTGCACCTTCGGGCGTGGCGGCCTAATCCTCATGGCTGCTGCTTATTTATTTCCCGAGGCTTCTACAGTTCTCCCCACCCTCCGCCCCTTTGTGGGGATGGACCCTTAGCCCCGTCCCCAGCTTGCCTGGCTGGCCCTTAAGTCCTTGCCCAGCTCCCGGCTGGGGCGCCCCTTGATCTGGGGGCACAATCAGACCAGCTGTTATTAGCCATGCAGAGCCCTGCTCTCCCATGACTCTCACTGGCCCAGGCCTTCCTGCAAACCTCACGGCAGGCCCCGTGCAGCCCCCAAAAGGGGAAGCGAGACACAAATGGGAATTACGATCTGCTGGATGTGATGAACGGAGGGGTGGGGGTGGGGGAGCGCTGTGGAGAGCGGGCAACGGCAGGGCAGCCTTCACAAAGGGGATACAGTTGTTAGAAGGGCGCATGGGAGGTGGGCGGAGCAGGGGTTCTCGGAGCTGGTGCAAGGCAGGGGGAGGGAGCTGATGCCTGTGCCATTCCAACCAACCATCTCAACAGACCACAGATCAGCTCTTCTAGGGATCGCATCTCCCCCCCCTCCCGCCCCCCAACAAATGGATGTGCATTGTGGCTCTCACTTTAAATCAAAACATGATGTATTAGACACATATGACATCATCACTGTGATACGTGTCACCATCAACAATCTAGGACTCTCTACCCTGCGGTCACCTCAAAACCCAACTCTCCAGGTTCAGAAATGTAAAGTTGCTGAGTTAGTCTGTGGCTCATGGCACGTGAGAAATGCATCTAAAACTTAGATTTGCTAAAAGTTTATCTTTTAATCTGATTTGATGCATCTCCCCTCTTCCCCCAAACCAAACAGGATGTAAAATTCACTTGGGTTTACTGGAAATTATAATAGCAACACAGAAATCACATTCTGTTCTCTGGAAAGAGCTGGAGTTTTAGCTGAACCACGTTTATTCCAATTATAAATTTGTTTTTCAAGTAATTTAGTTGTGCTTTTAAAAGCGTTACTGTAGGGATGTTTTTAATTTAATAAGACTAAAAAACTTGAGACCAAGGGCTTTTCAAAATAAGACAGGATTAGGAATGTGGGAAAATCAACCCTCTACACGGCCTGGACCAGTCCGCCTGAGCAGTCCTCGCTCTTGTAGCCCAGCACTCCTGGACAGCGGCAGAAGTGTCCTTGAGTTAGGTAATGCAGTGGGTGTTTTATGAATTGATGTTCTTTACGAATTAATTGAGAAGGGAGAAAATTTCAAAAAGAAAGAAGAGTGAAGTAAGGCTGGCGACTAGAATAACCTGCAACCAGTGGTCAGAGAGACCGTCAGGATCTAAGTCAGTCTCATCTGTCACACACCTGAGCTTTGGGGCCACACGGCAACTACTGCCCACTCGAACTGCAGCCGTCCACAGGGGAAGGGAGGTGGGCTGACCTTTGCTGAGCTGCTATGATGCACGGTACTTTATAAACATGATCTCTTTGAGGCCTCCACTCTGTGAGGCAGGACCTATCATCCCACCATTTCAGAGGCGCAACAGTTCTCCCAGGCAGATGGCAAGCTTCCTATCCCAACCCCGCTCTGCCCTGTGTGGCAGAGAGCTGGTCCTCGTGGCAGGTCTCCTCAGCCCCCGAGTCAGCTGGGTACCTGCTGGGTGACACCCATGAGGCTCTGGCGGGGCCTGAGGCCGGGCAAGAGGGGCGAAGCTGGCTGGTTCTCCCTCCACCTCCCTGCAGGGGAGAGGCCAGCAGAGGCCATGTGCACTCTGTGTCCCCAGGGCCTCCGGGCTCAGCACCGAGCTGCTCCCGTCCCTCCACCTGCAGCTTGGGATGGTTTTCTGCACTTACTCACCTCTGGGTGGCCTTGTTTCCCCCTTTGGCCTCGTGGTTCTTCCAGCAGCTGTAACAACTCCCTAGATTAAATACTCAAGGAAAGTCCTGTTTTTCTGTCTTGACCCTGAGGGATTAAGTGCTTGAAGCCACTGCTGCTCAGGACCTGGCTGTGCACAGCTTCTAGGCCCCGAGGCTGCGTGGCCTGTCCCTCCCTCTCCCGGGGCCGACCTGCTCCGCCAGCCACCGCTGAGTCCTCCCACACCCCAGGGGACCGGCTGTGACCTTGGGAAGGTCCTCCTGAAACCTCAGCCAGCCACTACTTTTATCAAATGAGGAAAGTAATTACTTGCCCTCAATTGCTTGACACGGCTTGGCAAGGCACGAAGGAGAAAATAAATATGAAAGCACCACAGAGGCTGACTTTCCTAAGACTTTGCCATTACCTTATGAGTCTTCAAGTCTTACTTACTGGGATTACTGGTCAGCGCAAAAGGAGCTCACCCAAATTAAACTCAGGGACCTAAATGGGTACAACTTATACAAAGCTTCCTCCTAAGGCTCTCTGGGAGCTCACGAACGCTTCTCTCTCCTACAGCAAAAGGGAAGGGGGTTGGCCAAAGGTCCCCGTGGTATCTGCACACGGCATGGCTGCCTTACCTGCGGCTGGCTTCACCGCAACTTCCCGTGTAGGTAACCCTGGCCCGGGGCTTTAGAAAGAGCGCCCGCCGCCTAGGACTAACGCGCAGTGTTAAACCGGAGAGGGCAGGCGTGCCTGCGGAAGCCCTCCATGCCCTAAGTCAGTGGACTTCATGTGGTGACCTTATCACTACTATTGGTATCGGCATCACCGCTGTTCCCTCCTACAGCGAGCATTTTAGGAGGCTTTGGTCAGAGCTTTCTCTTCTGCCGGAGTCCTCCCCAGACAAGTGGCCGCCTGGACCTCGCTCCCTACGGGCTGCCAGCCTCACAGGAGGATGGCTCTCCGGCCTCTCCCCCCCCTTTCATTCTTTTATTTCAATTCGAAGCAGATGGGAACCTTGGTTTCGTGTTTACTACCATTTTTTTTAAATCATACTTGTGAAAGAAAAAACTGTGCTATCTCACCACATATTTACATAATCATGGGCTAATTAAAGAGCTACTGAGAAATATATGCTCTGATTTCCTATCCTGTTATACTCTGACTGCTATTGTTTGTTGTGGTTACAAACATGAGTATTTACGGGGAAAACACTGAGTGATCTTTGGGTAGATGGACACTTTCCCTTGGTGACATCACTGGAAAGAGGCAGAGACACTGTCTCGCTTAGGAGCGGCCAAAAAGTACGAGAGTCATATTTGTAATTAAAATTTTTCTAGTAGCCACCTTAAAAATGCAGAAACAGATGAAATAAACTTTCATAATTCATTTTCTTTAACCCCAAATACTATCATTTCCACATGTAATCGATATAAAAATTAAAATCGTTTGCCTTTACTGAGCCTCTGAAAGGGAGCAAGGGACACACTTAGAGCACAGCTCAATTCTGACCGACCACACAGCAGCACCCACTAACCACCAGGCTCCCAGGCTAACAGATAGGACAGAGCAGGTCTAGGTGACAAGCTCCTTGATGGGAGGGCCTAGTCATATTTTAACTCCAACGCCCCACGCCCCAGGCTTCCAGGACATTTCTACTGCGGGGCTTTGCCCAAAGCAAGCCCTCAGCAAATTTCCTCACTGAACTCAGGAATGAATGGCTGGAAAGACGGGCTGTCACTCACAAAAGCAAGCAAGCAAGGCCAATATAAGCTTCTTGGAATAACATTCTGTGGGTCTCATACTTTAAAAAATTACAAATGAACATCATTGCTAAAAAATCCCACAATGTTCACTCACCCTCATATCACCCCCAAAGCCACACTATACACAAAGAGAAAAGCAAGGTTAACTGTCCTCCAAAAAAGAAAAAAAGGGGGCTGGGGAGAGAGAAATCAAAAACAGTCCTAATGAGATCTCCATAATACATCACCACAATGAATCATCCAATACTATTTAAATGACCTCATAGGCTTGATATTATGTAAGAAGTTGTGATGTATGCTAAGACACAGACATAACTTGAAAAGGAATTAAAAACTAAGATTTCAACCAAGTAATCTGTGGAAAATGATGATTTTTTCCCCCTCAGGCTTACTAAAAGCATATTTTACTTGGTGGTTTAGAGGCTTAATAAATGCAAATTACATTTGCCTTTCACCTAGTTGATACAAATTAACTTGCTCAGTCAAGATAACCACTTAAAAATAATCTGTAGCTTCTGAAGCCACAAAATTGCACTATTTATAGAACTAATATACAATACAGATCAGCCCAAGGAAAGATGGTAGCTCCTTCCAACCTGTGGTACAGAAATCATAAACATCCAGTTCCTTTTGACACCAACGCTGTCGTCCCCTGAAAGACGACCCAGACTGCAGCCACTTGTCAGCCCCGGCTTTCTCACAAAGCTCCAGAGGCATTCCCTTACCCTCAAGAAAAGGAAACGAGCAGCCTCAACAGAAGTTTATGAAATTGCAAACTACTTGGTGTATCTTCATTAAGACTGTGAAATGAACTTCTAAGGAACAGTCAACTAGCGCTAAAGGAAGGCACTTATTGGTTTTTGCTAGTTCTAAATACGCTTTGACCAAATGGATTCCAAGGAAAAGGCATCTCACTGTACCGGCTCTCCTGTTACAGCTCCTGTCTATTGGGGTAGGGGGAACTGAGGTGATTCAACCAACTGTAATAGCTCCATGGCCATAGTAATTGACTTTTTACCTTTAGTGAAAAATCCTCAGTTAAACAAAACTTGATTTATTCAACCTAGCAGAATTTCCATCACATCCCAGGCTTGATGAATCCACGGGTCTATGGTCACGAATTAAAATACCAGCATTCAGCTAGCTCTTTACAAGATTCTTACAAAACATACAGCTAATAGCTTCATTTATTTGGCCAAGAACTGGCATAGTATATTTAGTTCTTAAATTATTACATTTACTTTTAATTTTCTATCTGATTGAAAGCTGTTTGTGCTGTCTTTTACATGCAAATACATAGTGCTTTTAAAAATCTCCAAAATGGCAACTTTTGAACATTTTAAACTTCGGGGAGAAGAAGTGGAGACTACATGAATCGAAATTTATATCATTACTTTTTAGAAGATTATCTTTAGGTTTATCAGTTTACTTTTCTCCAGAGGCAGCGTGTGCCTCTTTAGTCATCTGAAAAACTGTTGACATCTTTTGAGTTTTATTTTGTGTCAGTTTTTCAGATACTGTCCAATTATAACACAGACCTTTAAACAGAGTGGAGCCTATGTGAATACGTGTCACATATCTTTCAGTAATTCGACAACGCTGATGACAAATTTCATATGGCTGACAACCTGTCACTTGCTAAAATAATTAGTTTTGTACCTTAACTTGTGACTTTCATTCACTCAGTAAATCTTTGCAGAGTCTGCCCTGTGCCAGCGTGGCTGGGCCCTGGGTCACATGGAGCCTGCAGCCGGCCTCCCAGACGCTCACGGTGCCGAGGGGCCGCTGTCCTGTCGTTGAAACCTCTCCCTCCAGGCGGCCTTTCTGCATTTCAGATAAAGAGCACCGGCATTAACACCTGCAGACCTGGGTTCAAATTCTGACCCTGCCTCCTAGCTGCTCATGACCTTAGGCTACTAGATTCGTCCTCTCTCTGCCTTGATTTTCTCATCCCTTACACAAGGATAACAATTTATTCTACAGGGTTGCCGTGAGTCAAATGAAATACCGGAGGGAAAGGGAAAGAATCTGGCACTCAGAAGCCCCACAGATGTCAGCCTCCTTCCTCCAATTCCCCTTAAAAACACATGGCTTTCTGCACTAAATGGACACTCCAGTTTTGAAGCAAAGAGATAGAGGAACTGGAAATCTTAAACATGTATTGCTGTGAAAAATAACTGGGAGTTATATGTAATAAGGGCTGTTGTAACCTGAAAGCCTATCACCAGCTTGGGCCCCCAGCCCAAGTTTCTCTAACACGTGACCCTTTTTTGGTCGATGGTTAGGTTATTATTTGGTCTTCCCTATTAGAGCTTTGAAGACAGTTCTACCATGCCCAAAACAGGAGCTAAAGCACCAGAGGGGCAGAGCCCTTCCATCTGTGGGTGATTCACTTTAGAAGAACTGCAAGGTCAGGAAGGAACTAACACAGTGGACAGTCAAGCACGCCGGGCCCAGTGCTGGTGAATCACGCGGACACCTCTTTAAAACCCACACCGCTCCAAGATGCAGATGTCATTGCCTTCTACCTTCTACAAAGAAACCCAATGTTCAGGGAGGCTAGGAAAGCTGTCTGCAGTGACAAAGGTATAGGTAGCTCAACATCATTTCCCGTAACTTCTCTCTTGACTTGCGGGGTCATTCAACTCCTCAGCTTGGCAGATGTCTGGCTGGGTCCTCCTTCGAGCTCCTCTGCCTGTGTCTGTGGTCGGACAAGGCCCCTCTCCCGCGGGTTGGAATTCCCAGTGTCTTCGCTCCACTGACTGCTCCGATCAACATCTCCAGGGTTGCTCAGACTCATGGACCGCTCAGGATGTCATAATTCCACAGATCATCTCAGTTTTTGTTCTCCTCCTCCTGGTATCTCTAAGGGGTGACCAGGAGTAGTGAGTACTGTCCCTCAGTGTTGATGACCAGCTCTGTTTCTTCTGCAAAGCCCTCAGAAATTGCCGCTCCAAACAGGCTAACACTCTCCTGTGCCTCACTGCCATCTGGATGCTGCCCGCATGTGCCTCCGCACTGAGAGCAAGTTCATATAAAGTGCCTTCCGGGGCACCGCAGAGTAGCTGCTTTCACTCTTGGCATTGCCCACGCACAGGTCGTATAGACACCACAACCCTAAATCCTTTTCACACATTCCCTGTGTGGGACAACAGCACACGGAGTACGCAAATTTAGCGCAGACACCACTCTATCACTCGGTTCCCTAAGGAAATAAACGAAAAGTGACACTGGAGTAGAGCAATAAGCCAAAAGTCTCCCTCATGGTCACCCTTCCATGTTTCAATGTGTGTCATAATGAAATAGTATACTCATCAAGTATATTTTTATGCTTTTTATTTTGGCTTTTAGTTTAGTTCAGTTCAACAAACAATAATTAAAGCATCATGAGCCAGGTACAGTGGAAGTACTAAAAAACCTTACAGTCAAGTGGAGATGGCAGGAATAACAATTCAAAAGTCCGTGATTAGAAGGTAATATAGAAGCACACCCAGGGAGCTGCGGGCACTCGGGGTGGAGCCACCATTCCCAGCCTACGGGTCCAGGGAAGGCTTCCTAGGACTCCTGAGCCTTAAAATAACCAAAATACACACAGCCACAGTTACTGCATCCTCTACTGAAGAGAAGTAACTAAAGAAATTCCATGAAAAGTTATCTTTGCAAAAGAGACAATCCTACGTCCAAAAATTAGGAATGAACCCACCTGCACTTCCACTTCACAAAAGCAATCCACCTTAGCTTCTTTTAAGTAACCCATTTATCCCTGAAATTGCTAAGGATGGGTCTGATTCTTAAATCATAACCCTTTTTTTCCCCCTTATTGGTGACATCCTCTTCTTTCTGACTTTCCATGTCAATTATGAATTGTCGATATGTTCTAATTTATGGAGATCAGAAGCCAAGTAGATTATCCAAAGAGGTAAACCCTGAAAAGATTCACATAGAAACAGCAATCTCTAACACTCCTGTCCACAAAGAAAGGTTTACAATCAAATAACCAGGGAAATGATTTATTATTTAATAAAACCTTATTTTCCCCAAATTTCAGTACTTTACAACCAATTACATGTCTACTAAGCAAAATCAATAGGTGAAATAGAAAGGAAGAGCCAGTGAAAACAGCTAGTGGTAAGTTATTTTTATTCTTAGAATTATTAGACCTTTACTTCTTCTTTAAAAAAGCTGTAATCTTACAAAAAAAATCAGCTGTTTATACAATTCCTCATTTCTTTTAAAAACAAGTCTCAACACCTGTCAATAGGGCTTTATTATTTAAGCTTTACATATTAGAAAAGAAATAACCCTCCACACATTTAGGTATGAAGAGAAATAATAAAATGGCTTTTGGCAGAAACCACAGAATTATCCCATTTCCTGTCTTGGTTGTAAATAACAATTTACCTAAATCGCTGAAAATAAATAGCTTTCACATTTTGACTAAGTGTCTTCACAGCATACAGAAAAAAAT
Organism: Balaenoptera ricei; assembly: GCF_028023285.1. Classification (NCBI taxonomy): domain Eukaryota; kingdom Metazoa; phylum Chordata; class Mammalia; order Artiodactyla; family Balaenopteridae; genus Balaenoptera; species Balaenoptera ricei. The sequence continues at coordinate 30,336,991 of NC_082642.1, read as the reverse complement.
GGAGTTTGCTGCTGACCTACAATGAAGTACAAAATCATTGCATTTGAATATGTGACTCCAAAATGCAATGGAAGCCTTAGACATATTTCATGATAATTAAGGAATAAGAATTTGCTCAAATGTATCTTATAAATGTTTTAGAATACTTTTCTGGATAAAGTAGAAAAAGTCTTTGCAATGAGAATTTCTCTGTCCTTATTAAAATCATTGCAGTTTAGTCCTTACTAGCATTATAAAATGAGTGGCCAGTAGTGGACAATTCTGGTCACCTCATTTGGTTAGAGCATAGTCTACAGATGCTGAAGCTCTTATCCCATATGGACCATTTTATTCTCACGGGAGTCACTTAGCTCTGCTTTGAACCATGGCTGCAAATCATAGACGTTCTTTTTAATGTGGTCGGGCCTTGGTAAATCCTCATGACAGTAGGTAGATTAGAGACTGGATCATGACAAGTCAAACCCTGAACAAAACAGAAAGCATCCTTTAACAACATCTATGTTGTTACATAGATACGTGTACACCTGGAACGCAACATGCAAGAGTGAAAATAGCTGTGTGGGAGGGATGAGACCTAGAGGGATTGTTTTTCAAAATGTTCTTTAATATATGCTTTATATCATCTTTAAATTAATACAAAACATTTAATGACATAAAAAAATGCCACTGCTACGGAAAAACAACCCAAAGGCCCACTAATGATAGGTTATCAGATTAGTATCTACACAGAATACAGAAATGTAGAAAAGGGGGAAGATAGAGTTATATCAAACTAAAAATATATTCACAGATTAAGTTTATTTTTGTCATTGAATAAGGAAGAATGGATTTCATTTTTAGAAACCTCCACTATGGCTTTCTTCTTTTCTTTCTTTTTTTTTTTTTTTGATTTTCTGGTAAGAGAATATGCAGCTGTGGAGTAACTTCTCTCCTTGGAGGAAAGGAAAGAGGAGAAAGTTTGTCAATGCAGCGGGAGCATCAACCCTGTGGATAAAGGAAGTCACTTCTCCCTGCACCAAGGGGCTCACAGGTAACAGGGAAAGACAAGACACAACCGCCAGACACCAGACGCTAAATTACACCAGGCAGGCCCGGCCACCCCGCCCCAGGCCCTGCTTCCAACACCTGCTCTTCACTTCAAGATGCCTGAAAACCCTCTGCCCAGAAGTGTGCATTTCTGTCCTGACTTTGGGCCACATTCCTGGGTTTTGATAAATACGGTAGGTCCCAACTGCTGCCTTTATGGTAACAAACATCACCCATGCGTCCACCAAAGACACATCTACCCCAAAGCAGGAAAAGGAAACTAGAAGAGCGAGCCCTGTGAACACCGTGTCTCGGAAGCGCTCACAGGATTCTCGGGGGGATAATAATGTTTCCTAAAAACTTGCAAAAGCCTAAATCAACTGGTAAAATGAAAAAGAGGTCAGAGGCTGGATGAAGACAGAAAGGCACCAACGGAGAACGGGTCTTAATTTTACAGTCTGGGGAGAGATCTAGCATGTGGTACAGCCCCCTGAATCCACGGGGATTCACGGAGCACCTTCCAGGTGCTGGAACTTTCTAATGAACATGAAGCAAATGCATTCTCTGCCTCAGATGTTCCTCCTTGAAACTGTTAACCAGAAAACATATTTTTAGAAATGAGTACCCTGCCTACTTACAAATCTGAAGTGGCATAAGTTTATAGCACAATACAAAAGAGGATAATTTGGGGTGAAGAAAATAGAACATCTAAAAGAAGCTTTAAGATACGATGTCACCACACACCTGAAGTGAATAAACTGCTATAGTGAGATACTAAATTTCTGTGACAGAAAAGTCACAAATGGCAATTCACAGGGTTACACATATTTACTGTCCAACAAAATTTAGCAAGCAAAAGTCCTTGCTAAGAATAACTTTCAGAAACTAAATTCAAGATGCGATTCATCACATATTTCTTGTATAAAAAGCACTGGGAGGGGCTTCCCTGATGGCACAGTGGTTGAGAGTCTGCCTGCTAATGCAGGGGACACGGGTTCGAGCCCTGGTCTGGGAAGATCCCACATGCCACAGAGCGGCTAGGCCCGTGAGCCACAACTACCGAGCCTGCGCGTCTGGAGCCTGTGCTCCGCAACAAGAGAGGCCACGATAGTGAGAGGCCCGCGCACCACGATGAAGAGTGGCCCCCGCTTGCCGCGACTAGAGAAAGCCCTCACACAGAAACAAAGACCCAACATAGCAATCAATCAATCAATTAAAAAAAAAAAAAAAAAGCTCCTCATTTCCTCCTCAAAAAAAAAAAAGCACTGGGAAATAAAGTAGATGGCAATTACTTTTCTACTCAGGAAAGAGAACCTCTAAGACGTAAAAGTTAACAACTAAATTAACCTTCAAGTATGATCTTTGGCCATGCTGCAAACAAAATATAAATCGTTCAGAAGATGTACCTATGTTTGAACCAAATAAACAAACTCATAGAAAACTTCCTTACTCTTTTAAATTCCAGATAATGCCCCACTAATATTGAAACTACTCATTTCTCATAGACAGTGAAAATGAGGATGGAGTCACAATTTTAATCATAAGATTATTGTTGGCTTTCTTTTTCCAAACACTCAATATAAAATTTTAAAGTATATTATCTTTTAAAAAACTAACTGATACAAAATTTGCTTAAATTAAAATGGAAAGTAAACTGGGGGTGGGGGAAGCATGCTATTTTCGTCTTTGCTACTTGATCTGTATATTATCAATATTATATTATTTAAATAAATGCATTTCCAGCAAATACAAATCATGACAACTGTAGTTCAGATGGGTTTGATAAAGTTTACTTTTTCAAAGTTGTAGTTCAAACCAAATGTCAAATAGAGTTCATGTGTGCGAAACCCCCTGGGAGGAGGGGAATATACGCATACAAACTAAGAGAAACAAGAGTTCATGCCTTAGACTTAACTGAGGCTTTTAATCACAAAATGAATGTGGCTTGTGTGCCCTATAGTATATAAATCACATAATCAGGTGATTCTGAAATATGAGTCAAATTTATAAATTCCTATTTGGGCTTATAATGGTCCAGAGGCATACCAGCCAAAAGTAAACAAGGCAACAACAAAAACAAATTGCTGATGTTGTGAAAAAGTAAACATTCCAAAAACAAGACTTCATCATTCCTTAGAATTACATTTTCTTGACAGTTATTCTCTTTGGGCAAGCATCCTTGCATTAGCTAAAAGTTCTAACAGAACAGCCAGGGCTGACCAAAAGAAAATTATACATGAGTTTTCCTATGCTTTGGCAAAGGGCACAATCTGCTTTCTTCTCTGCCAACAAAACCTCCTAATGTGAAAAGAGTCATTTTCAATAAGTTTCCAACATCTAAAAATGTTGCTAGGATTCTGGGCTTGTTGCACTGACACAATGTTGTCTGGCATCTGAGCGCACCAATGCCTCTATGGTGAGAAAACTAATGAGCTTGTAAGGCTGTCCTTACATCATCACATCCCTGAGAACCTCGTGGCTGCCAGCGCTTCCCCCACAGTGAGAACATTTTCCTCCCTTTGGCGGTGATATCTAGGCTGGACCTAAAGCACTGAACTGCAGAGAAAGGAAGGCAGACCTCTGCCCACCCCCTTTCTCTACGGCCCATTAGACCCTCTCCCTTCTCTCTCCTCTCATCTTACTGGACTGAGAGTTCCCAAGTGGCAACTAAGCATGAGTCATAAGAAAAATGAAGCTTCAGCTTGCTGTCACTGGCTGCCAGGGCAACGCATCATTAACTAATTTGTGCGCGTTGATGGAAATGAGGCCCCCTGATAAAGAAGTCAGAAATCATTTTTAAGCTGTCTTGCAGCCATTCATTTTAAACCTTCAAATGAGTGTGGTTGTTTTTGGTTAACTACCCTCTTACCAGCAATAAAAAATGTAGGATCTTCATTCCTTCTTCTGTCCTCTGACTACATTCCAAATACAAGAAGAAAAGCAATGTCTGAGATCGTCCAGGAACTGGATAATCAGCTCAAAATAATCATGCACTGGCTGAATAGATTCCTAACACATGTGTCAAACATAAGGCAAGGGCTGCTGGGGGCCGCAGTGACTTCTGCTTCATTCAGGCCTGCAGAGGGCCAGGTACTGGGCAGGGATACAATGTACAATACGGAATGAGACACAGCTTTCAACCCAGAGGCTGGAAGAAATACCTAGGTGGTAAGTATGGGAAGAGAGGTCTACGAAGGGGCCGTGATGATCTGGATACAGGGAGGCTCCTGAGCTCACGTCTATTGGATAATGGATCCGAATGGGTAGAACTGGAAGGAACTGGCAAGAAAGGACATTTCAGGTGAAAGGAACACCGTAAGAGTGGAAAGGCTCTCGGGATGCCTGTGAAGGGCACCTAGTTTGCGTGGCCGGAGTGAAGGCTGGGGGAGAAACAGTGAGAGCTTAGGTAGAAAGGTGATCTCAGGAAACACGAGCGCCAGCCCAGGAGAACAGGACTTTGTTCTATGATACACTAGTTTGAAGTCTTTTCCCTCTAATCAGGGAAAAAAGGAAATACGAATCATAACATAAAGTGACGTGAAATAATTCATTCAATAAATACATATTCGATGGCTATTCTAATACCTAGTACAGTGCCTTGAGCTTGGAGGACGTGAAACCTTTCTGAATAAATGATGTCCATCCTGTATGAGGCTGAGCACCAAGACGCCAGACACCACAGGGCTACCATGATGCCCAAACACGGATTCTACCCTTAAGGTGCTTCCCTCTGTTATAGATGGGCCCATCCAGAACCAAGAGGCCGAGACTCTGCCTGGTACCAGTGAGAGTAACCATTTTAGAAGGAAGTGATCTATGATAAGTCAGCCTCCCAAATGCCACTGTAGTGGGGGCCAAGGGAAGACTCAGAGTTCAAGAAGGAGCTAAAGGGCTTCCCTCGTGGCGCAGTGGTTGAGAATCTGCCTGCCAATGCAGGGGACACGGGTTCGAGCCCTGGTCTGGGAAGATCCCACATGCCACGGAGCAACTAGCCCGTGAGCCACAATTACTGAGCCTGCGCATCTGGAGCCTGTGCTCCGCAACAGGAGAGGCCGCGATAGTGAGAGGCCCGCGCACCGCGATGAAGAGTGGCCCCCGCTTGCCGCAACTAGAGAAAGCCCTTGCACAGAAACGAAGACCCAACACAGCCAAAAATAAATAAATAAATTAATTAATTAATAAAAATTTTTTTTAAAAAAAAAGGAGCTCAAGACTGAAATAAATAAACCCCACAAATAAGGACAGTATTTTCCTCTCCTCCACCTTCCCACTCTCTGTCGAAGGGGAAACGGTTACCTAACGACCTTCCTTCCTCTGAGAGATGACAACATTCCCTGAGCATTGTGGTGACGGTTAATTTATGTGTTAAGCTGGGTAGGACAAGTTTTGTCAAACACTAGTGTAGATGTGATTAGTATCTGCAGTCAGTTGACTGTAAGTAGAGCTGATTAGCCCTCACAATGTGGATGGGCCTCAACCAGTCAGCTGAGGTCTTAAGAGCAAAGACAGGTTTCCTGAGAACAAGGAATTCTGCATCCAGATGGCAGCATGGAAAATCTGACCTCAGACTCAAGACTGCAACATCAACTCTTCCTGAACCTCCAGCCTGCTGCTGGCTGGCTCTACGGATTTCAGACAGGCCAGCCCGACAATCGCTCAAGCCAGTTCCTTAAAATCCATCTCTCATTCTCTCTATCTCTCTCACACACACACACACACACACACACACACACACACCGCCCCCCCCCCCATTGGTCCTGTTTCTCTGGGGAACCCTGACTAACGCAACTGTGATCTGACCGTGGCCTCTTTCACAACCACCCCCTGGTCCTCCAAGCTGTCTGAGAGGTCCAGGTTACTCCTTCTCCACTTGCTTCTCAGAGGCAGCCTCCTCGGTGGCAAGGTTCCACCTGCCCTCTCCAGCCAGCTCGTCCTAAGATGGGCCTTGAGGCACCGTCAGGCACGGCTGCTCCAGCCCACCCAAGCCATCCCACCAGCCGCGATCAGCCACACCAGCCCCGGGGGGAGGGGACCCGGGCCTTCCGAGGGACTGGCAGTGGCTTTCCCGCTGGCGAGTGGGGTTTGGAAGAGGCCAGCTGCCCCCAGGCCAGGGCACGGTGCCTGGAAGAACTTGCCCCATCCGCTCAGAGCACCTCAGTTCAACGGCTTCCTTTTCCCCATCAGTCACCCCGGACGTCTGACCAACCAGTCTCCAGCCGCTCGGTTACGGGCACGTCCTCCAGCCACCCGTACCCCTGGCACCTGGGAGAAGCTCCACGGACTCCAGAACGTGCCTGTGTCTGAGCAACACACGGCCGAGAAGCCCCTCTGACAAACCCCACCCTACCCAGGCCTCTAGGACTTTTCTGCCAGTGTGAACAGTCCAGAGAGCCACATCCTCTGGACTCTGTGAGCTGGGAGTCTGATCTTCACAGGGGTCCAAAACTACTACAATGAAAGCTCCCGGTAAGCGGCTGTCATGCTCCACACTGGATACCGCAAAAGCAGCCGAATGCACTACCTGAGAGCGCAAGGGGCTGAAATCTGAGCGCGTCTTCACTGAGCGCGATGCCTTGATGGAGTGAGTGGGGGACTGAATCCCAGCCTCCATCTCCCCTCATGACTAAGGGAAAGCCACCAGGACCCCCTGGCGAGCCCACCTCCGACAGGCCCCGTGAAAGGTCTGTGTGTATACTCAGTGTAATCTGACGCTCGTGAGCAGAGCCTGTTTTGTCCCTTGAGACCTTCTGGAGGAAGGGCGCGCTCTCAGAGCCCAGGTTGAGATTCTCCATGATGCACTGCCCCCACCCCCCGCCGTCCCCCAGACAAGCCAGACCTCCTGAAGCAAGCGCCCTTTTCTCCGCGTGAGCTGATCTCCCCACGTGAGAAACTGTAATCAGAGAAGGGCCAGCACCGGAACTGGACCCGGACAGAAGCAGGGGCCTCTGGAGCAACGCCAAGTGCCCCACTGCAGACCTCAGCCCTTTCCCTCTCCACACACTCAGAGTCTCGTGAGGACAACTGTGAACATTATTCAATAAGCATCTATTATGCAAAGTGAGACACAACTGCATTTTCAAAGGTTATTAAATCTTAGCGCTATGGGGCAAGGACTTTTGGACTTAGATTTCACTTAGTAAACAATATAAGGCTCAGAAAGATAACGCTGACCCCAAACAGGAACTCTTAATGGCAGCCACAAGAGGCACAAAGTCCTGTGGGAACTCAGGGTTGGCGGGGGGGTGGGGGTGAACCACGGCCTTCGGGTGACGACAGTCTGGAGCTCTCAAGAGCACCTGACATGCTTGTCCAGCTGCTTCCCAGATATTTCTTCTTGGTGGTCTCAAAGGCACCTCAAGCTCAGCATGTGGCAGACTGGACCCAGCTGGTCCTCCGGCGATGCTCCCTCCTCAGCAAGGGTTTCACCCCCTCAGGCCAGAAGCTCAGGAGCCTCTCGGACCCATCGTACTTCCTCCCGTTGTTCCTGTGCATTTCGCCTCCTAAATCCAGCTCCGACTCATCCGCTTCCTTCCTCTCCACACCATTACTGTGCCTCTGGACATAACGGCCTCCCAGCCTGCCACTGTCACCAAGTCCTGCCCTCTAGCCCACTGTCCACTGCAGCTGTGGGATGTGGTCTTGACAGCGCCTACTCAAAACTCTTTGACACTCCCCTTCCCTCTCTGGGTAGAGATAAGACTCCTTAAAGAGGCCCACAAGGCTCTGCAGGTGTCCAGTCTCACCCTCCCCACCACCCTCTCTGATACCCCCAACCTCCATCATGTGCTGGGCTCTGCCTTCGTTGTTCCATTGGCCTAGAAAGCTCTTCCCCTCTCCTCCCCTCTCTGCTTAGTTTAACTCCTAGTCAGTCTTCAGATTTCAAAACAGTGGTCACTTCCTGGATCTCCAGAATTAAGTCCCATTCTCTTATTACATGTTCTCTCAGGCCCATGGACCTCGCCTGTCCAACACCTGTCATCATCACAATTTTATATTCATTGTCTCATTACGTGATGAATGTCTGTCTCTCCCACTAGACTCTAAGCTCCTTGAGAGTAAGGTAAGTGCTAGACATTGTGCCCAAGTGTCCAGCACAGGGGCAGAAACTTAGCAGACCCTGAGTAAAAATGTACTGAGTGATGAGTATATGAAACTCATTCGGGCCCAGGTCACAGAGAACAGTGACAGCAGCGGGAACAGCAGCTGGGTGGGGCCTCTTCTCACTCCCACGTGACTCTTCTTGATCACATTGCAGGGTTCTCAGTATTTGTAGAAACAACGGTCTTTAAATTCATTTTTTCTTTTCACTATCTTAAACATAATTTAAAAATACTTAAGAGATACATAGATTTCTGGCAATTTATGTAGTTACAAAATTCATTCACTACATATGGGTAAACTTAAATATTGTAACTTTTTTGTTCTTTCCGTCAAACACTTTCATTGACTAACTACAATGTTTCCACACAGTGCTAGGCATTAGGAATATAAAAATGAGTAACATGTCCCCTGCCCTGTATATTATGTGGGCTTTGGAGCCCCAGCACCCAGGTTCATTTGATTACTTTTTTGAGTACCTGCTGGAGACACAGTTCAATAAGACTGCTTCTACTTCTAAAGAATTCACAGTCAAAAGGTCAAGTAAATGATTAGTAAAAACATAACTTTAACATAGAGTCAGACAGGCTGTACTCAGGTACGTAGAGGTTGCTGGCACAGGCTTTGAACCTGCCATTTTATTATCTGATTTTATTATCTATTCATGAACTAATAATACACAATTTACTCTTCTCTCGAGATAAGCTGTTTTTTTCATCTTCATGATTAGGATGGCCTGTTCCTTTTTTTCAAAGTTTGATAAGATATATTGCCTCAAATACTTAAATATGTGTGTACATACAAATGTGTATGCGTGTGATCGTACACACATATATTCTTTACTTTTTACTACTAGATCCAATTATCTTTAGGAATCAAGAAGAGGGAGATTTTAATACTTCGAGGCATTGCTTTTCAAATCTCTTATTCACTATTTCTTCAGCTTAGAAAGGTCCCCAGTAATTCCTTTCCATGTCAGTTGTTCTTGGCTTTATTTTTCCAAGCAGTTTTAATTGCTTTTGCTCTCTTCACCGTTGCATTTCTTTGCATAAAACTTCGCAATATCGAGTTTGATCAGTAGTGGGCAACGCCACAGGGCAGGGTGAGGGTTATGAAAATATCATTGAGTAGATCCATGCCTTTAATTCTCTTCACTAATTACTTATAGCTAGGTTATTAAAGTCAATTGACTCTGAATTATTCATACTGAAGAACTGTAATAGCATAAGAGTCAAACATGAAAGGTCTGGGGAAGAAAGATCCTAGGCGGGGCTGCTTGTGATTGCGATGAGCACCCAGAGGACCTATCACTGGGTCCCAAGCACGTGAGCGGCTGGGGTCCGCCCTCACTCAAGGATGGAGATGCCGCGCCCTGACCAGCCCTCCTCACGAGTATGTCTCTGCTGGCCTAGCGCTGCACTTCAAGTCTAAATTAACTGACCATACCGTTCAAAATAAATCTTTTTTCTGTGTTTATTTCTTTCTTTCTTTATTTTTGGCTGTGTTGGGTCTTCGCTGCTGCATGCGGGCTTTCTCTAGTTGCGGCGAGCGGGGCGGGCTTAGTTGCTCCGCGGCATGTGGGATCTTCCTGGACCAGGGCTTGAACCCGTGTCCCTTGCATTGGCAGGCGGATTCTCAACCACTGCGCCACCAGGGAAGTCCTATAATCTCTTCTGTAACATCTCTTCCCTTCCATTCCTTCAGCTGACCTTCTACGCCTTCTACATCAACTGCCACAAAAGGAAAATGTCTCCTTTGTGGGCACCATGCTTGTCTATCTCCAGCATCGTCCCGGGACCGCCCAGGACCCACACAGATGTCGGATCATCCCTACAGAATCACCGTTCACCACGCCCATCATCTGAGGTTCCTCCCAGCAGGAGCGGACCCTGGGCACCTGGACACTGCAGCATCAGAGGGCTCGACTCCTGCCCAGCAAACCCCTTACCCACCTAGTGGTGGGCCTCAGCTGGGCAGCCGTGAGGGCTGCCTCAGGCCTTTGCCCTTCCCCACCTCTTTCCTTCCTGGGCTTTAGATGACTGTCCCCGACATGCCTGAGCAGGTCAGGACTTGCACTCCCTCAGGGGGCTTCACCTACTCTTCATTCTCCTCCCTACTGCCCTCCCCTCATCTCAGCCAAAGGCCTTGGCTCCTGCTTCACCAGAGAGGAGGGGCACCTGATGGGCACGCATCCTCAGCTTCCATTCTCCTTCTCTGACTCCAGTCTGGTTGGAAGTGCCACCCTCTCTGCTCTGAGGCTTTGCCCCCACCTGTGCTCTGGACCCTGTTCCCTTCACACACCTTCAAAGGGACACCACTGCACCAGTTACCCTGCAACCAAACCTTCAGACTTTCCCCAGCCATTGGCACTTTCCCTCAGCATTAAACTTCCTCAGATCCTGACCATATTAAAACAACATAGACCAAAAAACGTTTCCTCCACCTCGCGTCCCACTGCATTTCCACTTGACATTGAGTCATCTGTCTCCTCCGGTAGACTGTGCTCTCTGAGGGCAGGGACTGTGTCTTATTCTTAGTCACATTTCATAGCTTAGCAGGGACTGACACACAGTAGGCCCTCACTAAGGATGTGCTGAGTGAATAAAGGAGTGATTGGAACATATGGAAATGTGCAGTGGAAAGGTCTCTGGATCTAAGAACACCAGCCTCTAGTCCCAGCCTGGACATTTGCTAGTGGTATCAGCTGTCCCTAAGTTTCTGTTGGCTTCGATTGTGAGAAGAGAAAGTCCTGCCAAGATGCTCTCTAAGGCCCCTTCTGGCATCAGCCTTCTCCGACTCCAGCACCTTCTAGCCCGAGATGGTTTCCTGTTGTAAATGTTAGAAGGTGACCCTAAGAAAAGGGGCAGGCTCTCCACTGAAACAAGCGGGCAGACACTCTGATAGCAAGTATTTCATCTAGAAAACATTTTTCTAAATTCCAAGAATGTTAGGCCCTGGCCTATGTTACTAACAGAAACTTTTGGTATTTCATTGAATATAGATGATTGGATTATTTGAAATCTTAAGTATTCAAACTGTGACGCCCAACAATTAATCGATAAGTAAGTAGTTACTGAAATTTCCCTCTGTATAAAAGCGGTCACCAGAGAGGACAGAACAGGGGATGAGGTCTATTCCGACCCTCAAGAAGCTTATAGTACAGTTGGGAAACTATGACTCAAATGTGTTTTCAGAAACGGTAGAAAATGGAAAGGCTTCAGAAAAAGGGAAGGTGAGGTTTATGCCCAGGGGATTGCTTATTTATCCACCTAGATGGAAAATGAACAATATTTGATTCAAGTGCGGGGTACTGACTTTGGACCTAGATTCACAGAAATGCTGGTGGTCCCCGACAGCTAGGCAGGACCTGGGATGGCGTGACGCAGACAGTCCTAACAGGAGGATAGTTGAGGCTGAGGCCTGAATGAGAGAACGTGGCCCACCCAACGTCAAGTGGGAGACCGGGAGAGGGGCAAACTCCCAAGGGTCCTGAGAGTCAGGGCCAGGAGCTAAAACTAGCATCACATGAAGAAGGGACCGCTTGATGACATGTAGCTTGACTACAGCGGTGTCTAGGAAGTGCCATCAGATGGTGATGACCCTGGAGAGGAATTACTGTGGGAGGCCGGGCAAGACCAGGGTACTGGCTCGGTGCTGGGAAACCGCCATCAATCAGTGCACGACCCCATAAAGGATAACGGGGTGGGCTGATTTAAGAGACTGCTAGACTTTTCAGCTAAAACGCTAGTAAAGGTGGTGTCATTTACAGAGAGCAGAATAATGGTAGTGCTTTGCTGAAAAAAGAATTTTTATGAACGAACTAGTTTTATGGAGAAGATGATTCTTTTCACCCAAAGAATCACAGGTCCTCAAGTTGGAAAGGACATTATAGTGGAACATCTACATGAAAAGTTCTGAACACAGGTGGCTATGGTATTGGTAACCAGGCAAGTGACAGCCTACCAGGGATGGGACTGTACTAAGAAAGACTTGAGTGTAGAAGCAATACCTGCTGATGTGAGAGCTCTCCAAGGGGGGAACATCCACAGGGGAGAGTGCAGACCTGAGGGCAGAGCCGTGATGAATGCCCACAGCCAGACAAAGAAGGGAGAGCAACCGCAAAGCCAGCCGGGAAGAACTGGCTATCAAGGCAGGAGAAGAGTTATGATGGATAATGTGAGAATGACCAGAGGTAAAGAATTTTCTCGAAGGGCAAAGTCAGCAGCATCGGCCTTGTGGAAAGGCCAAAATGAGAAATAATGAACAGGAGACCTCTGGATTTTGCAACATGAAGATCGAGGGCAGCACAGAAGAAAGAAGCTGCTTGGTAGCTTGTGGAAACAAAAATCAGCTGGGAGAGGCCAGGAGACAGTAGGCACCAGCCTCCCGTTCAGTGTGTTTTGTAGTAAAAAGGAGCAAAAAGAGAAGAGGCATCAAAAGGCGCAAATATTATGACAGAGGTGGCGAGGTGTGGGGCTGGATCCAGAGGGGTGGAAGGAAGATCCTGGAGAGAGTGGGGGAAAGCGTGGCCGCAAGAGCTGCAGCGGGTGAGGGTGATGCCCTCAGGTTCAGGTGCAGGGGGAGCACCGGAGCAGAGCAGCCTTTCCCTGCATGTGAATGGGAAGCTGGAAGGATATTTATATAGGAAGCCAGAGATGGTGAGGTGCTGATGAGGATACAGGTAGAAGTTTGGCTTTGGTAGTGGAAAACAATACAAAGATATCTCATCTCAATCAAAGGGGCAGGGAGTTAAGGGGGTAAGGTCTATCCATAGGGGGCAAAGCTGTTGGGAACCAGAGGCCTCCTCTGGCAGCTCCCAAGGTCCACCTTCACCACTGCTCCTGACACAGGCATGCGTTCTCAACCGTAACGCTTACTGAAGACAAATTACCAGCTTAGTTAGAGCTCAGAGGCGTGCAACAGGGTAAGACAAAAACTGATGCATGAGTTTAAACGTGAATAAAAGTGGAAATCTTGCAAAATTACCCACAGTGACTTTACTTTTTCACACACAAGAGTCTGACATCATTATTTTAGGCCAGTAACTTTATTGTTTCTTCTTTATAATCGTCATATCGGGAATTTAGCTCAGTCATTCAAAGTGTCACTGATTTCAAGTATCTGCCAATGATTCCTAAAGAAAACATTGCCTTACCTATCAACTAAATTTCAGGGAATACACTGCAGATGAAATTATTTTTTTGTTCCTTTTGCTTGCACTTTTAATTTGCTTTATTATAGTTTTACTTCTAACATGGCACCCACATTTACTGTACACAAAGCACATTTTCAGATATCAGAAATAAAACATGGAAGCATGCAAACACTGAGTATGTAAGCTATATTGATGTGACATTTCTACAAACCCTGCTTTAAAATCTAGCTTCACAATTACCTACAATTAATGGTTTATTGCTCCTCCTTTTCGAAGCTTGGCTTTTAGTTAAAGTTTTATGGTAGCTAGGCACTTAAGGAATGGACAACTAACAGAACTTCTCAAGAAACATCAAGTGCCACTGAGTGAAAATTATAGTTTAATATTGTATGAATTATAAGCTACTTTTAAAAAAATATTTATTTATTTATTTGGCTGCGCCGGCATGCCGTCTGCAGGATCTTTCGTTGCAGCATGGGAACTCTTAGTTTTGCCATGTGGGATGTAGTTCCCTGACCAGGGATGGAACCTGGGCCCCCTGCATTGGGAGCATGGAGTCTTAGCCACTGGACCACCAGGGAAGTCCCCAAAAGGTATTTTAAAGTTCATCAGGTACATTAAATGAAAATGAAAAATCAGCTAAAAATTTAAACATTTGCACTGATCTTTTTAACTTTACATGATACTTGTGACCCATCATAAATAACAAATTCTTCTAAGACTTATTTCTAAGTCTACTATGAAAAACACAATGGTGCAAACATTATAAGTTTTATTATGTTTAGCAGGAACTCCTATGGAGTTTTTTAAAGCCTGCGCTAATAATAATTTTACCCATACAATTCCTTTCTCAGATAAGTTAAGTATCCACCTTGGAATTATCTGACCCGCAGAAGATAAACATCCATGAAATTAGCACTAGTTCACTGAAGTAAAAAATTACTAAATTGTTATATATGGTGGCAAATGTGAACTAGACTTATTATGATGATCATTTTGCAATGTATATGAATACCGAATCATTATGTTGTACACCTGAAACTAACATGTTATATGCCAATTATACCTCAATTTTTAAAGTTAAAAAAAGAAATTACTAAATTGTAATTATTGGACTTCTAGCAAATTAAGTTATCATATTACTACCCATTAAAAATAATTATATGAACGCTGTATACCTGTGAAAAAGAGAATCTGTGGGCAAGCTCCTCCAGGGCAGTCATTCTATTTCACATGCTTATTATACTGCTGGGCACACCACCAAACACAGAAAGGAAATATCAGTGCAAAAGTAGTATCTGAGGGTTCCCCTGGTGGCGCAGGGGTTGAGAATCCGCCTGCTAATGCAGGGCACCCGGGTTTGGGCCCTGGTCCAGGAAGATCCCGCATACCACGGAGCAACTAAGCCCATGTGCCACAACTACTGAGCCTGTGCTCTAGAGCCCGTGAGCCACAACTACTGAGCCCGCATGCTGTAACTACTGAAGCCCGCATGCCTAGAGCCCGTGCTCTGCAACAAGAGAAGCCACTGCAATGAGAAGCCCGCGCACCACAACGAAGAGTAGCCCCTGCTCTCCACAACTAGAGAAAGCCCGCTCGCAGCAACGAAGACCCAACACAGCCAAAAATAAATAAATAAACAAATTTATTTTTAAAAAAGTAGTATCTGATTACAGTGATAGCATTTTTTACCTTTTAAAATTTATTTTTATCAAAATTTGCTTAAAGGAATTCATGTTTATTGTAAAAATCCAAAATTATAATACATGTTCAAAGGTAGGTTAACTATTTCATATGTACTTCTTCAAAAAAATTTTAATGCATGTAAATATGTGTGTGTAAATGTGTACACACACATCCCATTCTTTACAAAAAATGGGATCATACTATACATAGTATTTGCAACTTGTTTCATTCACTTAAAAATGTGTCTTTGACATTTTTCGTGTCATTATCCATAAAGCGCCCCTTTCTTTTTAAGGCTTGTATAATAATTCCCTTGTTTGGATATAACACAATTTATTTGGCCACTTCCATACTGATGGATATAAGGATTTTCTTCTTCCGATTTTTTCACTATTATAAACAGTACTCAGTGAAATCCTTCAGTACTTTTTAAAAAAATTGCTGCAGAATTAACTCATAGCAGAGAACTTTCTGAATCAAAGAATATAAATGTTCAGAATGTTAACACGCATTGCTAAATTGCCCATCACAAGTTGCCTACCACTGCTATCAGCAGCAGATTAGAATACCTATTCCCCCCCTTGTTCTCTCCAACACAAAATGTATCCGTCTTTCTACTTTGTCCCCTTGAAACTATTTTAAACTTCATCGAGTATATTTTAGATTAAATCTGCCACAATCATTTAATGTACTTCTGCCTTTATAATTAGATATTTCAATATTAAAGTTTAGCACTCACCTGATTTTGGGTTATATACATTCTAGACGAAAGAAATAATGTGGTGAGAGATGCTTCCAAAGGCATACATTTTATTATTAGATAAATCATCACTGTAAAAATAGTCAAATATAAAGAATAAAATGAAATTGTATCATCATTCAAGAGATACTGCTTTTATTCTATACATATATCTAATGCACATATATTGTTTTTCTCAAAAAGTAATAATAACATATACTATTTTATATGCTGATTTATTAAATTAACAGTAATAATCTCCCCCATAATCTCATAATCTTAAATAGTCTTTTGAAGAACATGATTTTTTTTTCTAAATTTGTTTATTTTATTTATATTTATTTTTGGCTGTGTTGGTTCTTTGTTGCTGCACACAGGCTTTCTCTAGTTGCAGCAAGCGGGGGCTACTCTTCGTGGCAGTGCACGGGCTTCTCATTGCGGTGGCTTCTCTTGTTGTGGAGCATGGGCTCTAGGTGCGCGGGCTTCAGTAGTTGTGGCTCATGGGCTCCGCAGTTGTGGCTCGCAGGCTGTAGAGCGCAGGCTCAGTAGTTGCGGCACACGGGCTTAGTTGCTCTGCGGCAATGTGGTATCTTCCCAGACCAGGGACCAAACCCACGTCCCCCGTGTTGGCAGGCGGATTCTTCACCACTGCACCACCAGGGAAGCCCAAGAACATGATTTTTAAAGCCCACATAATATGTCTTCATTTATTTAGCAGTTACTATTGGATTTTTACTTCTGATTTTTCATTATTATAAATTATGCAGAAAATTTTATTTGAGTACACCCCTGAGTATTCTGTGAGGTTACAGAGATTCCTAAGAGTGGCTAGAACAGGTTCTTTGTTTTAAAATAATGAACCATATCTTTGCGACATCAAGTCCTTAGGTTGTTATCATCTGTTAGATATAGCCTCATCTATGGAGGTGACTCTTTACTTCCTTAGGATAAGACAGGCACCATGGCTGGGCTGAACTTTATATTTATAAATGTTTTTTTCTAATTTTTTGCAATATTTTTCATGACTTTGAATACCAGTATATTTGACTGACAAAGCAGTAATCATGGAAAGACTTTTACCATACTTTTCTCAGAAATCATCAAATCAAGGACAGAAAACTAGGGATAAGAGCATCTGAATAAACTTCTACAAGCATTAGTCTTTATTATATTCACAGAAGTGATCTTGAATTAGGCCACAGATGAGCACTCAAAAACATTCTCAACCCAGAAAACATCCAAGCCAAATAATCTGACAGATTTATATAACCAAAAGAATCCTATACATGTAGAAATTCTAAAACACATTTCCAAAAAACTTTTAGGTTAGAGAAAAAAACCAAAACGGAAATCAGTAGCTGTTCAAAAATGAACCACAAAACCATTAAGCTGCTGGAAAAATAACACTTAGGAAAACTTACAGCCTTAACTGCCTGTTTAGAAAATAAGAACAATAAAAAATAAGTGGCCAAAATAGGCACATGAAAAGATGCTCAACATCGCTAATTATTAAAGAAATGCAAATCAAAACTACAATGAGGTACCACCCCACACCAGTCAGAATGGCCATCACCAAAAAGTCTACAAACAATAAATGCTAGAGAGGGTGTGGAGAAAAAGGAACCCTCCTACACTGTTGGTGGGAATGCAAATTGGTACAGCTACTATGGAGAACAGTAGTGAGGTTCCTTAAAAAACTAAAAATAGAGTTACCACATGATCCTACAATCCCACTCCTGGGCATATATCCAGAGAAAACTCTAATTTGAAAAGATACATACACCCCTATGTTTATAGCAGCACTATTTACAATAGCCAGGACATGGAAACAACGTAAATGTCCATCAACAGATGAATGGATAAAGAAGATGTGAGATACACACACACACACAATGGAATATAAAAGTATATTCCATAAAAAAGTATGAAATAAGCCATTAAAAAAGTATGAAAAAAGCCATAAAAAAGCCATAAATTAGCCATAAATAAGCCATAAAAAAAAGTATGAAAAAAGCCATAAAAAAGTATGAAATAATGCCATTTGCAGCAACATGGATGGACCTAGAGATTATCATACTAAGTGAAGTAAGCCAGACAGAGAAAGACAAATATCATATGATATCCACTTATATGTGGAATCTAAAAAAAAAAAAAATACAAATGAACTTATATACAAAACAGAAGCATACCCACAGACATAGAAAACAAATTTACGGTTACCTAAGGGGAAAGGTGGGAGGGATAAATTAGGAGTTTGGGATTAACAGATACACACTACTATATATAAAACAGATAAACAACAAGGATTACTGTATAGCACAGGGAACTATATTCAATATTGTGTAATAAACGATAATAAAAAAGAATCTGAAAAAAGGATATATATATACATATATATATCACATATATATGAATCACTTTGCTGTACACCAGAAACTAACACAACATTGTAAATCAACTATACTTCGATAAAAAAAAAAAAAATTAAGTGGCCTAAGTTTTCAATTCAAAAAAAACTAGAAAAAAGAGAAACAAAACATATAGAAAAGAGCAGTTAATAAAGGTATAAGAAGAGAGAGATGCATGAGAAATCAAAATTCAAAGAAAATAAACAAAAATTGTAGTTGATCAATAAAACCAAAACCTGCTAATTTTCAAGGACAAATGAAACAAACACATCTGTGGCAAAATGAATTTTAAAAAGACAAAGAATAGAACTGTTATTTTTAAAATTCAGAAAAATGTAATCAATTTAATATGAATAAATTAGAAATAAACAAAATAGCCAATTTTCCAGGAAAATATAATTATTATAATTAGCTCAAGAAGAAGAAAACCACTGAGACCACATCCTAGAAAAAACTGAAAAGGTAGTCAAAGACCTAGCCTTTGAAAAGGCACCAGGCTCAGGTCATTTTAGGTGAATTATACCAAATTTTCAAAGAATAGGTAAATGTTATGTTATATAAACTATTCAGGAACTTAGGAAAAAAAACAGAAAGCCACTCAGCTTATTTTATGAGTTGAGCACAAGCTTTCTCGAATTCAGGACTCCTGACACTTTGGACAGGACCATTAACTGGGGGGAGAAAGAGGGGCTGCCCTGAGTATTGCAGGGGTTAGCATGACCCTGATACTCAAGCCAGACAATAACAAATCAAAAAAAAAATCCCACAGATCATTCACACTTACGAACAAAGAGCCAAAAGGCCTAAATAAAATAGTGGCTAATCAATTTATCAAGAACAGGCAGAATTTATTCCAGAAATACAATGGTGCTTGATAAGAGAAAATTCCATGAAGATAATTACTGTATTAACAAAATAAAAGAGAAAAATCCTATGATTGTGTTAATTATTGCAGAGAAAAGATGTGATAAGTTACAAAACACATTCATGGTTAAGACTCTTAACAAACCAGAAATAGAAATTTTCTTTTACCTGAAAAAAGGAATCTATGAAAAACCAATGGGAAGGGCTTCCCTGGTGGCGCAGTAGTTGAAAGTCTGCCTGCCGATGCAGGGGACACGGGTTCGAGCCCTGATCTGGGAAGATCCCACATGCCGCGGAGCGACTAGGCCCGTGAGCCACAACTACTGAGCCTGCGCGTCTGGAGCCTGTGCTCCGCAACAAGAGAGGCCGCGACAGTGAGAGGCCCGCGCACCGCGATGAAGAGTGGCCCCCGCTTGCCACAACTAGAGAAAGCCCTTGCACAGCAACGAAGACCCAACACAGCCAAAAATAAATAAATAAATAAATAAATTTATAAAAAAAAAAAAAACCAATGGGAAACTTTTTATTTAATGATGAAATGCTGGAAGCATCCCAATTGAAGAATAAGACTGTACAGCCAAAGCAGTATCTCAAGAAAAAAAATAATATAAGATATACACACTAGTAAACAAGACACAAAAGAGTCATTATTGCAGATTTTTTAATTGTCTACCTGAAGAGCCAAGAGAATTCACTGGCAAACTATGAGATCTATAAGGATGTCAGCAAGGAGGTCAAATACAAGATCAAAACCAGAAATTATTAACTTTTGTGTACATTTGCAATGATCAATTAGAAAAACTTAGAAATAAATCCATTCGAAATGACAATTTGAAAATGCCTGACATGCAAGACTGTTGTGAAAAATATATATAAAACTTTACTGAAGGACATAAAGTAATTAAAGCAGAGACATAGCTTGTCCCTGGGTGGGAAGGCTCAATATTATAAAGACTTTATTTTTTACCCCAAATTATTTATAAATTTAATGAAATCCTTAATAAAATACTAAATAGAATTTGCAAGGAATTTGACATGCTGATACAGAAAATTAAAGCAAATGAATAAACATACAAGAAAGTTGAGGCAATCTTAAAAAGAAAGAACACTACTCTTGCACTACCAGATATCAAAAAAAACACTGTGAAGACACAGTAATTAAAACAGCACAATACTGGTGCAGGAATAGATGACCAGATTCACAGAACAGAACACAGACTCCAGAGACAATCCATTGAATACAAGGGAATTCAAAATATAATCAAAGTGGCATTCCAAATCATGGGAAGAAGACTAACTACTCAACAAACAGTGCTGAAATAATTTGCAAAAAGCACAAAATAAAAAATAATAAAGTCTCTTCTTCACACAAGTGACATACACATAGATTCCAGAGTAATTAAAGACCTAAACCTAAAATAACATATTAGTAGGATCAACTACATAATTTGGGGGACCCAGTACAAAACGAAATGCAAAGCTTTCAAGATGGCAACAGCTGAGATTCAAACAAAGTGATTTACCCCTCTGGACATTTCATATAACTGGAACCATAAATGTATGGCCTTTTGTAACTGGCTTCTTTCACTTAACATATAACGTTTTCAAGGTTCATCCATGTGTGGCATATATCAGTACTTCATTTTTCTTTTATTGTTAAACAATATTCTATGGTATGGATGCACCACATTTTATTTATCCATTCACCAATTAATGAATATTTGGGTTGTTTCCACTTTTTGAGTATTATTAATAATGCTGCTTTGAGCATCCTTGTATAAGTCAAAATGCGTTTTTAAAAAAACTGAACAATTCTATGTAAATGTGTGCTGGATGATTTAGAAAGTAGGATAATTCAAGTACATGTTTTTCTTTATTCATCCAAACGAGTAATCCTTAATGAACCAAATGAGCTATTTTATAAAAATAATGAACAGGAAACAATCATTGGTATCCTACTAAGCATAACTAACTTCCAAATTAACCTTCTCTTAGATGCTAAATATTAAGACATGAGTTTTTGTAACTGGAGAAATACCCTTGACCAGCAATTAACTTACTGATGAGAATTTCTGAAGAGAAAGGAATGAAAGGGCGCTCCGGACAGTGGCAGGGGTCAGGGTAGGGGGTTGTTTAAATCTTTCCAGTCACTGGAGTAACTGAACATTTTGGTGGCAAACATACTTTGCACTATGACTTGGAGTGAATTTTTACAATTATTTGGAATAATAAAATAATTGGAGATAAAACTATTGAAAAGCAGCGGATACTCTGTTTTTAAAGCACTTCCTCCCCGTGGATGCAATGAATTGCCCTTCAAAAGTACAAAGGTACCAGACAGGTGAGATGGGGCCACCCAAAGGCTTTGCTAAGCACTTTACGTTCATCACTTCACTAATCCTCACAACACTGTAATGTCAGGATTACCATCTCCATCTTCCGCCTGTCTCAGTATAAACTGTTATGCCTTCAGCCCCATTTACTGAGTGAGGTTCCAGGGACAAAGACAACAGCCCTTCTCCTAAGGAACTCGCGCCCCGATCCCACCAAGGTGCGAATTTAAGGAAATCTTTATTTACTGCTCTTCTAGAAATTTTGTTTGAGCTCCCACAGAAAATAATGATGATTGGTAAGAAAAAAATATTTAATCTTGTACTCATTCACTTATTCTTCTTATGTGGGAAAAGGAATATAAAAGAAAGGCTCTACCTGATTATCATCTGATTAAAAGGCAGAGGAAAAAAAACTATTAATCCTTTTTTTAAGAGTTACAATATAATAAGAAATTTGAAATCAAATTACTTATGACAGGACTTATAACCTGTTTTCACTCTTTGGTTAGCTGCATAGAGTACTATGGAATCAAAGGAAAAAAGCTACCCTGGGCTCCACTTATAAACCAGACAAGCAAAATGTGACACCCAAAGTTTCTGTGTTAAGTCAGCTGTCTGCAGCTCCACATTCATCATCCCATAAAAACTACAATGTAAACATGCTTACAATCTCAGACCAACCCAGAAAAGCCTATTTAATCCACAGTGTAGCTAAAATAATGTATACAGACAACATAAAAAGTGGGGAAATTACTCTGAAATCTAGGAATTAAACCAAGTGGAAAAGAATTTAAATTCATTAAAAAATAAAATTTTAGCTTTTTCTTTGCTCCTCCTCCTCAATCAAGTGCATGAAAAAAAGCAACGTTGCCTGAGCACAATGAGGAGGACCAGACACACCCTCCGCTGAGCCGCCAGAGGCCCTGGCACCCGGGAAGCTGCTGGACAGGACGGGGCTCTCTCCTCCCTGCTTCTCACCTCCCTCTACTTCACCCACCTCCCCTTCTCTTCTACCGAAACCCTGCTGATGGTCAGTCTTCAATCTCCACCGTTCTATCTCCACAGAGGCCCCTCCACCGGAAAGGTCCTGACCTACAGGTAGATGTGCTACGAAGTGGCCAGATCACTATGACTCATGGGCCACAGGACGGATTTGAGCTTTGATTCTGCATGAGCTGAGTTTAAGGAAAAAAGAGCGATGTGATGTGACTTCACACCCTCTGGCCGCTGGAATAATCCAGGCTGGAGACGAGTGCGCGTGGACCAAGGTGATAGCAGGGGAAGGTGATAAGAAGTAGTCAGATGGCGACATACTTTGAAGGGGGAGCTGATGGGATTTCCTAATGGATCGAATGGAAGGTTGGGGGCTTAGACAACAGAAATTCCTTTTCTCACAGTTCATAGAGCTGGAAGGCTGAGGCCAAGGTGCCGACAGACAGCTTCTTCCTTCTCAGGCCTCTCTCCTTGTCTTGTAGACACCATGTTCTCTCTCCCTCCGTCTGCACATGGTCTCCCCTCTGTGAGTGTCTGTGTCCTAATCTCCTCTTCTTATAAGGACACCAGTCATGCTGGATTGGAGCCCATCCCAATGACCTCATTTAACCTTAACCAGCTCTTCACAGACCCTATCTCCAAATACAGTCACAGGCTGAGGCACTGGGGCGCTTAAGACTTGAACACACCTATTTTGGGTAGACACAGTTCCTCCCACAAGGGATGTGGTGTCAGGACGACTCCAAGGTTTTTGGCCTGCCCAAGTGGAAAGGTAGAGAGTCACCTGAGCTCACCGCTGAACGACGAGGTGGGCTTCTGATGCATGGAGAAGGGCATTCGCAGTAGAAATCGCTATAAAATAGTAAAAAGGTCAACTAATGTGAATCGGGTGCTTAATACGTGTAAGACACCACGCTAAGCACTTTACAGTTCATCACTTCACTAATCCTCACAACACTGTAATGTCAGGATTACCATCTCCATTTACAAATCAGGAAGCCAAGGCTTAACAAGGTTACACAATATGCCCAAAGTCGCGCAGCCAGTAAAGCGAATTTAAGGGATTTGGATCCAAGCACTCTAGCTGCAGCAGGCATGCCCTTAACCACTGTCTGCACCTCCTCTGCCATAGAGAGCCACTAGGGAAGGCAGGAAACCATAAATATCACCATCAATGTGATCAAAACTAACCATAAGTATGACACCCAAGAGCTGATCAAGTTCAGCTTATACTCTAGAAGTAAGCATAGATTCAAACGGTGATTAAATCATTTGTCCAATTCAAGCTACCCAGAAGAGACTTTAATTAGAATATTCTTTATTTTACACTACTAAAAAAATGGAAACAACCTAAGTGTAGTTTGTTAGAAAATTCTGGAATAACCTTACAATAAAACACCATGCAACCATGAAACAATGGTGAGCTACACGGATTACATGGATAGATATCTGTGTTACATTGTTGTTGTTTTTTTTAAGCAGGGAATAAAATTACATTTTAGAATAATCTTTTAAAAATATCATAAGTATACGCAAAAATCTAGCTGAACATACACTAAAAAGGAGAGATGGTAAGAAAGTGGATAATGTTCACTTTCTTTTTTAAACTTTTCTACTCTGCCTGATTTTCTTCTATAGTAAATATGCATTGTTTGTAAAATCAGAAAAACAACAATGCTATTGCCAATCTAGAAAGATTTTTTTCAAAGCTATTTCCTTTACACTTTGCTGCTCAAACTTCCCCCAAGCCTGGGGGCTCTCAGGACCAGGCTGGCATCTGAACCTTCTGGAGTCACCTCTCTCCCGTGGCTCTGACTGCATCCAAAGCAACCCTCAGAAGCGACTTGTCAATGGGAGCGTTTGACAGCTGGCACAGGGGATAACTGTACTGACAGTTTATAACTCATTTAGACCCAGAGAATCAACTTTTCCCAAATGAAGTGTCTGACCTCAACAAGTGCAAGCATATTACTCAGCCGGTATTTTTTTAATAATATCAAATCTGTCAAGATTGTCATTTATGTCAAAGTCATTTGAGGATTATAAAATAAAACAGCAATAATAATGTTTAAAAGCAGGAGGCAGACAAGGGCATGAAAGAGAGAGCAGGGGAAATGCTTAGGGGCGAGGCAACCCAAAAGTGGTTGCAGCATCGTGCTTAATACTCATTAGTTCACGCTTGCTGGACACAGCACATTCTTATTGAGCTCATCTTTCTTTGCACGCACCAGGCTGTGCCCTACGAAGATAAAGGTAAAGAAGGCACAGCCCCTTAAGGACCACTGTCATTTTTAATACGTGGCCTGTGACGCTATCACAAACTCCGTTCCCTTTATTAAGTGGAGGCGCCCCAATGACCTGGATAATATCTGTCATCTGATAACATCGCTCTTTTACAAGTTTTGTCAGTTGTTGTTTCTTTTTTTTTTTTTTTTTTAGATTCCATGTATACGTGTGTTAGCATACTGTATTTGTTTTTCTCTTTCTGACTTACTTCACTCTGTATGACGGACTCTAGGTCCATCCACCTCACTACAAGTAACTCAATTTCGTTTCTTTTTATGGCTGAGGAATATTCAATTGTTGTTTCTTTTATTCTTTGCTTTTGAGGAGGTGGAAGGGAGGAATGGGGTAACATGAGGAAGAAAAAGGCACAGGAAGAAGACAGGTGGTGAAAATATGAGAGGAAGCGATAAGAACGCTGCAAATGAACACTGGATTTGGAAGACAAGGTGCCTGAAAAAGAGGACAGCACAACCGGGCAGAGTGGAAAGGTGGCGTGTGTTACAGAGCCATGTCCGGCCCTGCCAGGACGAGGAAGGCAACCAAGGAACGCAGGGACAGAAGCGTGGGGACACGGGGTTGGGGGGGGGCCTGGGAGGGAAGGATGCACCCCTCCTCCCCAGGGCGCGCTTCCTGGCTGGCGGCAGGAAAACGTACAGGAAAGACTGTGGAACCTTCCACCTGGCCGCCCTTTCCTCCTCTGCCACCCTGGCTGCAAGGAAGCCCTTCCAGAGTCTCAGAGGGCAGGAGCCCTGCTTCTCTAAAGAGATGAAAGAGCTGCTTTTCCCCTGCATCGTCACAGTGTCTGCTCACACGCATGGGGACAGGAGACCGAGGCATCTCCCCTGCAGACTCTCACGTGAGGATTCCGACACAGGACTCGATGGTCCACGGGACGAGGGGCCCAGAGTCAGCAGCTCACTTAGACTCAGAAAAGCAGCTTTTCACACAACCATTTATTTCATCCTAGGGATCCACGTGTTCCCCTATTCCCCTCACCTTTGCTCCTCTGAGAATCAGCAGATTCCATTTAACACGCTTTTTATTTGACTACATACTTTGCTAAACATTAGGGCTAAAAAGTTAAGAACAGGCCTTGCTCTTAAGGGATTCACAATCCATGGGGAAACACATCCAGAATTTCAGCCGCGCGTGACGAATCTGTTTTTCAAACTTTTTGTTGTGACCCTGAACAAAACCTACAGCTTATATACAGCAACCCTTCGTGTACTGACACACAAACGTGTGAAATAGCATTTTCTCTTCTAGCCCTTTCTGCTCTGTTTTATTTAATTTTTTAAAATGGGGTCACAATTATAGCCTGAGAAATAGACAGGGTGCAGTGGGAGGACAGGGGAGGGGCCCTTAGCCCAGCCAGGATTCAGAGAAGGCCGCACGGAGAGGAAGTCTGGGCCGGGGATGGTCAAAGTGAGTTAATCCAAGAAAGGAGGACAGACCTCCAGGCAGAGCAGACACCGTGAACCTGTGAGGCAAACAAAGTGCACCTACTGGCCCCGGACGTCACCAGACAGGTACCGTGACGCAGGGAAGAATGGTGACCGCGGTGCTGAGTGCACGGGGGCCAGGAGAAGGGGGTCTTGAGTGTCACGGTGCGGGGCTGTTAGCTTGTGCTGTGGGACCAGGGCTTGGCTGAAGGGTTTTTAACAGGGAATAATCTGAGTTGCCTTTTCCAGAAATCACTCTGCCTGCGTGACAACTAAATTTAAGGAAGGCAAAAACGGAAGGAGAAAGAAATGAAGAAGCTCATGCAACAGTGGAATTGAGCAGCGATGGGGTTTTTCACATGCTCTGAGCGAAGGGGGTGCAAGGCATGCCGGTGACAGTGTCAGCGGGCAACAGAGATAAACGTGGGAGTCCTGAGCACACAGAGGGGGCGGAGGGGGCGCGTGACAACCACGGGCTCGGACAGCAAAGCGGTGAGAAGACTGAGCCCCGGGGAAGCCGCCTCCGCTTAGCGCTGGGAAAAGGCCGAGGAGGCCACGAAGGAGACCGAAAGCTGCAGGCAGGCCAGAGCAAACCTACAGAGGACAAACGTGGAGCCCAAGGGCCTGCGGCATCGCAACAGCCGCGGGTCTGGTAGCAGCAGCTGCGACGGCAGCTCCCCCGTCCCCAGCACTTCCTGCGGGCGGGCACCAGGCCTGCACACTGTATCACGTACATTACACACTTTATCACATTGATCTTTATAACGAAAGGGATTAGCATCCCATTTTATAACGTAAGGCTCGGAGAGGTTAAGTAACTTGTCTGATATCACTCGATTCACCTGTAGCAGGGTCAGGATTCAAACCTCACGCTGAGGCCTATCTTAAAAGGACTGAACCTGACAGCACGGAACTTAGTCGCGGCCTCTGGGAAAGCAAACACGAGATGACACAGCTGTGGGGGAAACGGGAGGAGAGACGGTGAAAAAGAGAGAACAGACGTCTGTTGCAATAAAAGTGACGAGGAGGGAACCCAAACACAGGATGCCGCCCCTGAAAAGAGGGCTGGTTTAGGGTGTGAGCAAGGCGGGCAGGTTCGCGGGCTGCAAGGACAGCCGGGCCAGAGAAGGAAGATGAGGCAGGGGCCCGAGGGACAACGGGGACGGGAGGTGGTGGCCCTGGACGAGGGACGCTCTCCCACATGTGCCCCCTGAGGCCGGAGGTGGGAGGGGCGCCGCCTGGGTCCCCTGCACAGGAAAGTCATCCAGACGGTCCCTGTCTCCCTGTCATTTACTGAGTCCCTTCTCATCCTCTACGGGTTCCCTCAAACTCCACTCATTTGGGGTTTTGAACGCCACTGTCTCAAATACGGAATGTTTTGGTTGAATAGCATGAATCTTTTTCTTTAGAGGGAAGGCCTCAGGTATCGTCCACCGCCCGCAGGCTCGGGTATCTCATCTGCTCCCCGTCTGCAGGACAGGAACAGTTGCTCGGTTGGTTTCTTCTCCCTCTATAACGTCTGGGAGCAAACATTTTCCTGAGGTTTTCTAAAATATGTCACTTTGCAGGGAAACAGATGGAGTGAAAATAATGAAAACATCGCCCCTCAATGTAAACTGTCCCCGATAGTCTGTGTAATGTAAATAGAATGAAACCCTGGACTTCTGTACATTCAGAGGCACTGCAATTCTACCATCATTTTTGTCCCACTGAGGCCTAATCCATCTTTATTGATTTTATTCTAGAAATAACTACCTTTTGATTGCTTCACCCAATTTTAACAATCCGTGGGCACTTATCTGATAGTTTTCTCATGTATTTACAGGTTTATGGTTTGAATTGTTTACTGGTGTGTGCCCAGCACAACAGACACTCACAAATATCTGTGGGATAAGAGGATGCCCTCTTTGAACACAGCCCCCCTGGAGACCACCTCTTTGGAGGCCATACAATACAATCAAGGAATCCGGCAAAGCTAAGTACTAAATGCTGAGCTCAAGCCTGGGACCTGAGCCCCAATAAATTCAACCAACAGACTTTTCTAAAATAAGCATTTAAAAATAAAAATCCACAGGCTGAAGATTTACATTTGTTTCTAAATCAATAGATTAGAAACTCTGGAAGACTAAACACTAGTAGTTTGAATCTATCGGAACGCCAACAGCTATTAGACTATTGCCCTAAAAGAAGACATGACCAGAAAGAGTGTGTGATTACCCTTCACCCTAGGTGCTGCCTACAGAGAGAATTGTATTTCCACCATTTGCACAAACACGTATGGGTCTTGGTTGATTTTCAGGAAGCCGAAACATAAAGCATGGATTGACTGTGTTCCTGAAATGTCTATATTTAGAGAGAGACAGGGTCAGATGATTCAAACAAACTATACAGCTAGCTGCTTACAAGTTTTTCAAATTGAATAAGTTAGAGACAGGGCTAATATCACCCCTCAAACACTTGTACACATTGTCCTCACCTTTCTGGATTCTTCAGCTCTAATCTTTAGAGTGACAGTGTTAGCTGTCTCTCTTTGTTTCATGCACAAGTATAAAAGCAGTAAACTGAATGTAAATCGTCAACATAGAAAACTCGTGCCTGGGGGAGGCATTAACAGAAGGAGAAGAGGTCCAGGGAGAAGGGGTCTAAAGGCAACTCCTGTTCCCCGCGTTTCCAAGCAGGCATCCAGCTATGACGGATCCTGGTGTCAGTCTCATTAAATGCTTCTAAATGCTACCTTTGCACTATATGTGCAACAAAAAGTGGGTTCCTATTTCCTGGTTCCATATAGAAATGTACTCTGACAAGGGCCAGTCATAATCTGCTGAGAAAAAAACTGTGAATATGCTCTCTTCCAAAGTGGACTGCCGTCTCTGAGGCTGTGGCTTTTCCCTCCTACAGGTCAGGCAACTCCTACGGTAGACAGAACATTAAGTCTGGACAGAGAGACACTGAGGATGGCTAGGTTTCCTGTATTTCTTTCCAAATGCTTTCTCGGTTTCTATAACGCCTCTTCCTCCCTCTATTAGCAATCGTCATTGAAGTGATCATTGAAAGCTGACTATAATTCTAACTTCTAATTATTACTTTATAGTCCTTTAAAACGCATTAAAGGGCATTTTATACAGTGCAGAAATAGTTCATCTAATTATCCAAAAGCTTTATAAAATCATCAAAACTTTGTTAAAAAACAGATCCAAACATGATTAATTGCTTGTCCAGTATAAGCAAAGCAATGTTTTTGGCAAGAGATTTGTAATTCACTCCAATTAAGTAATTAATAAAAACACTTTTAGCAATGAGTTAATACATTGCATTATATAGGCAGTTATGCTTGAAAGTAGTACTAAAAATGATGTAAGCCAAGTAAATTTTAATGAGAAACATCAAATTGCACATCAATTGCCACCTTTCAGACCAATTTTTCATACAGTAATTATTGCATTATTAAGAAAAACCCAATATAAAACCATAACCTGTTATCCAGACTTAATGCACTGGATAACACTCTCTTTTAGAGACTGAGTCTGTGACATGGTTCTTTTGTCTTTTGTTTGATCTGTACTGTCAGTGTTAATTTAAAAAGGAAGCATCTTTAAAAATCAGCAACAGTGAGAGGGAAATTGAACCATACGTGAGGAAAACACAGGCCACTAAATCCTGGCCGAGTGTATAACCTGCAGTCATTAAAACGCGTAGTCAAGTGCAGTCATTAAAACACATAGTCAAGTGAGGGTTTTGTTACAGGCTTTGGCTGACTTTCCAGATTTTCCCCAGCAGGTGGGTGTTTCATCTGAGTAGGTCAACCATCCACAGAAGGCCACAACCTGCAAATCCTGCACAGCCTAGAAGGGCAGGTGGATATTTTAGGAAAGAAGCATCCTGATTTCCTGATCTTTGGTTTATGCCATTAGCACAGCAAATAACTAAATTTAACAACCATAAGTGATTCACCTCAGAAGTACCATATGATCCCTGCCTTCTGCTGGAGTGACTGAGACCCACATCAGACTAGTCTCTCTAGAAAACAACCTCCCAGAGTCTCCAGCCAACCCTCAGGTCTCAGCTCACTGGTTTCACTTGCAATATGACAAATTCAGGTAGTGACTTTCAGTGCTGTGAAATGTAATTGTATTTCCACTGACGTTTATGTAAAGGTGCCTTCCAGGAGCCTGTTACTGCCCTGAAGATAACCATCTGACCTGAAAGTAGACCATGGAAAAGTCAAACCTAAATCCCGATCTGACCACGCTCAACTTCTCACACAGTGACTAGATGCCCCCAAGGGGACATTTCACACGGTCTGGGGTGACATTTTTTAATTGTCATGGCTGGGGAGGGGTGGGGGGCTACTGGCATCTTGTGAGGAGAGACCAGGGATGTTGCTAAAAATCCTGTAATACAATGAATGGCCAGCCCCTCACAACAAAGAATTATCCAGCCCAAACTCAGTCAAGGACGCTGAGTCTGGAAACCCTGAACTGTGAAGATAAGATGAAGGGTTCCACCTACACCTGGACGACACAGAAGCCCGTGCCTAATAAACAAAACGACGCCTCCCACCCCTCAGTCTTCTCGCTGTCTCTGATACGCCAAGGGTAGACAGTTACAGCCTTGATCTGTGAAAAAAATATTGCTTAGCCTGCTGAAATAAATGTATTACAAACTCATATATCCATTTTCGTAGTTAATATTCACAGCCTTAAAAGAAAAAAAAAAAAAAAAGACTAAATGCCCCCCCAAAAAAATCTCCCCAGAGAGACAATCTTTCGTTCTTTTAGAAATGCAATTACAGTTACATTTTCCTTAAATTCATGTGAAATGATAAACACTTAACATAGTCTGTTTGCTTGCTTGCTTTTCTGTCTTTTTTTTTTTAAAGAAGTTGGCAGAAACACAGAGAACAGACAAACCACAGAGTTTATCAAACAGATACACATGGCACTCTGGGTGGCCTGAAAGTCACGGAACCCCACCTCAGGCTCTTACAAAGAGCATTGACTGAGAAGCCAGGCTTCACGGGGAGGCAGGGGCACAGGCTGATGTGGACAACACAGCCCCAAGCCAAGCACGTATAAACAAACAGTCCTGTCACCAGACTCATCCCGAAATTTCTACCTAAACAGCCAGACCAGGACAGTGTTTTCTCTTAGGAAAAACCAATCAAGCTCCAGAATTCAAAAATAAAATAAATAAAAAAATATTAAGACTTCCATCAGGCCCCTAAATTATTTCTAAAAGTTCAGGAAACGTTTATCTTGCTGCCAAGATGATACATGTCAGGGGCTGCGGCATTTTATTTCCTAAGATACCCGGAGTCCTGCTGAGGCTCTGCTTTAGTAACCGCGGATCAGCACTCCACAATCTTTGGTCCTGTTCTGATTTCCTCTGCCGTAGGCAAGAGAAGGGGCTGTCTCGAGTGTCCTGCGTGGAAAGGAACCTATGAACGTGTAAAGATTAGAGCCGCCGTCCACCTGAAAAGTCATTTCGATGTTTCAATTAATGTTTCAAAGAGGAAGGAAATTTGAGCTTTCAGTGAAATACAGGCTGCAACCACACAAACCATGAGCAATATTTTATGACCTGAACTTTCCCATACACTCCTGATTTCAAACATTCTATTCTTTTAACCGTGTATATAACATCAAATGTCTTAGAAATGTAAATAGCTCTACATCTGATCTCTGAGACTGCCCCCCACACACAAATTGCATAAAAATTCTTTTAGGCTAGATGTGTGTCCTGATTTTTGGTTTCAGGAAAAAAAATTTTTTTTTTTTTTTTTACTTTTCTTTTTAACTGTTAGGAACTAAAAAGGTAGATTGCTACAACACATCTTACACCAGAAAAATCCTGATTAATTAAAGATTTGAAGGTAAAAAATGAAAATAAATGTGAATATTTATACAAATTCCAATACTTATATAACCCAGGGTTGAGGAAGCACTCTCTCAACACTAAACTACAGACAGAAAGCACAGGAATTCCCTGGCAGTCCAGTGGTTAGGACTCCAGCTTTCATTGCCAGGGCCCGGATTCAATCCCTGGTCGGGGATTTAAGACCCTGCAAGCTGTACAGCACAGCCAAAAAAAAAAGAAGAAAAAAAAAAAGACAAAGCATGAACAAAACATTTTATTACATTTTAGAAAAATTTTCCATATCAACAAAACAATATAAACAAAAGTAAGCACAATAACAAACTAGGGAAATACTGCACCAAATACAAAAGACAAGGTGTTAAGCAACTAAATATTTATAGAGCCCTTAGAAATCAAAAAGACAAGGATAAATGGCTGAAGAGAAAAATAAGCAAAGATTATTTTTTGCATAAGCAAATACGCAATCGGTGGAAAAATAAACGTGAAAAAACTTCAATCTCTCCAGCACTCACAGAAACACAAATTAAAACAAAGAGAAGATATGTACTTTCTGCCTAGTAAATGGGTGTCAGCTCAGAGCGATGTTAACATGCACTGGGGCTGAGGCTACGGGGAGCCAGCGGCCTCCTCACGGCTCACGGGCCTGTAAGCAAGTGAAGCTTTTATAGAGGCAATTTGATTTTAAAATGTTGTTTCCTTTGACTCAGCCATTCTACTTCCAGGGTTTATCCAAAAGAAACAACGTGAGACGTCCGTAAAGATGCATGTATTAAATGCGCTGCTTACCGTTTTAAGGGAACAACTGGGGCTGCATGCATCTGCCTCCACACCCGCCGACCCCACTGTCTAAAGGGCCCCCCACGCCCGCCTCTGCCCACCTGCACCCTCGTTACGTCGTTCAGGCCCCATCACCCTTCACTCAGGTGATCGCAGCCGCTTCCTCAACAGCATCTGCCCCTTTCCAGGTCGTTCTCCCTCCACCTGGCCATCAGGATGAGATTTTAAAAACACAGACCGGGGAACTTCATACCCCTGGCAAGAGCCTTCCAGGGCCTTCCATAGCCTGAAATGCAAACTCCTCAGCCCCTGTAGAGCGCTGCGGCTCTCCTGACCCCTGGTCACGGCGCCAGCCTCCTACCCCCACCCCCAGGACACGCTCTGCAGGTCGTGCAATGGGCCAAGCTGGTCTCCACGCACGCTGCCGTGCCCTCTCCTGAACACGGGTCCCCCCCGTCGCTCCAGCCCTTAGCTGAGCCGTCCCCGTCCAGAGCATCCTCAGGGCGCAGGGCGGCGGGCACTGCCTCCGGGGACCCTCTCCCCGTCCTGTGTTTGAGCAGGTGTTCTCCTCCGTGCTCACTGCCACGTGCCTTGCAATTGTCCAGTCATAGCACTGACTGCGCTGGGTGGGAATTAGAGGTTTAACTGTGGGTTGCTTGGTTTGCAGGCAGCTCGGGTCACCTCTGTCACTGCTCGGCCCTCTCAGAGGACACAGATGTCTCTGCGTGCCCACCAGCTCCCTCCCTCATTCACAACCTGAGACCACGCGACCCTGGGCACAGGGGCTGGCGCTGCACATCCTACAGACCGCTTGTGTGGTTCTTGGGTCCTTATTAAAGGAGAGATCCTTTAAGCCCTATCAACTGTGATTTGTGTTGTTCTGGAAACAGAGATCCCACATAGTTCCTGCTCTTCTTTTTTCTAGGATAAGCTGTTCATCATCTCAAGAGAGCACATTATAACATGACAGCTTTCACAAACCAAGGAGAGAATTTTAAAAATAGATCCTTCCTTCTAGCACCTTTGGTGATAGTCAAAGAGGAAAAGCAACCTAATGTCCCTCACGAGGAAACTGATTAAATAAAGTATCCGTCAACACAGCGGAGGACGGTACCGCCACGAGAGGGAGAAAGTCTTTACATGCACATTCACTCGGAAACGTCGGGAAATAGTATAAAGTGGAAAAAAGCAAAGCGATGAACAATAATGTAACAGTCTTCTACGTGTCTAAAAAGGGCAGGCACGTGCATATGTGTGCCGGCTCATGCACCGAATATCCCTGGGAGAACCCACCTGTGGGGAGGAAAACTGGGTGTCTGTCAGGGGCCAGGATGGGGAGACAGACTTCACTCTGTATAAATCTCTCACTGTTCAGCCTCGTTAGTCTACTATGCATTTCAACGACAGCTTACTCTGGATTTTTACTTAACTAAGCAGGTATGAATGTCTGACAAAACTCTTTATATGAGAAGCACAAAGGCTAATTTTAACACCCCCTTTTCCCCCCAAAAACCCCCTTACAACTCCCAGTGCCCTTGAACAAGGCTGCCAGGTGGCAGCAGTGGCACAGCTTCCTTGCCAGGTCATCTAGGGGAGTGTCAGGAGCCGGCTGGTGCCTTCGTTCCTCTGTCTGCTCCGCCCCTCTTTCTCAGTGCTCACCCTAGACTGTCCTGAGGAGCAGATGCTGCAAAACACCCCACTGTCTAACAGCGGCAAAGGCACCCATCTCACCAGAGGCCTGTGACGCCAGGATGCTTTCCCCCAGTAAGTGGTGCTGAAATCAGCCTTGAAGGAAAAGCAACACTCTGCAATTGTCAGCCAAACAGCACACCCTACAAATTCTGCTTTTGGGGCCCATATTACTACAAAGAAAGTGAATGGGTAAACTAAAGAAAACATGAATGGAGAGACTAAAGAAAACAAGAAAAGGAAGAAAAAAAGAGCTTTTCCTTTTCCTTTCCCTTGGTACAGCCAACACGGCAGGACAACAGGGTAGGCTGATTTCCTCTTGACTACTATCGGGTTACAGATCCTGTCTATAACTAATAAGTTGTAGCTCATACCTCAGATATGTTTTTCCTACATCTTAAAGACGTGTGCAAGGGAGAAATACGCTCTGGATCTCCTGTGTAAATCCCAGTGCCAACCAGGTACCATGCTCTCTCCATGTGACCAGCATATGGCTATGGAGAGAAGGCCCTTTCCCAATGGAGGATTGCAATGGAGAGAAAATTCAGCAGAAACTCCAAACAAAATAACGATAACCGTGAACCATCTTACTTCTTGTCTTCACACCAATACAAAAATAAATACCTCTAAAACAAAACTGCTAAATTTAATTACCAAGTTTTAAAAAAAGACTCCATTAATTCAATATTATCCAAACATGGGAGGGAAATGAGGAGTATTACGAAAATTCTTAAATGAGAAGGAAAAATTCAGTCCAGTTGTCTTATGACACCATCAGTGGAAATGATATTCATTAGTTGTTGTTACCAAAAAGAGGATGTTACGAACCTCACATAAAGACAGATTTTGAAAACTTAGTCCTTGAGACATCACATATGCGTACGGCTGACACTATGTAAACTAACTAGTACGATGACTGTCAAATTCAGGTCTAACAAATATATATAAATTCAAATCAAACTAAAAATTGAGTGAGAGCTTATTCTATGTCAGAACTTACTCTGTCTCACCTCACAGAAGATGCTCTCATATCCAATAACTCATTGAATCCTTGGCATAACTTTGGGGGGGTAGGTATTTTTTTTAATATTTTAATTTTATTGGAGTATCGTTGATTTACAATGTTGTTAGTTTCAGGTGTACAGCAAAGTGATTCAGTTATACGCATACATGTATTCATTCTTTTTTAGATTCTTTTCTCATATAGGTTATCACAGAATATTGAGTAGAGTTCCCTGTGCTGTACAGTATGTCCTTGTTGGTTATCTATCTCATATATAATAGTGTGTATATGTTGAGCCCAAGCTCCTGATGTATCCCTCCCCTTCATGTTTCCCCCTTGGTAAACATAAAGTTTGTTTTTGATATCTGTAAGTCTGTCTCTGTTTTGTAAATAAGTTCGTTTGTATCTTTTTAAAATTAGATTCCACATATGACTGATATCATATGATACTTGTCTTTGTCTGACTTACTTTACTTAGTATGATAATCTCTAGGTCCATCCATGTTGCTGCAAATGGCATTATTTCATTCTTTTTTATGACTGAGTAATAGTCCATTGTATTATATATGTACCACACCTTCTTTATCCATTCCTTTGTTGATGGACATTTAGGTTGCTTCCATGTCTTAGCTATTGTAAACAGCGTTGCAATGAACATTGGGGTGTATGTATCCTTTCGGATTATGGTTTTCTCCGGATATATATGCCCAGGAGTGGGATTGCTGGATTATATGGTAATTCTTTTTTTTTTTTAAAGATTTCTTTATTATTTATTTATTTTATTTTATTTATTTTTGGCTGCGTCATGTCTTAATTGCGGCAGGCGGTCTTCTCTCTAGTTGTAACTTGCGGGTTTTCTCTCTCTAGTTGTGGTGCGCGGGCTCCAGGGTGCATGGACTCTGTAGTTGTGGCACGCGAGTTCCAGAGCGCGTGGGCTCTGTGGTTTGTGGCACGCAGGTCTCTCTAGTTGAGGTGCGCAAGCTCAGTAGTTGCAGCACATGGGCTTTGTTGCCCCGCGGCATGTGGGATCTTAGTTCCCTGACCAGGGATCGAACCCGCGTCCCCTGCATTGGAAGGCAGATTCTTTACCACTGGACCACCAGGGAAGTCCTGTGGATCATATGGTAGTTCTATTTTAAGTTTTTTAAGGAACCTCCACACTGTTCTCCATAGTGGTTGTACCAATTTACATTCCCACCAATGTCAGGTAGATATTATTATTCTCATTTTGCAGAGGAGAAAACTGAACCTAAAAGACACTGTAGCCTTGCCTGGGTCACTCAGGTACTAAGTGTCAACAACAGGACTGGAACCTGAGCCCTCAAGTTCTGAGACCAATGACTTTCCTTTATAAATACTATTCGTGAGGTTTTCTTTTCTGTTCCTTACTGTCAACAATGTCAATGTTAATTAAAATGCCTTTTGACAGAACACTGATATCTCGACCAGGTTATTCTATTTGCCCATATAGAACGTCTGCATTTAAACTGTTTTTATAGCGATGGAACTTTTCTTTGGTTTTATCTAAGTAAGAGAAGCAAATGGGGAGAAAAGAGAGAAAAAAAAAAAGACTAAAAAGAGATCAAACAAGAAATAATAAGCATCATTTAGGGGTTCCTTTTCTATTCCATATATCTTTTTCTAAATTCAAGTCAATTAAACTTAGCCACTCGTTTTTGTGCCGACGTGTGCCAGACACCGATAGAAGCACCAAAAGGGTCCCTACGCTCAAAAATCTCATAATCTAGCAGAAGAGCCAGACCTGCAAATAAAAAATGACTAAATAATTTCATGAGTATTAGAGTAAAAAAATTACATGGCAATCCAGAGGAAGAAGGGAATTAATGCATCTTCTGGGAAGGGGGTTGTGGCGGGAGGGTTCTGCTGAGGTGGTAGCATCTGGCAGAGGAATGGGAACCGGCCGAGAAGAAGAGAATTCCAAGCAGAAGCATTAATGGAAAGATATGGGCCCTACCCTACCACCTGCACTGATAGAGAAAAAAGTACAGAGAGTCATCTCAGAGCATGGGGTGATCAAATGTACACAGGAGGTAAGCAAAAAAGGAGACAAAGGTGGCTCCAAGGTTTCTTGCTTGGGTCATAAAAAAGAAAAAAAAAGCCATTAGGAATGCCATAGGAACTATTGCAGGAGAAGCAGACATAAGGAGAAAATCATGAATAGTCTCTGGGACACGGTGAACTCCAGATGCTGTAAGAGATTCCATGAGGCTTAAGAAAATAAGCCACTCCAGTTTAGAGGAGTGACGGGGTTCACAGATCTGAGGATAGTCCCTCAGGGAGTTTACAGAAGTATCGCTTGTTTACCATTCTTGGTTCAATTTCTTAGAAATGAACAGAGGGCTGAAGAAGCCTGCATCAGAAGAAAAAACACTGACTTGTGGTGAAAGCCCTGGAGTTTCAGAAAACAGTACACCACGGCTCTCTTATTTATAGCAGTTCTGATCAAAGCAGAGAGAGATGATCAGCAAAGGTCCTACTCATACACTTGTGGGACTATAGATCTACATAGACAGAATAAATCACAATTAGGAGACTTTCAAACACAGCTGTTCCCAGTGCCGGCTCTTCCTGCAGCAAGGGGAGGACCGCCGCCTGCTCTCAGCCGCAAGCACCAAAGCCCACGGAGCGCTCCCGCAGACTTGGGTGTTCTAGCTACTCGGGAAATCCTGCCTGTCTTCAAAATGAGAAAAACAAGAGTAGGAACCCATGAGGTTACTTCCTCAAGTTAAATGGAGAAATCATCAAAAGCATCCTCTAACCCACATTCCTTTTTAGACTAAAAGAAAAGGCAACAAACTAGGGGTGTTTACCTCTGAAGAGCCTGTTCTAGGTCCTGGGAGAGAAGACACACCAGGCGCATTCTGGCTGGGAGAACACAATCTGAACTAAGGGTCACGTGACTCTTCCGCATCCTTGGGCGAATGACCTCCTAGGATACATCTCCATCTGTAAAGGGAGGCCTCCTAAGAGCTCACCTGGAGGGTCTGGGAGAAGCTTGGACAGACAGCCCAGGTCACCTGTAGGCACCACACAGACGTACAGCAGCCATCCCCTCGCTCCTTCTGGGGTTAAGCAGGAAGCAGCCCCCTTCCGCTCAAGAAGCCCCCATGTCAGGAAGGAGAGTGCATTCTCCTCCCTTTAAGTTTCGGGACGACTGGGCTTCCCCACTCCCCCAAGATTCGGGGATGGTGGGGATTCCACCTGCCCAGGACAGGAGACTGGGAAGGAGGAAGGGTCCACGTTCCCTGGTCAGAAAAACACATCAAAGGCCACCAGAGCAGGAGGAAATGCTGGCAGTCGTATCTGTGCAATGAGGAACCAGAAGGAAAGAGCCGATGGCTGCAGTTCAATAGGGTGAGATTTGGGAGGCTCTTTTCTAAAGTTAAGCAAGACTACAAAGTGAGTCTGCACCCGCGTGTCTGATGACTTTATCAAGCTGCTCTGTGTCCCGCCTTTCTTCTCAGGAGCCTTTTCTGGATTTGGAAATGTTATCTTTATGGTGCAGTACACCATGATTTTCAGGAACCTACACATCTCATCCCAGATCTATCTAGACACCCCGAGGTGAGTCCTGACAAAGGGCAGGTCTCCCCTGGTCCCATTCCCATCCCCCTGGCTCTCCTAACCCTAACCCTCAGCATTTAAATGTGCTCAAGCCTCTCCACCCGTCCTCAAAAATCCAGCTCCCCAAACCATTCACCACTAATCCTGAGAAATTTTCTGAACTCCAGCCCCTATTTTTTCACCCCCTACTCACCCCTCAACCTGTCACTCATTGAAATGGATGTTTACCAAGGCCACCCACAACCTCCACGATACTGGATGCAAGAGGGGTTTCTGAGTCCTGTCTTATTTGATAATCACAACGATGGCATCACCGGTCTACTGAGCACTTCTTATATGCCACCTACGACCCTCCACACCGTGCGGACTTCATCTCATCTTCACTACAAGTCGATGAAGGAGGTTTTACAGGCTGCCTGTCTCTGTGTTTTCTCCTCCCTCCTTTGGTCTCCATTTGGGGCTGCTCTTGGCTGGGGCCCCTTAAACACTGATGTCCCCCAGGCTCTATACTGGGTTCTTCATCCCTGGGGTGCTCTCATCCAGTTCCTGGCCTCAATTATTATGCACAGAAATCACAACCTGTCCCTCTGGCCAGGCTACTCACTGGTCTCTCCAACTGGTCCACTGTCACCCTCACAGACGTCTCAGGGCTAATGCGTCCACGGGGACCTCAGCTCCTCCCCTCTACCTGAATTAGGTCCTTCCTGTGCTCTCCCGGCATCTGCACTGCCTCCTTCCTCGCCCTGACCACCCCACGCCGTAGTTGCCAGATCTCTGCCTATCCTGAGAACTATCGCTATTGTGCCTAGCACCGGGCTAGCGTGCAGTAAGTGCTCACTCGGTGGTTATGAAATTAATTAACACGGAGCCACAGAGCCTTTGGCCAGGCAGGTAACCTCCCTTGACCTCAGAGTCCTCACCTGGAAAATGACAGCAATGAATCAGGGGCACAGAAGGGTGTTACGTTACATCCTGCAAGCTGCCCTTCCAAAAGGGTCCGTAGTCGAATAAGCTGAGACATTCTGCATGTCCCCCTCTCGCCATTAGAGAGCACAGTGAGAGCTCTGACAATCTTCTGTTGTTGTTTAAATAAGGGTCTCCCAAACTCATTTGACCACAGAATCTTCTTTTCCTGGAGTGTCTCAGACCCTCCGGAGTGAGTAGTGTACACGCTTTGGCAAATACTAGACCAGTGATTCTCAATGGGGAGCAATTTTGCCCCCAGAGGACACTTGGCAAAGTCTGGAGACATTTTTAGTTGTCACAAAGGGGCGGGGGGCAGGGGAGAGGTGCTCCTGACATCTAGTGGTTAGAGACCAGGGATGCTGTTCAACACCCTGCAATGCACAGGACACAAAGAATTATCAGCCCCAAATGTTTATGGTGCCCGGGCTGAGAAATCCTGAGCTGGACTGATCTTTATTATCCGGGTCCCTTCCAGCTCTAAAACTGCTGATGCTACTGAACCACAGAAACATACGAAGACGCTTCACATGGAGATAATGGGACATCCCGTTTAGAACAGAGCCTGGGCAAAGATGCATTCCTTTTAAACTGACAAATAGGGCTTGATCAAAATGTTCACCAACCATTCCTGGCCATTTTCATTTATGTCTTCAACTGTTTATTTCACATGTGTATTTTCAATTTGTGCATTTTGTCAATATTTTATTTGCACTATGCTAGTAGCATTACGTGATGGGGCAATAACTGGAAAAATCACTTTGGTTACTTACTATAACAAGTAAAGCAAAATTAAAGAGAAATGTGACAGCTGACAACCTATTGTGCAATCAAATGTCTTGTAAACATTCTGTGAAGGATCTACCCTGTTCTGTCTTAAAGAATAACTTAAGTAGTGCAAAAAGGAATGATGACTTTAATATGTCATTTTAGCTAAAAAAAAATTTCTCTGCGTCTAAATTTAATTTGCTTCAGGAAAGAAGGAAAAGAAAAAACAAATTGCTTTAATTTTATATACATCGAAGGATAAAATGAATAACTACCAAAGAGCAATTTCAAATGGATTTTTTTCAGCTGCCCCCTCCATTTTTCCCTCACCTTAAAAAGTTTCTGAGTATAAATTATTTTGTTTGCTAGAATGAAAATCTGATCACGATAGTAAAGCAAGATTCATCCCCAAGTAGCTTCAGAGAGTATTTTAAAATATTATTAATTTACTCTTCCAAAGAAAATCTTTGCAGTTAAATAATCATATAATAGTAATAATAAGTTTTACAATGATTAACACTTATTGAGCACTTGGGAAGTGCCAGGCAAGTGCTTTTCACACATGATCTCATTCTCATAATTACAGGAACACCTAGAAATAGATACTATTATCAACCCCATTTTACAGAAGGGGGAAGCTGAGGTTCAAGAAAGGGAATTATTCCCCAAAGTGACATTTGCTAGGAACCTAACAAAACAGCCAGTCCTCACATGTGTCTGATTCTAGAGTATTTGATTTTATGAATAATAGGCCTTGTTTTGTCTGTTTGTGAGCAATTCAAAGCTACGTAAGCAGAAATGTCAGCTATCATGAAGAATCAGCAAAAGACTTAATTCTGATGGGCATGGCAGTAACATTTAGACATCCTAAATGAAGAGAGTCATCGAAAGAAAATAATTTAAACTGTTTTCATGCAGACACTCTCCCTGTAAATTGTTAGCATTTGAAACATTTAGTTCATAGAAATGACAGCAAATATGGCCAATTTTTTTGTTTTGTGAACTGGAAACAGTCACCTGGAAAGCAGACAGGATTGCTTTAGAAAACATCTGGTGGTTCCTCAAAAAAATTAAACATAGATTTACCATCTGACCCATCAATTCCACAACTAGGTATACAGCCAAAGAGAAATGGAAACAACTGTCCACACAAAAAACTGCACACAAGTTTTCATAGCAGCATTATTCATAATAGCCAAAAGGTGAAAAGAACCCACATGTCCATCAACTAATAAGTGGACAAAGCATGGTAGATCCATACAATGGAATATTATTCAGCCATAAAAAATAACGAAGTACTAATACTACACGCTATAACATGGAAGAACTTTGAAAACATTCTGCTTAAGTAAAAAAAAGCCAGTGGCAAAAGACCATGTATTGTATGATTCCATTTATATGAATGGTCCAGAACAGGCAAATTCAAAGAGATAGAAAGTAAATCAGTGGTTGCCAGGGCTAGTAGTGGCTGCCAGGGCTAGTAGCGGCTGCCGATGGGCAAGGTGTTTCTTTCTGGGGAGATGAAAATGTTTTGGAATTAGATAGTGGTGATGGTTGCACAACTGTGAATATACTAAGAACCAATAAATTGTACACTTTAAAGGGTGTTTTTTACATTATGTGAATTACATCCCAATAAAAAAGCAGACTGGATAACTGCAATAAACAAAATAAACAATAAGCTCGTGTTTAAAACTTGAATTGGCTCAGACAAATATGTGTACCAACAGGATTTTGGAATTTTAAGTGGACATGCTGATTAACCATAATGACTTAGGTCATTCATAGGAAAAAAAAAAAAGCCCTGTAGATTTAAATTCCATATACATGAAATATAGCTGAACAAAATCTGAAATTCTGACCTAGAGGTATCTTCTAATACCTATTATCATGGTTACTCCCAGTCACTGACGTACACTGAGCAAGGCTGGTAAACGACACTCCACCCAACAACTAGAAACAGCAGTGACCATTACAGAGCTGGGGATTGGCGGGGTGGGGCGGAGGGGTGTGGAATCTATCGTCCTCCCTTCATGCCAATGACCCTTAACTGGCACAGACAATCAGAGGCTGACAGTGGGTTGTGGAAAAGTTGATTTCCTCATACAGCTGACAGTTCCAAAGCCTAGAATGCTAAAATTCTAGACTTCTACTTTAGATTTCACTCTTTTTGTTAAATATATTAAATGACGTAAGAGCACTTTGTATTCATTTAAATACAAGGAAAAAAAAATTTGTCCTGACAGGTCCAACTGGAAATCATTAAAAGAGATGGGTCCTAGAGAATCTGGTTTTTGGTATTTTCTAAGTAAGCCACAAAAACTAAGGCTAAAACTCAGGAGACTTTCCTGTAACTCCATTATTCTACTTAACTCAATTTAAAGGTTTAGATGATTCAAGTAGTATAGGTCTACACTCTATAGTCTTCATCTAACAGCCTCTGTGTTTGTTCATTTATTCTGCAAATGTTTCTTGAGCACCTACTATGAGCCAGGCACCAGGCCTAGTGCTAGGGACACAAAGATGAATAAAAACAGAGATTACCTCTGCACTAGAGGGTTCTCGGACCAGTGGGCAAGACTGTCATCAATCAAATAATAAAATACACATATAAAAGTGTGCATTGAACATTACTGATTTGGAAATTATATAAATTCTAGGAAAGCTGAATCTTATAGTAACTATTAGGATTCTCCAAGCTTTATGTTATTCACTGTCATGCAAGGGAATCTTATTTTATTAAAATAAGATATTAGACTTTAAATTTTTATTGCATTAATTTTTATTATTTTTATTATTACATGTAATTTTTATTGCATTACTTGGGAAAATCACCTTGATCTGGATGTGCTTATAGACCCTAGAGGGTTCTGGAAAGTGTAAAATTAAGAAAAGAAAATGCTGCCATACAGAATATATAAACAATAAAGAGTATATCCACCCATATATTTCAATAAAAAAGATTCATCAAGAAGGGTTGCAAGTTGGATGCTAAATTAAACAGCTACAGTTTGAAGTTAACAGCAGCCTATAAAGCCAAAGTCAGATGCTAAGTGACATTAGTGAAAATGGCAGACTAGGACACTCTAAAAGTCCATTCCTGCACAAAAAATAAACTGGCAAAACTGCCTAAATCAACTTTTTTTTGGCACTGTGGAAACAACCAAGAGATTGCAAAAACCAGGGGAACACTTAATCAATAAAAAACAGCTGAATCTCAGGAGGAACAGTCAGCTTTGTGGTATTATAACTTGCCCTGTTCTCATCCTCCACTCCCCAGCTAAGTGGAGGGGGGGAACCTAGAAGCCAACAGCCCACATTCCCAGTTCACATACCATTACCAGAAGAAGCAGAACAGGGCTTATTCGGAAAGAATTGTGGTTGTTTGTTTTGATCTGGTTTTGATCAGAGGGCTTGCCTCAATCTCTCCTAACTGAAACTCTAACAGTGTTAAGGTGGCAACCCTGGGCTTTTGTCAAAAACACTTAAATGCAAATATATTTGCTGCTGTTGCCTAGGAGCAATGAATAACAGTTGAGGTAAACAATAAATGAACCAAAAAGCTTGGGAAGAAAGGCTGGGGGATGAGATGCTTTGGCAAATAAGGACTTTGAAAAAGACCAGACATATTCCTGGGAATCTAGGCAGCTACGTGCGTACATGCTCAGGAAAGTCCTCCAAGAGCCCAAAACCGTCACCTCTGGCTAACCTTCAGGTTCTGTGCAATCAGGAAGTGAAGGCTAGGACAGAGTTGCCAATTTCAGTCTGATCTGAACTAGCTGACCACCAAGCTAACAAAATAGAGACATCAGAAGCCACACATGACAAAGAATATCAACTTTGGGCTCCCCTGGTGGTGCAGTGGTTGAGAATCTGCCTGCCAATGC
The DNA here is from genome assembly GCF_028023285.1 of Balaenoptera ricei. Classification (NCBI taxonomy): domain Eukaryota; kingdom Metazoa; phylum Chordata; class Mammalia; order Artiodactyla; family Balaenopteridae; genus Balaenoptera; species Balaenoptera ricei. Next base: position 30,292,412 of record NC_082642.1, on the reverse strand, counting down.
AGGGGACGCGGGTTTGAGCCCTGGTCTGGGAAGATCCCACATGCCGCGGAGCAACTAGGCCTGTGTGCCACAGCTACTGAGCCTGCGCATCTGGAGCCTGTGCTCCGCAACAAGAGAGGCCACGACAGTGAGAGGCCCACGCACCGCGATGAAGAGTGGCCCCCACTTGCCACAACTAGAGAAAGCCCTCGCACAGAAATGAAGACCCAACAGAGCCAAAAATAAATAAATAAGTTTTTAAAAAGAACATCAACTTCCCAAAATTAGTACAGAAAAGTCACTGAGCAAACAACAGGAACCACAACAAGCAGCAACAAACCCTGGGGTGTGGAACCTTATTTCCAGAATTGCCACATTAAAATATTAAAAATGTCCAGTTTTCAACAACAAAAAATTACACAGCGCGCAAAGAAACAAGAAAGTGCGGCCCATATACAGGAAGAAAAAAGGCAACTAATAGAAACTGTCCCTGAGGAGGCCTCACATTGGACTTATGAGAGAAAGACTTTAAATCAATTATTTTAAATATGCTCAAAGAGCTGAAGGGAATCCTGTACAAAGGACTAGAGGAAATCATGAGAATGATGTCTCATCAAATAGAGATCATCAACAAATAGATAGAAATGATTTTTTTTTTTTTAAAAAAGAAGCCAAATAGAAATTCTGGATTTCAAAAGTACTATCACTGAACTGAAATTTCCATGAGAGGGGCTCACTAGCAGATTTGAGCAGGCAGAAGAAAGAATCCACAAACATAAAAATAAGTCGACTGATATGATCCAGTCTGAAGAGCAGAAGGAAAAAAGAATGAAGAAAAATGAACAGAGACTAAGAGACCTCTGGGACACCACTAGTCATAGAACGTGTGCATGATGAGAATCCCAGAACAAGAAGAAAGACAGGAGGACAGAGGAATAGTTAAAGAAATAACGGCAGAAAACTCCCCAAATTTGATGAAAAATAAGAACTGATGTTTACTCAAGGGCAAAACTAACAGAAGTGGTTGTATGAGACGACTGAACCAAGCCACTGGGCATTTCTGGCATTTCTGACACAGGAAGAGCGAGAGTTTAATAGAAGAGAATGCCTTGTGAATGAAAATCCAGTGAGAGGAGAGTGGTGTGGTAGGTCTAAAAGCACCCCACGCTAAATATCCTCCAGATAATGAGAGGAAGCGGCAGAGAGAAACCTGGGCCTCCATCCACGGCCCTGCCCTATCCCTGCCCTCCTACCCCTTTTGTAGCTGTGAGCTGCTATTTCTGGGGTCTTCCCCACTCCTCACAGCCAGACTGCCCCATGCCTCCTGTAGACCTCCCCCCACAACTGCCAAATCAGCAGGGTGGGGGGCAGCCACTG